>NW_004524616.1:14760205-14795048 GCF_000260255.1 Octodon degus | reverse complement strand
CACTGCATTTCAAACATCTTAGGCATAATAAGGAGCAGGTATTTTTCATCAAGTATTAATATGTTGAACTTTAAGTCCCTGCATAATATGATAAAAAACACTTAAAAATTAGATTATATTTTAAAAATAGGATAAAGAATTATATACTTCTCATGTTTCCTCTAGATTTTTAAATAATATTCCCTGTACATTCCATGTGGAAACAGTGATATAATCCTTATATGGTGTTATTTTGTTTTACTTTTTATAATGCCATTTATGATTTCTACAATTAATGCACATGTATTTCATAGGCTTGTACCTCCCAGAATTATGCTTCTATAAGAGAAATAGTGACAGAAGCAGTTATATGTATAGTAAATGCCTTTGTTTCATTCCTTTCCCTTGCTCCATTGCTTTTTTCCTTCTTTTCTTCCCTTCTTCCTTTCTTCACTCTTTCCTTCTTTTTCATTTTTCTATAAAAAATTAACACTAAGTAATACTACTTTCCAGAGGAAATTTCATAATAATGTAGACTTTTAGAAGTAGTTTTTTTAAGGTATTTAGTACAGGGTATTTTTAAGGTATTTAGGGTCTACAGGGTCTCACTACACGGATCTGACTTCTAATGATCCTCCTGTTTTCAGCCTCCTAAGCGCTGGGATTACAAGTGTGGGCCACCATGCCTAGTCTCACAAATAATTTTTGATAGCAAATTGTATCTATTTAGATTGTTTATTTTTTAATATCAGTTAAATATATCTTCACCTCTTCAAAATTTTGGGCTTCCCATTTTGATAAAGACACATTTTAGTAACTATAAATATGGCTCTTTTGTTATCTAATACTTGCAAATAGGATTGCTTTGTATATTAATACTGTGTATATTGTGAAGGCATAAAAAAGATTATTCCTTTAACTCACATCCTTTTGATTCAAATCAGTGTGTTTTAATTAGAGTGGCATATACTAGTAAGTGCTCCATTTTGTGTAAGAAAGCATGAATTTTTATTGTTATGAATGAGCTACGAAGTGTCTCATTTTCAAAGAGATATGCAGGACATATGCTTGCACATCCTGTTAACAGTGAGAGATCCAAGTGCAGAAAGCATTTCCATGAGAAAAGCAAGTTATGCAATGAAAACGACATTCACAATCCAGGCGAGACCATTGACAGCACTCCAGATCACCCATGTTAATGATGCACACCCTTGCATGTTTTATATGGAAGCCTCTTAGTAGTCGATTATCATTTGTGTTTAGCTAATGAACTAGAGAATTCATCCAGGTTACTTTCTGCCCTGAAGGCATTCGAGGAACAAAAAAAAAAAAAAAAAAAAAAAAAAACCAACTGCTTATTTAAGACAAAAGCCCTCTTATGTGGTGGTCATCGGCTGGCTAAAGTGTGTGCTGTGCATGCTCTGGTGGTGCATTCATTTTTCCTGACTCATCTTCTGGTTTTAGAAAAATTGCAGATTTGTTTGGCTGTTAGAAAAAATCCTTGCAGCATTTTTTTCTCGTGTCTGAAATGGTTCATATTAAAGCTTTCATAATACCCTTCAGTTTCTGTGTTAAATTGATGTTTAAATTGGAAAGAAAGTGGGAACCTTGGCAGTTTAGATAATTCACTTCATGTGGTGGCCAGCTATGTTAACAATCACATCATATGCCTGCACTTAGACGAGATGAAAAGAGCCCCCAGGGCACTGAAGCTACATTGCTGGAGCAGAGGGAAAATGCAGTTAGAATTCTTTGTTTCATCATTTTATTATATAAAATGGTAAATTATTTTGACCAGAATTTTAAAGTGTTAAAAGAACAATTTAAAGGTTAGATGGTGGCTTAGCTGCGAAGCTGAATGCAGATTGCTGATCATCAGTATGCTGGACAGCATGTCTGGAGCCCATGTCAGCAAATGCTGCCTTTTATTCCCCGTGCATTGAGAGCTGCGAGGAAATGGTGATATTGTTAGCATATGAATAGCATCAAAGCTCTCCATTGGAAGATAAACCTCCATCTTCTGAAATAGAGCACACAGCCTCCCTTCATGGATTGAAGAGCCTCCTTTTCTAGCTATGTGCTCTGCCCATCCCCAAAGTGGCTTCACCCAGAGCAGGCAAGTTGGTATTCAGCACCGAGTTGCTGGTGCATGACTGCACATTCCATCACTTAGGAGAAAACATTTCACATCAAATTGCCTTTCTACATGAAGGGTGGGAAGGCTATTCTTTTTTTTTTTCAAGTTTGTTGAAGGGATGGGGTGGGAATAGCGTTTTCTTTAGCAGTCCCAGAAGATGATCATGACTTTTATTATTTGTCATAAGATTGAAAGACCGATCTTACCAGTTAACAAGAAATAGAGTGGATAACTGCCTCTTCAGCTCAAAATGCAGGCATGAGTCCTCTCTCTGCCGCTGGATTCTCAATCCATACTGACCTGGGAGCTAGACACAGTTTAAAAATAATGCATCAGTCCTATTCTCTTTTGTGCATAATGTTTGAGCCTGATAAGCCATTCTTTCCAATGCTCTTCTTTTTCCACCAGGCTTGGTGATCAACAAATGCTGTTGCTACTCAGAATGGAATTTTAGTTCTGAGGCAGAATTACTGAGGCTTTTAAGATCCAATAGGTCCTGGGCTGATAAACTCTGTGAAAGCGGGTAGCTGTGCAACTAATTCCAGATGCCTTGAATGTTTAGTCTATTACTTCATAGGGACATGGAAGAAATAGTCAGTTTCCATTAATGTTCAATTTATTATTGGCTGAGATGCTTAGGGTATGATGCTGCTAGTCATTTTGTGTAACAACTTTATTTATAGAGGAAGTCTTCTCTGAAAGGTACATGGCTGGAGCTTCATTTCTGAGCTCATCTGTTATGCTGACCAAAAATGTCTGTCAAAACTTAGATCAGTGTCATGTGCTATATTTTCATTTTCATTACTCTTGGAATCCTATTTTTAAAATTCATGTTGCCAGCTGTTATATTAACATTCAGCAAAGTTTAGATTAGCTGAATTCCAGCCTGTGGTTTGGAAATAAGCATAGCAAAATGTTGACATGATTGATTCCCAGTTACTCTGTGTGGTTCCTCGTGCATGTTTAAAGACATATCTGTTTACAAAAGTAAAGAAACAACACATTTGTTTTATGAAGAACTGAATGTACTATTGATAGAAAGCTATTTTACAGTCATTGGATAAAATAGCTTTTCTTTTTGTTTCTCGCCCAATACACCGAGTTATTCTCATATTTGCACTGAGTGATATATGTTGAGAATGTGAATCATCATTAGTAGGACTTCTGTAATTGTTGGATTCCGGGTTGCTTCCAAATAAGAGCTGGGAACAGAAAGAATGCAGAGCTGACAGGACATGTTTGGAATGTCAAGCGCTATCTCCAGACTTTCTAATAAGTTTCTGTGGACAAATGCTGAAGAAATTATAGCAATATATATGGTTCAATTCAATTTTAAATAGTAGACTTCACTAATAATTAATATGCTTGGGCCAGCCAAATAGCTCAGTGGACTGAAGTGCCTGCTTAGGCGTATGCAGGGGCTGGGACTCTGATTCCCCCAGCCTGCTGTGCCGGCCCCACCTCTGGGGTGTGTTGAGACATTGATTGATTGAGACTGGGATTGGTGGTGCATGCCTGTAATCCCACCACTTGGGAGGCTGTAAACAGGAGGATCACTACGAGTCCAAGCTGTGCAGTGAGACCCTGTACACCCTGTCCTAAATGCAAAAAAATAAAATTAGTATGCTTATCTGTAGGCTATTCCATTTTAGTCTTTAGCTTACTTAGTTATTATATTTTAAGTTCCAGATTCCTCCTTCTTTTTTTTTTTTTTTTTGCTCCTTTTTAATTTCTGACCCATGTATTGATCAAATGTCATTGTTCTGGGCTGAGTTTTTCTCTCTGAAGAAGAGGCAGCTTCATGTACAGGTGCTCAAGGAGGTGAGAAAGACATTGTACTTAATTCAATAATAGATTCATATGCACGGCAGAGCAGAAGATCCTTGTTACTCTTCTAATTATTTTTCATATCATCACTTGGATAAATTTACACATTTTAAAGAATACTTTATGTAGAAGTTCAGAGGGCAGAGGTTGGACGGCACCAAGTGATTTCACTGATAAAATGAACAGTCTTACTTACGTATTGTTGTCAGTGTGGGACGAAGTGATAGTTTTTATACATCAAGAGATTTCAAGGCATCTAAATAACTTTAACGTTATTGCCAGCTATCCTGACAGTTTGTAATAACCGTTAGAGATCACACACAAGTATTTATCTCCAAATAAGAAAATAGATACTTAGTATAACCAGCAGATTAAAAATTACCTGGCCATATATTATTTAGAGATGCAGTGTTTAAAAATCTTTTGTCAGTGTAGCTTAAAGTATCTGACTCCCTTTTCTTGGAAAAATTGTTATATAAGCTCATCTCTGTCATGCCCCTGATGATGTGACAGTATATAAGGCAATGTATCCACTAGTCTTGAGTTCTGTTTGCATTTGAAAACATCACTTTCATCCTAACACATTACTAATAGCCCCCTTTCTCCAAACTCACCTCCATCAATTAACTGTGGGGTATTGAAAGGGAGACAAGGAGTGGGGACAGAGGGAGGGAAGTGAATAATAGCAATGTGTATGCAGTACAGGGACTGGCAGATTATAGTGAAATAGTAATTTCTTATGAAACTACCTTTAAAGTGCTTCAGGATAATTTCATCTCAAAACAAGATGGCAATCTATGAGGCAGTATTTTACAATTTGTAAGGCAGAGCCATTTTATATACCTCAACATTTAAAAAATTAGATAGTAGAGTAATTTATTTCTCTTAGTTAAATTGTATATTTTTGATCACATGAATTATTTGAGGAAAAGAATATATAAATATCTATAATCTAAGTAAATTTTAATAGCACCTATATGGCTGAAAAATACAATAACATGATTTAAAATATGCATGCTATGAGTTATGTAGAAATCTTCATTATGAATAGGGAAACAGAGGTTCAAGTAGTAATAAAATGCTTTATAAGGAAAATTAGTTTTTCTAGATCATCAAAATGAGGAATCTTGAATAGATTTTAGTGAATCAAAATCAACACAGTTATTCACTTATTCATTCTTATAGTAAACATCTATTGAAGATGGTGCACACAGTGAGGAAAAATCATAAAGCAGCAAACTAGATGAGAGTGAAAAATGATGAAGGATGAACGATGCTTAGGCCAAGCAAGGTGTTGTGAGCCCTCTAGCAGGACAATAAGAGGAGGCTATGCCACGTGTGCACAAACACAGACTCGGAAGAACTCAGACCTCAGAGGTGGGAATGTGAGGTGTGCCCTCTAGATTCTTCTGAGGTCAGGGTTTTGCTCCTTGTGTGCCCACGGAGAGGCTTTCTTGACTCTGTGTCATTCTACATTGCACTCTGTGATGGTGCGTGTTAAGAAACATTGATCTGCTATGTTCCTGGACATGGTGGTTGCTTGTTAGGGCCTATTTTGCCCAGGGGGTGACACTGTTGGGCAGAAACATTTTGTCCCCAAAGTTGGGGCACAGGTACCTCCCTAATTCCTTATAGCACAAAACTTTAAATGAAAACATTAAAGGAATGCACATTATGGAGCACAGAAAAAATTGCACCTGAGTAGCTTCCTATGGGTTTCCACTGCACAACCACTCCCAGACACAGACATTAAAGCTCAGGAACAGAGTTTGATTCTCCAGAGGGGATCTTAATGTAAAGAAGTACTGTATTTTGAAATACATTATTATTCCCTACTCATTGCAACTCCATTCACATGGCTTCTCTGAGTAGTTTGAGTTATTTATCTATTGCACTAGAAGTTGGGTCAGAATTTTTAGATTCGAAATGCAAAGAGGAGATAAAGCCTCTGCAAGGTGGAGTATTTAGCCTCTGAGTACCACAGTTTTGAAGCCAAAGCAAGGTGACAGACTTTGAATCTTTGAGAGATAGACTTTCCAGATTCCTTCACCTCCCTCTCCAGTGTGTCAGAGGCAGGCCTGGCAGGGAGCACTATATAACATTATGTGCTTGGTAGGGTAGAGGAAGCCCCGCATGGAGACACAAGTGCTCTAGACCTGCTCCACTGGTTCCTGTGGGTTGGCTGCTGAGGACGGGGGTGTGTACAGCCGTGGGAGATATGGCTTCTCCTCTCACAGTGTTCCAAGGCATCCAGCAGGTGATGATCAATGAACTGGAAAGATCATTTATTCCTTGACTGGGGCAGTAGCAGAAGGTATCCTTGTGCCTCCTAAATCAATTTGGAATTGGCAACACTAAAGCAAGCTCAGGGGCTCAGCACAGTTAGGAAGAAGAAAGAGGATTTGCAATCAGAGAAACCTTGAGGACCCAGGATAGATACAGGAGCCTGGTGACCTGCAAGCCATTTGATCCTGGTCTGCTGTGGCAGTGGATGAGATGACCCAGCTGGAGAGCTCATGGGCTGCTCAGCTGTGTTGGCCCTGACCCAGGAGCACACAGGGAGTGGGAGGAGAAGTTCCACATGCCTCTGACCTGGGCTGTGGCTGTGCTTTCAGGAAGCCTTTCTTCTACTCTCCTAGTTGAGTCATTTCAGTTCCAGGTTGCTTTGTCTGTGTCTCTACCTGAAAAGGAGAGAATTTAGGGTGTGGAGAAGAGGGCAAAATACATAGGGAGGAGACAGCTTCAACTGAAGCTTCACTCTCGAGAGCGCAGGCGCAACTCCGGTATGATCATGGCTCTCTGTGCACTGCGGGTGCCAGGTGGTGGGCTTTCTTTGCTTTGATTCCTCACCAAGTCTTCCCTCTCCTGTTCAAAGCACTGGCAGTAACTGCAAGTACTGTGCTGTTTCATTACACAGAGCAATACATCTTCTTTATTTTTATTTTATTTATTTATTTATTTAGTTTTTTGGTACCAGGAATTGAACTCAGGACCTGTGCTTTCCAGACAGGTGCTTATGCCACTAAGCTACCTCCACAGCACATGTCTTCTTTTCAAAAATCTCTTCCACCTGAGAGTGGACCATATATTTCAGATGCTTATAAGCTGTTAAGGTAGCTTCCTAAACAACAACAACAACAACAAATTTTCTTAGTGGAGTACGATAGTCTTTCTGTACTAACTGATTCAAATGGAAGTTACAGTTTGTAACATTCATTTATCTGGATTTATACTTATTTCTCTCTTCAAAATATTTGGTAAGGGTACCTTTACCAAAAAAGAAAAATCACCTTTATCACCTACTTGACATTGAAGTGTACTTTCACTGATACAGATGATCTAAGAAGATTATTATAAGTAGAAACTATAAAAACATACATATTTTACTATTTAATTCTAGAATTATTGTGTGATTATCACTTTGAATTAAGAAAATTCTAAATATTGAGATACATTATTATCTCCTATGTAGTTTTAAAATGAAAAGATAAGCCAGCCCCTCTCTTCATCTTAATAATTCTAAGTTTAAAAAGATTAAAACCAACATGTTTGAAGCCAGTCCCACTTCAGAGGAAAGACAACCTGTGAAGTTCATTAAATTATAAAACTCTATTCTAATAAATATTAAAACACAATTTTGGAACTGCAGGATAATTTTAGATAAGTTTTATGTAGAAATTACTTGGAAAGAAGGAGGGTGGGGAAATTTTAGAACTCTAGTCATGTCATGATGAATATTGTTATGTGGCAAAAATAGTATTTGTCCTCTCACAGACTTCCAGAGCCAGAAGAGTTCCAGCTTCCTCTACTCTCGTGTTTTCACTGTGTTTCGTGAGCATACTGTTCACTTGATGAAGAACAGGAAAATAAACAGCTAAATCTGCTCAAATAACTGACAATTTTTATGGGGAAAAAAGCCCAATTTGATTTATTCCTGAATGAATGATGTTTTAAAACACATCAAAAATGTAGTCTGATAAATAATGAAAATAATACTGTGTAAACTAGCAGTTTTACATTTTGTGGCGCTGAGAGGCAACTTATACAGTGTTGTGCAGCTTTGCTTATTCAAAAATTTAAGTTCCTCTTTCATTTGCTTGCTATTTTGAACTGAGTGAAAGCACTGTGACAAATTTCAATGAAGCAGATACAATATGATAAAATCAACAATTTTGTCAAAAGAGTACTTGTACTTGACAGTGCAAGTTGCATAAATACATTCTTTTCAAAGAATTTTAAATTGATAATTATTTTTAAAGGGATATCTTTGATAATTTTATATTGGATTTTTAACAAAGTTAGTGGCTTACATGAGTAGAAGCTTCAGACATATGTTGATGAAACTGAGTTGCTCTCCTCTCCATTTCTCTGCCTGTGTCTCTGTCTTTGTCTGTCTCTCTCTCTCTCTCTCTCTCTCTCTCTCTCTCTCTCTCTCTCTCCAACTGAAGTCAGGAGCCATGAGCTACATCTTCATTACTTTTTATTTTTAAGATGGAGATATGGTCTCCTTAAGTTGCTGAGGCTAGGCTTGAATCGATGACCACCTTGCCTCAGCCTCCCTAGTAGCTGGAATTAAAGCTGTATCTCAACACACCTTTTGATTATTGTATTGCTATTTTACTATTGGTATGGTTCCAACATTCTTTTATTTTCTAGGTTTTAGGGATAGTCTGGGAATGCAAAGAGGAAAGTAAGGTCTGTGTCTATTACTAAGCCAGCCGATTCATGCTTAACATTCCTCTCACAAGAGCAGTCTGTTGCTATTATAGTTGATACTAGAGATAAATTGGGTTACCAAGAGGTTTGGTGTCTGCATGTCCATACTAGCTGTCAAGCATGACATATAATATAATGGTGCTCCATTAATATGTACATTTTTATGCATCAGTTAAAATGCTCTCAAAGCCAGACAAAACAAGAAAAAACAAAACATTGACCTACTGGTGTTGGTATCAGAGTTAATTTGTCCTTTTGGGGAAATTGCCTTTGGTTGACAGTAATATGGCACCAACTAGTTCTTGCGTTCACTTTTGAACGAACCCTGATGTTACCCTAGAATGGCCATGATAGATACAGAATCCCAGAACCTGCTGGGAGACGCTGTGAACTCCTGCCTTTAACTCGGGAAGACTTCCAGGCACATGCACTTTTTGCCTCTCTGGTGCGAGAGTCACAGTGTGTGGGTGGAGTGGCTTCACTCAGACCTCTGCTCAAGTTGCACTTGTGATCGGCCAAACCCGGACATTTTTTTGTTTTCCTTTCGAAACTAAATTATGTTCTGCTAAAGTCTGAAAATTAGTATTTTGCTTCTAGTTTTCTCTCTTATGTGGTTTGGAGAGTTGATGGTATTTTTATTTTACTTTGTAGTAAATATCACTTTCACTAAGTCACTAAGGTTAGGTTCTACAGTTACAAGGTTATTGATTCTTTTGTAAAGTAGCAGAAAATGCTACCAAATCATATTTGATAGTTTACTGAGGCTTTGCTGATAGTCGTTTACTTTCAGTTGCGCAGCATAATGATTAGAGATACTGAGTAGACTGCAGAGTTGAAAAGTTATGGTTGAGAGAAGGGGTTGTGATGCATGTTTTACACTGTTTCATGCTGAACCAAGAAGTTACATTATATTCACAGTTCTGAAGAATGGCAGAAATACAGTTATACATAAATGACTGGTTTGGGACTTGTGTTCTTAGATTATATGATTTAGTAACTATGCATTGGGTTTTACTATACACACTGTACCTCAAAATGTCAACCAATAAAAAGAGAACAGAATAACTTACATTTTTGTCCATGAATTCCATTTCATTATGCTTAGTAACTAAAAATACAGAAGTACAACTGTTAAAATAAAGAAGTTAATACATGTGGGGAACTCTGAAATAGTTCTACCATTTTGGAAAATTAAGTTTGGAGTATCTACTGTGGGAATTCAATAAAACTTTTGGCTTTCAATATGAGATAGACCATAAATCAATGAAGTTTAAATAGTTCCGGTCTCTTGAACACCTGCTTATCTGTCTTGAGAAAATTCTGTAGTGTTTTAACCATCATTTTATGACATTAAAAAGTAATGCTCACTATTGCAGTACTTGGAAAGGCTATTAAAGTTAAGGGTCTGTCAGCCATTCCATTATAAGCCCTGATTTCCAGGAATTTAATATAACCCAGACATCATATGTAATAAACTGTAATGCAGGAATCTGAAATTTGGATCATTATTTTCTCTATTTAAAGACCATTTTCCCCACAAAGACTGCCTTTAGCCATGGCAAATACCTTTTAGATAAGTTATAATTTTAAAAATTTACCAAATACTATTTTTTCCTTCCTGTAATATTTTACATCTAATTGAAGATATGCCCTCAGAAAGGAAAGGTTGTATAAAACAGCTTCTGAATGAAGTTAATCTATGTATTTAGAAAAATGTTCACAACAGATTTTTTTTACTTCTTTTCATAGAGAAGAAACTGCAGTCTATAAATATGACCTATTAGATTTCTATGTTTACTGTAACAAATTGCCACAAATTTAGTGCTCCCAACCTCTTAGATTTTCTGATCATCTAGCCTGATGCCAATGCCATTGAGCTACAGTTGAGCATCTGCAAGCCCGCTCTTTCTGGATGTGCTTAAATGAAGTTTCATTCCCTTTTTTTCTCATGGTCACTCTCTTCTTGGCTTGCAGTCCTTCTTTCTACCTTCAAATGTCATTTATTTTACTGAGAAACAAATAGCAATGAGACAGTTTCAAAATTGATTAATAGGACAGTTTCAATAATTAATACATTGTACATTGTTATCTTCTTAGTTATCTTCTTGGTTATCCATAGTACAAGAAGCAGACATGATATCCTGTCCAAACACTATTAGTACAAATCTTTCTTCTCATTGAATTAAGTGAAAGCAGCTATATATCTATCCTAACTATTCTATATATACAAACACAAAATGGTCCTTCCTTTGTTCCCCTTTTTTGTTTAGTCTTATCAAAGATAGGTATTTCATTGGCATCTAAATACTAGAGGTGCGTGAATTCAGCAAAACAATCCAACAGAGTCCAGCAGTCTACAATAGTAGTGAGTCATCTGCAGAAGTTGTTGACTTGAGTCTTTCACAGCTCAGCATATTAATATGGCTTTACTTTATATACCTCATTTTTATACCTTTCTGCTGGATGGCTAAGACCAAGATAAAGCAAGACCTGTATAACAAGAAATGTAACTTTTGTATCTGATAAAGTCAGTAAAGTGCCCTCAGGATTTATCCTGTAGCCCTGTACCGCACTTTGCAGATCCTTTGTCTGTGTCAGCCATGTGGATGAGTCACGGCCATTGCTTGACCAATTTGCTCTCTCTGAAAGCCTGAGGGAATGTTTTCTCTCCAGGTGACTCTCCTTAGGCATTCCACCTTCAACTGTCATTACTACTCATTGTCTCCACTGGAAGCTCATGGAATAATCTTCCTTCCTTCCTTCCTTCCTTCCTTCCTTCCTTCCTTCCTTCCTTCCTTCCTTCCTTCCTTCTTTCCTTCCTTCTTTCCTCCATCTCTTTCCCTCCCTCTCTCCTTCCCTCTCTTCCTTCCTCCCATCCTTCCTTCCTTGTTCCTTCTGCTTTCCCTCCACTCTCCCCCACCCGTTGCATTATTGGGCCTTTACACTAAGCTACATCCATAGACTTTTTTTAAACCTTTGAGACAGGGTCAAAGCCAAAGGCAGTAAGTTGTGCAGACACTGGTTTCAAGCTTGAGAGCCTCTTGCTCAACCTTCCAGAATTCCAAGAGTATAGACATACACTACTATGTGTTGCTTACAAAGTATTTCTTTAGTAGGGGTATGACAACATTTTTGGTTGTTTAGGATAGAAACCTTAGGTAGTCCCAAGTAGTGATTCTTGAGTATGATGAAAGGAGCCAGTCAGAAGGCAGCCACACTACTGACAAAACTTTCTTCAGAGCATGGGGACTTGAATCACCCAGCTTGCTCAGTTGGTTATTTACTGCACAGTCTCCTGGTGATGTTAATTAGCTTATGTGACAAAAATGTTGATTTTTTAATTTAATTTAATTTTTTTTTTGCAGAACCGGGGATTGAACTCAGGCCCTTGCACTTGCCAAGGAAGCACTTATTCCACTGAGCCATCTCCCCAGCGATTTTTTTATTTTTGTTTTAAAGAGAGTAGAAAAACAAAATGATACAGGGTGATAGGAAATCAACAATGGTTGTTATACTGTGCATTGTTTTCTTCAAAATAGTTGTTCAGAATATCAGATATAGGCATGAAAAATTGATAAAAAATTAGGCATCAACTGTTCCTTTCATTAAACCAATAGAAATTAGTAGTACAATTAATTTAGATATTATATATACATATATTTTTATCCCTTCTTTCTTTTCTCCTTTTGCCCAATCCAGTTTTTCTTTCTTTTTGAACAGTTTCTTTCCCTTTCACAATATCTATTTTACTTTTTGGATATCTATGGTAAAATAGATTTACAGAAACACAACTGACATGGATGTTCTCTGGCAGTAAACCTTATGGGGTGTTGGAGCTGAGAGAAAGGCTCCCTTCCCTTGTAAAATGAGCACAGGTGTTGGGAGGCAGTTTCTCCAGTCTTCATGCTCGCAATGACAGAGAATTCCTTGAGAACATGAAGAGAGGGGACCCAGAAAGCCTGTTTTATTTTTGTATCATATGAAGAGAGAATGTAGGCATATGCTGCAGTTGGAACCTTGTTTAAGTCAGGTATCCCATATGTTCTTTTCTTCATCATAGCTATAAAAAAGTTCCACACCTTTTACCTTGGTTAGGATCATACTTGTTTTGAAACAAAGTATTCTTTTCAAAATTGGTGAACAAATTTATGAATTATTATACCAGACTCACCTTATCTCCCCCCTACTTTTCTAAATAGAAAATTCCAATTAAGTATTCCTAGGTGGGGCCGGGGAGATGGTTCAGTAGAATAAGCGCTTGCCTGGCAAATGCCAAGCATCTGAGTTCAATCCCCGGATCTGCCA
This sequence comes from Octodon degus, assembly GCF_000260255.1. Taxonomy (NCBI): domain Eukaryota; kingdom Metazoa; phylum Chordata; class Mammalia; order Rodentia; family Octodontidae; genus Octodon; species Octodon degus. Next base: position 14,782,084 of record NW_004524616.1, on the reverse strand, counting down.
AAAAAAAAGTATTCCTCGGTATATTTCTCTCTCTCTGTTCTTGACCTACTTGAGCTGACTGCCTGAAAAAATCTGTGTTCTTCTTTAACTGGCATGTTCTTCTCTCCCATTTTCTTCTTGAGCTGTCCAAGCACAATTACCCAGATTTACCTTCATCTCTCTACAAATTACTGCCTAGGACCTTGTCCTGAGACTCCTGCTTACCATGTGGCTGCTGTAATCACTTTCTCCACCTTAATTTCTCTGATCCATTTAAGCATTTTTCTCTATTTAATTTTTTACTAGCACATGTTTGTAGCACAGGGGTTACATTCATTCACACATACATAGTGTGTTTCGCATCAAGTTACACAACTTCCATGCTTATCAAGAGAGCTGGATAAGAATTTCAAACTTAAGTTTTTCATAGCTGCTTGATTGAATTGATTCAACCAACAGATACTGTTGAGCTCCTTGCATCAGAAAGGTATTGTAAAACAAGACAACTTCTGTTTATCATAACTAACTTTGGTTTTTGACACACTTCATTTGTATTTTCCCTCCAGCCACATTTTGACTCTATTATTTGAACCTTAACATGTGGTGTTTCACAAAGCTTTATGTATTTAGTTCAGCTTTATATTAAACTTTGTTTATTTATTTTTATTTTTATTTTTTGTGATTTATGGATCTACAGGGTGTTCAGGGTTTCACTACCAGATTGGACTCATAGTGATCTGCCTGTTTACAGCTTTCCAAGAGCTGGGATTACAAGCGCGCACCACCATTCCCAGTCTCAATTGCTGTCTCAATGCACCCCGGAAGTGGGGCCAGCACGGCAGGCCCAGGGATTGAACCCTTGGTCCCTGCGCCTGCTTGCAGGCACTTTAATCTGCTGAGCTATTTGGCCAGCCCTTAAACTTGTTTTATTTATTTATGTATTTATTTATTTAAACTTGTTTTATTTATTTATCTTTTAAACTTGTTTTAGATGGAAGGATAAGTTCATTCACTGTCACTCCATCCTGCCCAAAGCAGAAGTCTCTGTTCATTTTATAAAATGCATAAACCTTTACATTCAAAAGGGTTTTTTTAATGCTTCTCAATGGCTTTCCTTTAGCATTTATCCCTATTTATACATTTTTTCTGTACTAGGGATTGAATTCAAGGCTTTTTTTGATGAGCTCCATTGCTAGCCTTTTTTATCTTTTATTTTGAGACACTGCTTCGGGCTAGGGAGATGGCTCAGTGGAATAAGCGCTTCCGTGGCAAACGCAAGGGCCTGAGTTCAATCCCCAGTTCAAAAAAAAAAAAAAAAAAATTGAGACACTGCTTCACTAAGAGCTAGGTTTCTGTGTCTAGCTTCAACTTGTTATCCTCCAGCCTCAGCCTCCTAGAGCAATAGGATGACACCACCACACTAGCTCCAATTTCTACCTTTTCATAATTGATACTTTCTTACCAATTTTCTGATGACGCCATCTGAGAAGATATCATGTGGAAAGACATTTCTTTCTAATTTCATCAGGAAAACAAGGAATTCCTCAGGGTTCCAAGGAGACCAGGAATAAGTAAACATTTCCCAGGGAAAGGATTGTGCTCATCTCCACCCTTATTCTGTATGCCTTCTCTGTTTCCTTATTGCTCCTAGTGATTTATTGACCTGAAAAACAAGAATGCGAAGAGCTGGCTGTGCAAGCTGTGTGGGCAGCGGCCTGCCTGTGGCTCTGTCACAGAACATGGAGGACATGTATGTGGATCATATTCTGCATATTTATCAGCCATGCAAATTGTAATGTTTCAGTTTGGTAAAGGAAGTAAGTGGATTAAACTTTCTTGCCCCTAAAAAAGACCCTTAGATGAAAAACCCTCTTCTCTTAACTTGAAAGTGGCTTGTTTTGGTGAGTAATTCAATTCCTCCATCTTATGTTATTATTATAGGATTGGGTTAGTGTGTTACAGTGTAAACCTGAGGGTTACGCATGTGGTTGTGCCATTATGTCATGACTTTAGAGTTGCTTGAAGTTCACTGCTTATTTTATTAGAAAAATAGCTGGACCTTTGGGAAAGAGCCAGCATTTCTCAAGTTTCATGTAATGTGAGTAATAGATGCATTTTATCCCTTGTAAATATACAGAGCATAGATTTTATTAGTATTCACCAAATTTTCAATCTAGAGAGCCCTACATTCAGGACAGATGTCTGGTCCTGGCTCTTTTCAAGTGTCATGGTCATATTCCGAGTGGCAGCGCAGCAGTCAGTGAGCATGAGCTTTTAATACCTCAACCCGAAGGAAACTTAGTGCTGTCGTCCGAAAGTCTCACAGCTACTGCGTCTGGCACTCTTTGAGTCCTGTTGGCTTTTCTTTCTCATCTCAAGGGTATTTGACACAGGAATAGTTTCCTCTCCACGCAACACATCACTTTGGATCAAAACAACCTGCTTCTCTTTTTCAAGGATTTTTTTTGAATCACAAACATCTGTCAGCAACATGAGACATTCAGGATTTACAAAAAGCATTTTCTTAAGGATCGTTGTTCACCTCTACTTCCCATTGACCTGACACAATTTAACCTAAGCATCTTTCTGTATTTATTTACCTTTAAGTTTTAATACATTGTTTCTGTGCTATTTTTGGAGCCACAGCAGGGAAATTGCCCATGTGTAAGGCATTTCTCAGGAAGACCATGTGCTTCCAGTGATGAAGCAAACAAAACCGTGCAAGTGATGCTAATGTAGAAGAATCTGTTCTCTCTCCCCCACTAACCGCTTGTAGCCTGAGCCAGGAAGACAGCTGTTTTTTTTTTTTTTTTCTTTTTTTTGCCACACACTGGAGGAGAGGTGAGGATGAATACTAAACTGCAGTATCTGGCGGCCTGTCAGAACAATAGCAAGCAGCACACCTGTCGCCTCTTGGCAAGCAGGGATGATAAAATGACTAACATTGTTTTCCCAGCTTTCTCTTCTTGACAAGCACACCACTGGCTAGGTTTCTTATTCCTCCAGTTCACAAAAAGCTTAGATTTCTCTCTAGAGGCACCAAGGGAATTAAGCAGTTTTACTACTGCTTCTAATAAAGAGCTTCCTTTAGAGAAGGAGGATTTTTGTGCAGGACGTGGTTTATTGTCCCTTTCTCCCCCATTTCCCACATGAGCCCCTTCAGCCTCCCAGACACATGGACACAGGGTTTCACCCCTCTGTTCTAATCGCTGCTTTGCATCTGTAAGCATTTTCATTCTCCAGCCACTCTGGCTTCCTAGAGGCAATCCAAAGCCCCGTCAGCTAATGGCTCATTTAGCAATCAATTTGTCAAATAATGTTCACAGATGTTTTTCTGATGGAGCAGCATGCAGTGCAGGTAATGACTGAGTGAATGAGCACTTGTGATAGGTAATAGGATCAAGGCATCACCTTGCTAGGCTGCTCAGAGGTTAGGGTTACTGGTCAACCAGGAAAGAGCCAGCTCCTTCTTATTTTCTAAACATTAAAGGGCCCTGTGATTCTATTTCACTTTAGTCATAGGCTGGCAGCTTAAGTAGTTCCTTATACCCATGCTGCAGGAGTTGTACTAGTATGAAATAGAGGGAGAATTAAAACAGCTTTGATCATATCTCTGGGGCTGGGTACATAAAAGGAGCATAAAAATATTATACATGTAATAACAACTTAGTAGCTTGGAGCAATCTTGATACCTGTTGACATTTTCCAGCCTCCAATACAATTCAGCATCTGTCGAAAGAAACATGCTTTTTACAAGAAATGTGGAAAACTTTGCAGCCATAATCTGGAATGATCTGTCAAAGACCTCAAGGAATGGAATCCAACTGAAGTTTAACTGCCAAGGCTGGGACAAGACTACTGAGCTGAGTAGTCTACGATTCCCCAGCTGTACTAGCTATGCTTTCTTTCATGGTCCTGAATTGTTTCTATTAGTCTGAAAAGGGTTATAAAACCTACAATCAATTTAGTTTCTGGGGCATTGTGTTTTGAATACCATTTAATAGGGTGTGACAAAAACACATAATTTTTCCACATGTTCTTATGTTGCAAGCAAATCTTACGTGGGATTCGGTGGTGCACCGCATAACGTGAACAGAACCGGAAGCTTTGTAATTGGAAAGAAGGGAGCAGCCTCAGCCAGCTAACATGTTGGAGCCTGAGGAGAATTTTAAATTTACTTATTGAAAACGAAGCAATGACTTTGAACATTTAAAGATTTCCTCTGTTTCGAGCAGGAAATCTTTATTCTCTGCTTTCAACTCAGTTTGACATTAGCCAGAGATAAACAAATTTAATTATTTTATACATGAAAAGTAAAACCATGCTTCAGAATGGAAAAGATGAGCTTAAACACAGATGGACAGAAGACATTTAATAAGAGCATTAACACGAAGAGATGGGCTGAATCTATCTGCAGCTGTGGGTGTTACAGGATAAGAATTTCTGCTCTCTTTTGATGAGCAGAAATTGAACTGCTCTTCCAACCCAGTGCCCCAAACCTCCTTTTCCCTCTCAAATGAGCAGGCTCATTTATTTTAATGAGAGTTTTTGACTAAGGAAAGAGAGCAGCTTAGCTCTGCAACTGCTCTTAATCCATTTATGCACTGTCTGAATTTCTCTTTTTTATGGTTATGTTGTCTTCTAGCACTGCATTGGATTACTACGGAATGGGTTCTGCTAGGGCTTGTTAAAATTGCTACATTTGCATACCCTGGAAATTTCATTATTCGACATACTTGTAATACGGGTGTTTTAGGTGACTTACAGCACACAGGAACACAGATTGCTCCACTATAATAGACAACACATTGAAACAAGTGAGCCAGAGACACGTCAGAATGTTCTGGAGCTGCCCTGCCCCCCAGACTCGGTTTAGAGCAGGTGGGTGTGATAAGCCCCTCTTGTCCTGTGTCTGAATGTGGACGTGTGAAACTGCCTGGGGAGAAGGAGCTGGGGCAGTGCCTCTTTGCCTTGGCCTTTGTGTGCCGGCAGTAGAGTAGGAAGTTGCAAGTTTTTCTGGTTTTAGATGGGCAAGTTTTCATCAGAAAATTTGGCTGGGATATGTGAACAGCTTTTCTAGGCAAATGGGTTTACCAATTGTTGAATGAATTCACTGAATACACTATGGTATCACCACTTTCTAAATATTATTTATTTCTCAAAAAGGTCTATGAATTATTATTTGTAAGTAAGGAATTTGAAGGGTAGGGAAATCACTTGCCAATACAAGCTGTGTTGTCAACTGAAATCTTACTCCAAAATCCATTTTGCTGTAGCTTTTAATTAAAAATATGGTGTAAAAAAATTAAACAGTGAAAGAATTCCAAAGAAAATTAATCCCCTATAATCACATTGATATTTTGGCAAACATATTTTCAGGTATTCTGCCATGCCTATATATACGTATTCAACAGATCTGGGATTTCATCTAAATGAGATTGTAATAAACCTGTTTGTAATATGCTGTTTGAAGAAATAGTAAGTTATGGGTATATTTTTCAATAAATGCCTATATCATCATCTTAAAAACTGTGTAACATGGCAGTAGACATGTCAGCCAAATGAGTTAAGCCAATTCCATGTTGATGGAGGCACATTTTCTTCCTAGGTTTCCCTCGGGTAATGCTGTTAGCAACATCTTTTTTTTTTTTTTTTTAATTTTTATTTATTTGAGAGAGAGAGAGAGAGAGAGAGAGAGAGAGAGAGAGAGTGAGTGGTGTGGGTGTGTGGCCAGCTCAGCCCACCAGGGGGCGGGGCTGGCTGGCATGTGGTGCTGGGGGATTGAACCGCGGTCCCTGATGCTTTGCCAAGCTTGTTCTAAGTAGGTGCCTTAGACCACTGAGCCATCTCTCCAGCCCCTGTTAGCAACATCTTTGTAAACTCCACTTCTCCTTTTCTGTTATGCTATACTGTCTTTTCTAAAGTCGTTGAATGAGGTTAAAAACTACATTTCTTTCAATGTTGAGGTAAGGATGTCCATAAGTAATGATGATCACAATTCCGGACATCATCAGTATGGGCTTGAACGTCAGTCCCTTCATTTCACTTGTGTTAATTAATCTCAGTTCTGTCATTTATACAGAGAAGACTATAAAGCCAATATTCTAGGCTTATCGTGAGGATAGAGACAACAAATGCAGAACATTTATTATATTGTCTAGTGTCTGTTGATAGTAAACAATCCTAATAATTAGCTATACTTATGTTTATTATTGTTGGATATTTTTTACAAAGAGTTTTTTTTTTTTTTTTTTTTTCCGGGACCGGGGATTGAACTCAGGCCCTTGCACTCGCCAGGCAAGTGCTTATTCCACTGAGCCATCTCCCCAGCCCCTACAAAGAGTTTTTGAAAGCATTTATGAATTAGTATTTCCATGAAAAGCCTAAAACTTCCATTTTATGTATTATTGGATTTAACTTTTAGAATTGTTGCTAAACTAATATATATTCCTCTCTCCCTCTGAAAATAAGGGCAAATTGATTTATTTTTACTTATTTCACTATTATTGAGTTTAAATATCTTTAAATTTTTATTGGTAATTTTTTAAAATAGCACATTCTTACTCATTTTACATGATGAAATATTGCTGCTTGCTTTTTTTCAACTGTAAGGGTTTCTTATAGATTTGTGGAATTAAGCATTTTAAGAATGTTTTCTGTTTCATTTATCATTCTGGTTTTTTTCCATGTTATTTATTTACTTTTTTTGCATGCCACTTAAGATTTTATCAATTTTATATAATTGAACTGATTAGCTGTTTTATAGATGTTCCATTTTCTACCTAATTTTTAGGAAGGACTTTTTCATGCTTAATTTATGATGTCACCTAAATTTTATTTCAGTTTTTTCAATGGTTTTACTTTTTAAAACAATTTTCAAACTGTAATCAATTCTTGCAATAAAAATTCATGAAATTAAAATCATAAATGGTACATTTTTCTTTATTGATGTAATATAGAGGAAGGCGTTTGTCTTTCACTATGAAATGTCATAGCTATATGACTTTTGCTGTTGATCTATATCAGTTTCAAGAATAGCCCTTCAGCTTTGTTTTAAGATGACAAGGGTCAGCTCTGGGGATGTAGAGGAGGGTGTTTTTATCTTCCTCATTGTTTGAGGTTTTGAACTCTGAGTAAAGAGGCCATTTATCTTTGTAAACATGGAACATTTTTGCTTTCTCCTATTTTCTGTTAATAGTAAAAAAAAACAAAAAAACAAACAAACAAAAAAAACAAATAAAGCTTTACTGATTTCTGGGACACTAAAAAAAAAAGTAGCCCCTTGATTCCTCTTAACTGAGAATTTTATCACAAATGGATGTTTCATCTTGTCAGGTGCCTTTTCTGTATCTTTTGAAAAAAAAGGGGGGGTGACTGGAAACATAGTTTAGAGGCATAAGCAACTACCTAGCAAGCACAGGACTGGAGTTTGATCCCTTGTCCCACATGCCCTGTGGTCTTGGCCCCAGATGCTGGGCCTCACTGTCTCAGCCCCAGAACTGGGCTTGGTGGTGCACACATGTAATCCCAGCACTCGGGAGTTGAATCAAAAGGATCTCTGCAAGTTTGAGATCAGCCTGAGGGCTACAAAAGTGAGCACAAGGCCAGTCTGAACTGCATAGCTAGACCCTGTCCCCGCCCCCAAAAAGAAAGAAAGAAAGAAAGAAAGAAAGAAAGAAAGAAAAAAGAGAGAAAGAAAGAAAGAAAGAAAGAAAGAAAGAAAGAACAAACAGAGTCATTCTCTTAATGTAACAAGCTTCACCGCTTGTGTTTTCCAGGGTAGGCCAGTTGTGCGTTCCTGGTAGCTAGCTGCTTCCCATTAACTCCTGTTATATTATCCTTATTATATATTAATGAATATGAATTGGTACTATAAGGACTTTTATATCAACATTAGTGAAATATTTTGACCTGAAGTTATTTTTCTTGAAATATGTTTGTGTGACATTGGATTCAAGTCCTTGCTGGTAATATAATTGGTAAATACTTCTTGCCTTTGTTTCCCTAAATGTTATGTATAAGACTGGTATTTTCTTCCTTAAATGTTTCTTTAAAATTATCAGTCAAGTCATCCTAGTGAGTTTTCCATGTAGAAGATTTTCCTTTTATATATAGCATAATTCATATTTTCAATTTCTTGTCTGTCACTTTTGGTAAATTCTTTTAAAAACAAAGAAGTAGTTCAATTTATAAGTGAACAAGCATTTACAGTATCCTCTTACTTTCCTAATAAAATTTGGATCTGAAGTGATATGTCTCTTTGAACCAAAATATTAGTGTTTTGTATTCCTTTTTTCTTCCTCAGTCTTGTGACAGGACTGCCACTGTGTCAATATTTCAAAAAAAACCTGCTGTTCTTCCTTTTATTTATTTTCTATTTACATGATTTCTCTTTTGTTTTTGTTTTTATATTTAAGTGATGTTTAGTTTGATCCTTCTGATTTTCTATCTTCCTAGGATGATCATTTTAAATTTTCTTCTTTTAAAATTATAAATTTCCTCTTAAGTACTATTTTAGGTATATTTCACAAATTGATTTATAGTATTTTTATTGTTACTTACTTGAAATATATTCCAGTCTCTCTTGCTCCCTAGTGATTTCTCAACTAACATGGGTTATTTAAAAATGTGTACTTGAGGGCCAGGGAGATAGTTCAGTAGAATAAGCACTTGCCTGGCAAGTGCAAGGTCCTGAGTTCAATCCCCAGTACAGCCAAAAAAAATGTGTAGGTTTATGGACCAGGGATTTAGCTCAGTGTCACAATACCTTTCTGGCAAGCCTGAGGTCATGAGTTTGATTCCTGGTACAAAAGAAACAAAACAAAACAAAACAAAACAAAACAAAACAAAACAAAGTAAAAATGTGTAGTTTGATTTCCAAATATTTTGGACTGCTCTAGATACCATATAGCTATTAGGTTTTAATTTATAAGATTGTTGGAGATCCTATGCTATAGGATCTCAAACTTGAAATTTAGTATTTTTTATGTCCTACATGTTTTAACTTAGTCTTCTATATTTGCTTTCACAGAATTCTGTTAGCATTTGATGTTTGACAGATGTCAATTGAGTTGATTGGTAGTATTGTTCAAGTATTTTATAGGTTTTGTACCATTATTGATATTTTTAATTATTTTTATTCTATGAAGTAATTTCAAATCTCCAAATATAATTGTTGATTTATCTGTTTCACTCTAATTTTGTTATTATCTGTTTCATGTAGTTTGAATTTCTTTTGTTAGGAACATATTTATTAATTTTAGTATGTTTTCTGAATGCATCAATATATCCATGAGATTTTAATTGTCACTCCAAACTAGTTCCTTTTTATCTCTAGTAATACTTTGTCTTGAAGTCTACTTTGTCACACTAGTTTTCTTATGCTTACTATGTCTATGGGATATACTTTCCTTTAATTTATTTTATAACTATCATTTTACTTTTATTCTTTAAAATTTGTACTACGTATTTCTGTATTTTGTGTTGCCACCAGAAAATGAGTGATTAGGTTTCTCTATTTGGTATCCTAAGGGCTGGAGGTAGATGTGGGAACTCATAGGAAAAGCATGAAGGAAAAATGGAAAGAATTCTGTGCACAAAGACTGGAGAAATGTGAAATTCAGTAAGTTTAGAGCCAACACTTTACTCAGAACACAAATTCTTGAGAAGACATTTTTAAAAACAAATTAATTCAAGAGAAAAACCACAGAGGCTATAAGAGGGAACATTACTTATATCCTTAGAGAGAAAAATGACACTGAATGTTCAAAGGTAACACAGATGAAAACATCAAATTCTTTGGTATCATTATTCTGGTTTTAGTGTTTTGTTCAGGTACTTGATGCTATTCCTAGTAATGAAAAAGCTGCTTAGTTAAAGGAGTTCACATTCAAGTGAACTTGAGATTAGTTTAGATCTTGCACTTTCACGTCTGTTGCTTGTTTTTGGCTCTGTGATTTTTAAATAAAATCTTTAAATTTACAAGTATAAGGTCGAATGTGTATATGTAATACCATCCAATTATTTAATTTCTTCAGTTGCATTTGTATTTTCTACATTTGTAAATTCTTGAGATACTGAAAGTTAGATGGAGTACTGAGTAACTAAATGATCTTTATAAATAAGCAACCATACTAGGCAAAGGTAGGAGGAAATAGAGTGACAGAGATGTTTTTCAGCATAGGTAAAAAGACAGAAGCAGGTAGAGTCAGCTGTATTAAAAAACATGTAGGATAGATTTCGAATAAGATGGCTTCAAATGCAGAAAACTTGAGCTGGTATTGTTACTTTGATATGAAATATCAGGTTCCAGTCTTTCAAAAACAATGAATTTCTCTGAACCATGATTATTCTTCAATAATTGTTGATAATGGTTCTATTTTATAGGCTTGAGTTTCAACTTACACTAAGTATGTACACTATATTTTTGTGATGTTGATTGTATTTGTTTAGTATTTGCTGTGCATGAGCCACATCTGTGCTAGCATTTAACAGCAAATCAAAAGACATGAGAAATCATAGTCTATTGGGGAATCTTAATGTTCATGAAACAGTAATATTTGATTATTGGGGAGAATAGTTTTCAGTTTCAGCAAATATGAAAATAATAAATTTTCTTTAGAAGAAAGAATATGTTTCAGTCACTTTTTGTTACTATGATCAAATGCCTGAGAGGAGAAAATACTTATTTTGGCTCATAGTTTAAGAGGCTGCAGTCCATGGCTGCTAGTTTCAAGGCTGAAGCATCATTGTGGGTGGGCCTGATGAAAGAAAGCTGCTAACATCATGGCAGCCAGGAAGTGGGAAGAGCAAAAAGGGGCAGAGAGGAAGGGGCCTGGGAACAGATACAGCTCCAAAGTTAGATTTGCATTATTCAACTAGTGACAGAAGTAAGCATCACTAATTTCCTAGGTATCTCTCCAATCTGAAAAAGAACAAGATTATATTCCATCTCACATAATACAAATATGCTGTATACAACTGAAAAATGCACTAATTCCTTCCTCAAATCCTGAACAGTTTCAACATTGCTGAAAAGTCGAAGTCCAAAGTGCCCTTGAGACTCAAGGCAAACACATATCTGTAAACTCCTGAATTCTCTCACAATATAGGATACAGGGTAAAAATTCTCATGTCAAAAGAAATAGTTGGAATAAGAAGTAATTGAACAAAGTTACACCAAAACCCAACAGGGAAAACATTAAATTCTGTAACTTCCTGCCCACCATCTTAAGCAAATGGTGGAATGATGTGAGCTTTAAAGGGCTTAGTTGAGTTTCAACTTACACTAAGTATGTACACTATATTACATCTGTGGCTTTGCTGATGACAGCTCACCTGGCCTCCCTCTTGGGCTTGTTATTCCTGCTGCCTGAAGAATTCCTTGGCAGATACTCCATATTTGTGGTGTCTCCAACTTCCTGGGGTTTTTACTGTGGCTTTGGCTTCACTCTCAAGCTTCAAACATTGGCCTCTATGGGATTTATGGCAGGGATTCTGACCTTTAACACATTGCCTGACTTCTTAGACACTGCTTTGAACGTTGGTGGAAGTCTCTGGGACCCTCCTACACATGCATTCTGCATACCTGAAAAACCAGCATCATTTGAATGACCCCAGTGTTGGCTGCCAGTGCAAGCAGTACCTGCCAGGGCCTCAGCCCATTGTTGCAGTACCTCCAAATGCCTGAAAGACTAAACACAAGGAAGGACTTCTTGGACAGACCTCAGGGGTGGGATGCATGCATTCTTCAAGGTCTCTTTTCAAGCTGAAATCTTTCAAAGAGTTTTATACACTTGCGCTTGTGATCGGTAGGACACAGCCAATCCCTGAATTACCAGTAGGACATCTCTACTGTTCTCTTAGTGCAAAGGACTTAGTTTCCTTTAAACAATGGTAATATACTGAGAAAACACACTCCTCTGGTCCCAGTTTTACACATGCTTCTTTTCTGACCAAACTGAACGATTTTTTAATCTTTCTACTCTGCTGTTTACTCTCAGTTCTCACTGTAACTCTGGCTAATGAAGCCAGCAATAGCCATGCCACAGTCTGCATGTTGTGTTGCCTTGAAATTTCTTCTGTTGGATAACTAGTACATCATCTTTAAACTCATCCTTTCTCAGATTTAGGCCATGAAAACAATATAGACAAGTCCTTTGCCATGATGTCATATGCTTGGTCTCTAATCCAATCATAATAGAATCCACAATCCCATTTTAAATCTCATAAATGCAGTCTTTGTTGTCTGCATTCCTATCAGCATTATGGTTTTCTGAGCCTTGACCAGAATGGTCTATCAAGCTCTGCTTCCAGAAGTTAAGGCTTTGTCTAGCTTGCTTCTCCAAACTTTTCCAAGTTATTCCCACAAACCAGATCCAAAGTCTTCTTCACCACATGAATAGGTATAGTCACAGAAACATCCTCCTATACCAATTTTCTGAGTTAGCTTTTTGAAAAAAATCAGTTCAGAGGAGGAAATATTTATTTTGGCTCACAGTCTCAGAGCCTGTGGTCTCCTGGCTCCAAGGAAGATACCTCATGACAGAAGGGCCTGGTGGAGGAGAGCTGGCAACTTGATAGCAAGTGAGAAGTGGAATAGGGTAGGAAAAGCCAGAAATGAAGGGGCTTATGACCAGACAGAGTCCCCAAGGTCATATCCCCATGACTCACTCATACACCCTTCAATGTGCTTTACTTATCCAAGCATCTCTTAAGCCAATCAAATTGAAAATAAAGATTAATCATCATAGATCAGTAGAAAAAAATACAAAGGAAAGACAAAGGAGGATCCAAAACTCTTCCCTCATTTGTTCTAATAGTGTTTATAAGTAGGATATCATGTCTGCATCTTGTACAACAAATAACCACTAGGAAGACAGTACGTAATGTGTTAATTATTGAAACTGTCCTACTAATTTGATTTGAAACTGTCGCATTGCTATTTGTTTCTCAATAAAATTATGGAAAAAACCCAAAATTCTTCCCTCACTGAAACAACTGTGCAGAGATGGTCATCACTGTATGAATCTTCCTGTGAGTACTCAGAGTAAGTCAGACAGAGGTGGGCAAGTAGACCAAAGTAATTGCAAGAAATTGGAATCTTACATATGTTTAAAGTAAAAGTTACTGAATTTAATTTTAGTTTAATATATATTTAAATGAAAAATTTAAATGATGAAAACATTGACAGACTTCATTTTTCTGTACATAATGTCAAATTGTAGATTTCTCTAGAGTTAAGACAGAAAAGTATGAAAATTTAGGAATTACTCATTTTCTTTACATTTTGTATTTCAAATTTAGTCACTAATACCTGATTTATGTTATGAAAGCGAGAAAACTATGATGGTTAATCTTAGCTGTTAACTTGACTAACTTGAAAGACACTTAGAAAGTTGGTAAATCATGCTTCTGGTTGTTGTGTTTGGGAGTGTTTCTGGAGATAATTGGCAAAAGGGTCAGTAATGTAAGTGCGCAGACCCTCCCTGAATGTAGGGGGTACTGTCTAGTGATGACCCACAGCCTGTGTGCTGCCTTAGGCTGTTCATCTTACTGAAAGCTCTAGAAGGTTCACTATCACTTTGAGAACCTCGGTGGAACAAAATGCAGAAGGGGTAAACTCCCCTCTGCAGGCAAGCTCCATTCTTCTTGAGGGGTTCGTTGTTACCTGTCATTATCTCTTGCACATCTCAGACTGCAGATTCTGAATTATTTGAAATTGGACTTGCACCAGTTAGTCTCCTGGAAGTTTAAAGGCTCTGAGATTTGGACTGGTCTGTGTACTTGGTCCTTTTCTTCTGAGGCCTTCTGCATTTTAGAGGGAGTAGCTGATAGTTTTGTTAGCTCCCCAGTCAACAGAGTCACTGTGTGATTATCCTACTTCTGATTGTGGAAACCAATCTAATACATCTCTTTTTAAAATTATGCATACATTCCATTGGTTCTATTCCTCTAGAGAACCCTGGCTAAGAATAGAAATTGACAGTTTCCCTACTTTGTCCTTCTTTTTTTCATGCTACACTCAAATTTTGTTTAACATTTGTTATTTTACTACCTGGGCAACTTTCTCCTGTATAATAACAATTTCACAATTATGTAGTCTGCATTCTACAATGAATGTCTATTGACTTGTCTATTAATGCTTACAGAAGCCAGCCAGCTAGGAACTGAAGGGTCTATACCTTACAGAGAATAAGGTACAGAAAAAGAGCACCATTTCTCTCAGTGGGACATTTGCTAAATATCTTAACCTGCAAGGATGATAGGCTTAAGATGCAGGAAATACTTTAGTAAAAGAATGAAATTGTAGATCTTGACCTGACAAAGGAAAGGGATCCTAACAAATGCCAAATAATCATTGAGACACCTCAAAAGTCATATCCTACTAATGATCACAAACCAAACACCAGAATCTTATAAAGAAAATAATTTAGCATCTGTTAGTTCCATTCGCAATTAGATTAAAAGAATATGCTCTATATCATCTACTACTGGAGAATAGCAAAATCTATCTGAAGGAACATATTTTACAGAGTTTCCATTATTTTTTACTTTATCATTTATGTGTATTTCATAAAACTGGGCAAGAAATAGCAAAATTAGAAAACAAACAATAAAAATAAACTTATAGATGTCCTGGATATTGGAACTATCAGGCACTAACAATAATAGAACTATAGGAATATGTTTATAATAATATATAAGAGGGAGGATTTAGCTTGAGTATAGGACTCTATTAAGGAAAAAAGAATGCAATAAAAATTCTAACACTAAAATGTTTCAAAAAAGAAAAATCTATAAACTCTCTTAGAATTTGAGATCTGAATCAATCATCTGTCATAAATAGAAATCTCTTGCTTCTTTTAATTTGATTTCTGTTTATTTATATATTTTTTCAGACTAGCCTTCTTGGCATTCCCATGAAAAAGAAAAAAAATATTCTCAATATATTTCAAGATAGTCACAGTTGAGCACAAGGTATATCAGACTTCTAAAACTTCATTCCAGAATAAAAGGAAAATTTTAAATTTCATGTGATTTGATTGAACATATGGTTGAGAGACTTCTTTTCAAATGATCCTTAACATTTCTGAAGCAAAGGCTAGCATGTGGAAGTCTTCTCAAGAAGGACCATCTTTCATTTTTACAATTCTACTTATTATTTTTAAGACGTTGAATACAAACATTACTAAGGTAACAGTGCCATGCTTAAGAGACTTGCAAAGCAGATAGGAATTACAAATTTTAACTTTGCTGAAAATCACAAACACTACCCTCTGGTGTCTAATATATTTCTCTGTGTAGAATAAGAGAAAAACAGTATCGATTGATAATATGGGCATCTTTGGTCATCACCCCAAATTGATCTTTAGCTATTTATTTGTAATTCATTCATTTAGATGTATACTGAGTATTTATTGTGACAATGTCTTTACTTTTGATAAATTTGACATCTAGTGGTAGAGAAACTATTTTAATTTCAAGATGACGAAATTAGTGTGTCTGAGTATGAGCCAGATGCCTCAGCTGATATGGTTGGATGTGGGCTCTGGAAACGGTCTTCACAGTGGAGACAGTACTGAAAAAGTCCTGAAAGTTAACAAGAAGAAAACAAAGTCACAAGGAGGTGACCAGGAAAAAAGGGGGAAATTTATATGTGTAGAAGAAAACAGTAGTGTTTGTGGTGGAGGTAGGTGTAGTTAGTCTTTTTTTTTTTTTTTTTTGTAGAACCAGGGATTGAACTCAGGTCCTTATGCTTGACAGGGAAGCGCTTATTCCACTAAGCCATCTCCCCACGTAGTCTTTTGAATTAAGCGAGGAAGTAGCAACTCAAAGGTCTTACCAAGTCTTTTGGAAACCCACTCCACCTCTCTGGACCTGCACTCTGGCTCTGTGAAGGTGGGCTTTCCTCCCACTTCCTTCATTCATGCCATAATCCATCACAGTCCTCATTAGTCCCTGAGGCTGCATCCCTGGGATGGTCAACTCAGGGCTGGAGAAGCCTGTGGGGAAGACACTTCCCTCCCCACCTGGAAGCCTCAGAACTAATAAAATAGGCAGGAGGTGGGACATAAAGACTTGATGAAGCATTATTAAAGGAAAATTTAAAAATTAGATTGTATAAATATAATGAACATTTTCAAATTTTATGGTACATCAAAAAAGACCTAATGGGTTTAATGAAACACAGCCCTACCTTAGGGCTAGAGAGGCCTAATCATTTGCATTTATAAATTTCCATCCAGATAAGGCTGTAATTGCTGGCCTAAGGTTCACATTTTGAGAAACTCTGTCTTAGAGAGAGTAAATTTTCCTTAACCATAAAGAAGCTAGATTTAAAACCAAAATCAAAACCAATTAACAAACAAAACTCTGGTTTTTTAAAAGCTATATTCATATCTAAAGATATGATTATTACTAAAAGGTACATACAATTATGGTTTTATCTGATAAATGTGGTGTTAGGGAAGCCAGGATGAATAGTTTCAATGGATGAGGTATAATATAGCTCAAAATTTGGAAGCTTTCAAATTAAAAACTTCTTAAAATAAAAAGGAAAGATAATACAGATCACAAAGAAAAAATCAAATAAACATTAAAACTTAATATCTTCCAATTTAGTTTTCCTCCTTTGAATATAATAAACATTGGCTTAGAAACAGAAATTTTAATAATGTGATTGGTAGCTGCAATTATCAGTGATGAATGTCTGACCTACTCGAGTTCTTGGAAGCACAGAGCTACATATTTATTTATTATCTGGTTTTCAGCTCTGGCCAAATAAGAGAGGTTCCTGGGTGGAAAATGGATTTAATGAACCAGTGGTGGAACCTGGGCATTGTTTTTCTTTTTAACATTCCCCAGATTCTAATGTGTATCAAGAATTGAGAATCACAGGAATAGTCATTGAGCTATAGTTCACCTATGTTTCATGACTCTGACTCAAGATTTTACTAACTGTTTTTTTTCTGCGAAGCCCCCAGTATCAAATATCTGTATGAGGACTCTTCACTTTACATGTTTCCTAATGAACCAGAAATTCCCCAATGTTGGGTAACCAACATTATGCAATAATGCTGAGCTCCATTTATTGCCAGCTGGTACAGGAATCATATTTTTGTTTCTAATGAGTTTCACTATATATGCAGAATAGAAAAAAGTTTTTAAAATTCCAAGTCATGGCAAAGGGGAAGCTAAACAGAGCATGTTCCATCAACATGACAAAGATGATGGAGGTTCTCAGAAACTTGTTTACAGCAAATTTCTTTCCAAAGAGCCACACATTATGATAGTGCTGTGTTGCCAGTCATCTTGATAGTTAGATTGAAGAGAACTTTGATTAAGGTTATGGTCCTACCTGGATCAGACTGAAAATGACTGTTGGCACTGGGTTCCTCTTAAGAAAACAGAATTAATTAGTCACTCTAAATTTGACCACATAGAAAGAGATAGATTACTCAGAAAAACAGGTTCCTATATAGAACCTAGAAATTATAAGAGAAATTTCATCAATTAATGGTTTTGATGATTGCTAATTTTAATTTCCTAACTTTCCTAGGTTTGCATAAATAAGAAGGGGACCAATTAAATGTGAATTTAATAATAAGTGATTTTTAAAATATAACTATGCCCAAGTACTAAATAGGGCAGGCTAACCAGTGTTGAATTCCTATTATTTTGTTTTGTGAAGTTCTGTATGATTTTTATTTTTTTACTAATTCATTTTAATGAGAAAAAAAGATGAAATAGCAATGAAACAATTTCAAAACAGGTTAGTAGGACAGTTGCAATAATTAATACATTGCATACTGTTGTCTTGATAGTAGTTATTCAGAAGACAAGATGCAGACATGATATCTTGTATAAAAAATATTAGTACAAATCTTTCTTCTCAATGAACTAAGAGAAAGTATCTGTGTATCTTCCCTATCCTTGGTATACGTATGTATTTTTTCACAACAAATTGGTCCTTTATATATATCACCCATTTTTATTTTGTTTTGTCAGAGATGGGTGTTCCATTGTAGTTGGAGAAGCTGTATTTGGAGGTATTTACAGGACCTTTTCATACTTGATGCCAGTCCAAAGATTGTAAGTACTTGAATTCAGGAAAATAACCCAATATAGTCCAGTAATCCATAATAGTAGTGAGTTATCAGCACAACTGGCAATTGTCCAAAGTTGTTGATTGAGCCTCTTACAGCTTAGCATATTAATATAGCTTTATTTTTATGCCTTGTGGTTACACTTTTCTGCTGGATGATCAAGATCAAGTTAAAGCAAAACCTATATAACTAAAAATGTAACTTTTGCTATCTGACAAGGTCAGTCAAATCCCCTCAGGTTTTATCCTGGAACCATGTACCACACCTTGTGGATCTTTAGTGACTGTCAGCCATCTGGATGAGTCATAGCCATTGCTTGACCAGTTTTCTCTCTGTGAAAGCCTGAGAGAATTTTTTCTCTCTAGGTGACTCTCCTTGTACACACTATACATTGTAGATCACTTTCCTTTGTGGCCCCATAATCTCCCTGATCAGAAAATGTGGGACAAGACTTAGTTACAGGTTGTCACAGCAGAGGTTGTCTTATGTACTGAGTCCTCACTAACCTGGGAGGGTTAGAGCCAAAATATTTGTTATCCTTTCAGCCCATCTATCTCTCTAATTTTTGGACTTTAAACTTTAGTTGTTAAACATCAAGAAGAGAAGCTTAATGATGTTACTATCCTGTAACAGAGGCAGTTAAACTTAACATCACTATCTGTCTGAATATAAAATACCTTAGATATAAAATGGAACTTCTATTTTCCAAGAAACATGGATATTTTAAAATTTAAATCCATATAGAATGTTAAGATACAATTACTCATTTTTATACAGAAATTTAGAAATCAAATCATGTACAACATTATAGCAGGACAATTGTATGTCATTTTGTTTTCCTTGTCTCTCATTTACTTTTATTACCTTTTTTTCCCAAACATTTACTTTAAAGAGAGTACAGCAATAACCGACATGATACTAGAAGCAGTACACATTTAGAAGACAAAACTGACAGGTATTTTAAGCATGGTTTTAGTATTACACATTGCCATCTTCAATGTAGTTGCTTAGTTCACAGATATCAACATATAGAGTTAATCAGGGTGAGAATTCTACCCATTAACTGCTATGTTCAAAAATCTGATGGAAATTCTTAGGACAATTGCCTTAACAATCTTGTTTATATAAAATGTATGGTTTTGCTCCTATCATATTTCCTAACTTTCCTCCTTTCTCTCTCTTCTTTGTTTAATCCTTAATTTCTTTCTTTCCATTTAATTGTGTTGTACCTTTCAATTTTTTATTTCTTCTTTTGAGAGATTACACTAAGGAGATAATACGATATTTACACTTGTGGGTCTGGTTTATTTCACTTATGAATATATCTTCAAGTAGCATCCACATATCTATAAAGGCTTCAAGTTTGTTTTTCTTTATAGCTGAGTAATACTCCATTGTATAAAAACACCACATCTTTTTTCATCTATTACTCAGATGATGGGCATTTTGGCTGTTTCCATGATCTGTCACAAATTGTGCTGCTATAAACATAGGCGCACACATATCACTATGATATGATGTATTTAGTTCTTTTGGGAAAATTCCCAGAAGGGAAATAGCTGTATTGAATGGGATTTCCAGTTCCAATTTTTTGAGGACTATCCACACTGATTTCCCTAATGGTTGCACCAGTCTACATTCCCATCAGCAGTGGAGAAGGCTTCCTTTTTCCCTGCAGCCTCTCCAACATTTGTTGTTAGTTGATTTCTTTATAATAGCCATTGTTTCTGGGGTGAGATGGTATCTCAGTGTTGTTTTAATTTACATTTCACGGATGGATAGTGATGTCAAGCATTTTTTCATGTATTTATTTGCCTTTTGTATTTCTTCACCTGAGAAGTGTGTGTTCATTTTGGATGCCAGTTTTTGGACTGGGTGTTTAAATTTGGGGCCCTAATGTTTTTTAATTCTTTATAAATTGTAGATAGAACACCTTTGTCTGAGTGCTTACAAGGTTAAGATTTTTTTCCAAATTTGTGGGTTGTCTTTTCGCTCTGTTGGTAATTTCTTTTGACATGCAGAAACTTCTCAATAAGAGGTGGTTGCAGTTGTTAATTCTTTTGAATATTACCCATGCAATTTGATTTTTGTTCATGAACTCTTTGCCTACCTCTATGTATTCAAATGTTCCTCCTACTTTCTCTTCTAGGAGATTTAGTGTTTCTGTTTTAGTGTTTAGATCTTTTGTCCATTTTGAATTTAGTTCAGTGCATGGTGATAGGCCTGGGTCCAGTTTTAGTTTTCAGCATATAGACAGCCAGTTTTTTCAGCACCATTTGTGTAAAAGCTATCTTTCTTCCAGTAAACATGTTTTGATCCTTTGTTGAAAGTGGCTGAGTGTTTTTGCATTTGTATTTGCATCTTCTAATCCATTCATTTGATCCTCAGATCTGTTTTTTGCTGATACCATGCTGATTTTATCACAGTAGCTTTGTAGTATAATTTTGAGTCAAGAATATTAATGCCTCCTGCCTTGCCCTTGTTGTCCAGGATTGCATTTGCTATTCTAGGTTTTTGATGGTTCCGAATAAGTTTTAGGAATTATTTGTCTAGGTCTGTGAGGTATGTTGATGATATTTTGATAGGGATTGCATTAAATCTGTATAACAATTTTGGGAGTGTGGACATCTTCATAATGTTATTTCTTCCTATCCAGGAGCAAGGTATATCTTTCCATATTCTGAAATCCTCTACCATCTTCTTTTTCAGAGTAGTGTAATTTTCATTGAATAGATCTTTCCTTCTTCAGTTTGATTAATTCCTAAGTATTTCATTTTCCATGGTGCTATTGTAAAAGTTATTTTTTCTCTCATTTCTCTCATTGTGTTTTTTATTAATGTAGAAGAATGTTATTGACTTTTTATCCTGATATGCTACTGAACTTGTGTATTTATTTTTTTATTTTTAGGGAAGGGTCTATAGGGTATTCACGGTCTTCCTACTAGATCAGACTCATAGTGATCTGCCTATTTACAGCCTTCCAATAGTTGTGGTTACAGGCAGGTGCCACCACTCCAGTATTAATCACCCTGTCATCATGCCCCAGTGGTGGAGTTCACATAGCAGTCCCAGGGTATCAAACCCCCAGCTCCTGCACCTGCATGCAGGCACTTTAATCTACTGAGTTATTTGGCTGTCCTTTTATGTATTAATTCTAGTAGCTTCTCGGTGACATTTTTAGGGGTCTTCCATGTAAAGTATCATGTCATCTGCAAATACTGATAGTTTAACTTCTTTTTTATCTATTCTTATTCCTTTTATTTCTCTCTCTTGTTTAATGTCTCTAGCACTGATTCCATAAATATATTGAATAGGCATGGTGATAGAGGACATCCTTGTCTTGTGCCTGATATGGGAATAAAAGTTTTCAGTTTTTCCCCATTTAGAATTATGTTAGCAGTTGAATTTTCATTGATGGCTTTTATCAGATTAAGGTAGAGAACATCTGTTCAAATGTTTTGTGGGACTTTGTCAAAAGCCTTTTCTGCATCAATTGAGATGATCATGTGGTTTTTGGATTTGGCTGTATTGATATAGTGTATTACATTTGTAGATTTGTGTATGTTGAATCATCCTTATATCTTTGGTATGAATGCAAGCTGGTCATGGCGTATAATCTTTTTCTTCTTCTTTTTCTTCTTCTTCTTCTTCTTCTTCTTCTTTTTCTTCTTTTTCTTCTTCTTCTTCTTCTTCTTTTTCTTCTTCTTCTTCTTCTTCTTCTTCTTCTTCTTCTTCTTCTTCTTCTTCTTCTTCTTCTTCTTCTTCTTCTTCTTCTTCTTCTTCTTCTTCTTCT
>NW_004524616.1:14757401-14760105 GCF_000260255.1 Octodon degus | reverse complement strand
CTTTCTTTCTTTCTTTCTTTCTTTCTTTCTTTCTTTCTTTCTTTCTTTCTTTCTTTCTTTCTTTCTTTCTTTCTTTCTTTCTTTCTTCTTCTTTTCACCTGCTCAGTCCACCCTGAATTTGGTAGTGGTGTAGTAAGTGGTGCCAGAGATTGAACCACGGTCTCCTGCACCTGCCTAACCTTGCCTAAGCAGGTGATTTAGACCATTGAGCTATCTCTTATTGATCATTTGCTATATTCGACTTACTAGGATTTTATTGAGGATTTTTACATCTATGTTCATGAGGGAGATAGCTCTGTAGTTCTCTTTTTCAGTTGCATCTTTCTCTGGTTTTGGTATCAGTATGATACCATTAGAATGATTTTGTGAATATTGTTTCCTTTTCAATTTCATTGAATAATTTGAGGATTATACTGGATTATATCTTCTTTAAATTTATCTTTAAATTATATCTTCTTTAAATTTCTTGTAGAATTCAGCTGTGAATACATCAGGACCTGGACTTTTTTGTCAGTAAGTTTTTTATTACATTTTATATTTCATTGGCTGTTATTGGGTTACTGAGAGTTCTTATATCTTATCAATTCAGTTTTGGTAATTTGTACCTTTCTAGGAATCTGTCCATTTCTTCTGTATTTTCGATTCTGTGAGAGTAAAGATTCTCAAAATAGCTATTGATCTTCTGAATTTCCACAAGGCCTGTGGTAATTTCACCATTTTTATTCCTTATTTCTTGAATTTTAGTTTTTTCTCTCCTCTTTTTGATGAGGATATCTCGAGACTTACCAATTTTATTAAATCTTTCAAAGAATCAGCTTTTGATTCATTAATGTATTGTATTGTTTTCTTCATCTCGATTGAATTAATTTCTGCTCTAATCTTTATAATTTCCTCCCTTCTTTGGGCTTTTGGTTAAGTTTGCTCTTAAATTTTTAGACGTTTGAGGGGCAGCATTAGGTATTTACTTGTTCCCATTCTGTTTTTCTAATGTGCCACTTTAAACGTATAAATTTCCTTCTAAGAACTCTTTTCATTGCATTTCACATATTCTGATAAGTTGTGCTTGAATTTTCCTTGAATTGTAGATATTGTTTAATTTCTTTTTTAATTTCATCTGTAACTCATTGGTTACTGAGGAAGGTGTTGTTTAATTTCCATGTATTTATGGGGCTTTGTGACTTCTTTTGTCATTTATTTCCAGTTTCATTGCACTGTGGTTAGATAATATGCATGAGATAATTTCTGTTTTCTTGCATACACTTAAGCATGTCCAATGGACTAGTATTAGGTCTATTTTAGAAAACATCCCATGTACAGCTGAAAACAATGTGTATTCAGATGTGGTTGGGTGGAACACTCTGTATATGTCCACTAAGTCCAATTTTTCAAAGGTCTGGTTCAGTTGTGGTACCTCTTTGCTAATTTTTTGTCTGCTTGATCTATCTCTTTGGCATGAGGGGTTGTTAAGATCTCCTGTTAAGATTGTGTTATTGGATATTAGATTTTTCATTTCCATTAAAATCTGTCTTATATAGTTGGATGCTCCTTTGTTTGGTGTGTACATATATATGACTGTTACCTCTTCGTCCTATGTTTTTCCCCTAACCAGTATGTAATGGACTTATTTATTTATTTATTTGGATCATTCTTTTTCTTTTTAAAGTAGTAAAAATCACCTATAATTTTAGCACTCTAAAATAATACATTTAAGAATCTGAAAGTACATACTTCTGATAGTTTGTGTACCTATCCAGTGACTTGCTTTATAGAATTTAATTCTAATATTCCTATCACTTGAAAACATCTTTTCACACAATATTATAGATAGTTCTATACTGTGAAACTTCAATATGCTTATATAATTTTATTTAGTAACTACAAAGTGTAATCGTCCCACTTGCAACTATTGGATATTTTTTTCCAATAATTTGATTGAGAAACAATTAGCAATGAGACAGTTTCAAACCAAATTTGTAGGAGAGTTTCAAAAATTAACACATTGCATATATTCTTCCTAGTGGTTAATTGCTGTACAAGATGTAGATATGATATCCTACTTACAAACACTATTAGAACAAATCACTCTATTCATTAAGAGAATGTAACTATATATCTATCCTAACCACTTTGAATACACAGATACAAAATGGATATTCATCTGTATCCCCTTTTTTTGTTTAGTTGAGTTATTTGAATATCATAGGTGTGTAAACTCAGCAAAATATTCTAAAAGAGTCCAGTAGTCCATAATAGTATTGGGTCTTCCGGTTGACTGGCAATCTCAGAAATTGTTGACCTGAGTCCCCTACAGCTCAACATAACAGGATGATGGCTTTACTTCTTATACTTCAATTTTTGTTTTATTTTTTAATTTTTATTTTTTTGCCATAATTTTATTGATAAAAAATAGCAATGAGACAGTTTCAAATCAAATCTGTAAGACAGTTTTAATAATTAACACATTGCATACATTCATCTTAGTGGTTAATTGCTGTACAAATGCAGACTTGATATCATATTTACAAACACCATTAGAACAAATTATTCTATTCATTAACAGAATGTAGCTATATATCTATCCCAACCACTTTGACTACACAGATACAAAATGGACATTCATCAGTATAACCTTTTTTTGTTAAGTTCCATTATTTGAATATTATAGGTGTGTAAACTCAGCAAAATATTCTAAGAGTCCAGTGGC
>NW_004524616.1:14714842-14739357 GCF_000260255.1 Octodon degus | reverse complement strand
AGAGGGTCTGGCCCACGCTGCGCCTGGGCTGGGACTGGTCCCGCCGGCGCAGGGTAGCAGGAAACTCTCCGCACACTCACCGGACCTGGGCTAGGACTCGAACGAATTTTCTATACTGCTGCCATTCTGGAATCTGGTATGGCCACTGCCTTCACTGTGGAAGATGGGGTTCTGTGGCTTTCTCCTCAAAGTTAACTAGTCCACTGTTTAATCTCAATCTCAGGCAAAGTCTCTGAACAGGAGCAAAAGATAGACAAACTTTCTGCCAAGCCATAACAAATCATCTGAAGCCCAACAATAAATGTAGTCCTTCTTCCCAGCAAAAACCTCTTCAGCCTGGTCTTTACAGGCAGGATTTTTATTAGCATTTTGGGCTCTGACCATAATCTCCTATACAGAAGAGATGAGGGCATTCAAGCTCTTCACTAAGAGGTGATCTTTCTAATCTTTTCTTATGTCTTCCCATTAGCCATTCACAAAAGCTTGTAATCCACATTATCAGGTATAATCAGAGCAACAACCCCACTCCTTGTACCAAAATCTGTCTCAGTTACTTCTCACTCATTGCTAGGACAAATACCCAACACTCAAAATGAAGGAAGGAAAAGCTTATTTATCTCACAGTTAGTGGAGGCTTGTCTATACTTGGCTGGTTTCAGGACAGAGGCAGCAGTTCATGGTGACAGAGAACGGCAGAGAGCAGAGCAGCAGTTGTGGCATCTATGAAGACTCTCTTCTTTCATTTTATGCTGCCTCTGAAGACTGGAGCTCCACCATGAAGATGAAGCTCCTCTGAAGTGGCACAGTTGTGAAGTGGTATGGTGAAGATCAGAGCTCCTCCAAGGAAGTGGGGTGCAAAAGCCTTCTTCATCCACTTTATAAACCTTTTTTGTGCTGAGTCACTCTGGCATGGGCTCTCCCTGCCCAATGGGATGAGGCAGCGTTTGGAACCACTCAGGCAATCTAGCCAAGTTTACACAATATATTGATTGCTGCAGTGGCTCAATGCGAAGGCCCTGGGTTCAATCTTCAGTACTACAAAAGACTGTAAAGGAGGGATGAAATGGCCTAATTTACAGAGATAGAGACCATCTCATTAATTTTCCTTTGAGTTTCTCCTCCACATGATCAAGATCTCTTAAATCTAGTCCAAGTTTATGACCTTTTATGATTCCATTTTCTTCCTTTATCCTGTTAGTTTGGATTCAATGCATTATCTTTTAAATCTTATTCTTTAATATTTTCATATCATTTATATTTGGGTCTATCTAGCTCATGGACATTAGAGAGAGAGAGAGAGAGAAGTTATAATACTAGAATCACCTAGGAATCTCTTTTTAAAAATATTTTGTGCATTTAGGACAGGCTCCACAGGATCTCACTATGTAGATTGGACTTGTAATGATCCTTCTGTTTTCAGCATCCCAAGCACTGGGATTACAGGCATGGGCCAGCACACCCGGGTTCAATTACTGTTTCTCCGCACCCTGGGGGTGAGGCCAGCACAACACACAGGGAATTATAACCTGGTCACTGTGCTCTGCCTAAGCAGGAGCCTTAGTCTGCTGATCTATCTGGCTGGCCCTAGGAATCTCCTTCTGACCAGGGATGCCTCCCCTAGAGGAAATCCCTAGTGTAATGTCATGGGTATGAAAAAAATCTGGCTTTTCCTCTAAAGTCTTCCAGGTAAAATGTTAATGTCTGCTTCTATGTCTGCTCTGCCTCTCCAGGTATGGTTTCCATGAAGAAGCCACAAAGAATTTTATCAGCAGGGGTGCAGTTCTGCAGTTGTCCTTCCTCAGTTCTAATCGCCGAGTGTTAGTTTTGCTTTCTGCTCTCCAGCTCACATGATCACATGCTTCTTGCCTGCATTCAGAGCTGCATACATCACATGGTGCCTCCTCCCACCAGTGGTGTGGCTTGGGTTTGCTGGGTGCTTGCACTGGGTCACCTCTGAGAAAGCACTGACACAAAACAGGCTTAGTGTACCTATAGTGCCTGTTAACTCTTCCAAACTTGTGACCACAAAGTTAAGATGAAAAGAAAACCAAATTCTTATGAGCTTAGCTTTAGGTATAGATTTTAAATGAAGGAAAGAAAGTTACAAACTGGTGTGTGTAATACTAAGGATTCTTTTTTATCCTGTTAGCAGTAAAAATGATTTGTAAATATTGAAAAAATAAAAGCCAAATGGAAGTTAACTTTTAAAATGATGTATTCTGTTAGATGCTGTTTCATTTACATGTGGTTATTGTATGTAGCATGTTCAGGTGTGTAAAACTCATTTGGTCTTAGTTGGGCTAACATGTGAAAGAAAGTTAGCGTGGTGTGATTGTCAGATGAGCAAGTTGGTGATGTAAAAACAGTTTGAATGCAGAGCTTTCTCTTGGAAAGGACAGAAGCAATGATTGAAATCTGTCATGTTGCAAATTTTGGAGTTGGTCTTTTGGATGCAGATAAAATTTACCTTAATTCTTTCCTCTGCTACTGGTACATGTTTGAAGTACATAGAGAATACATTCATAGTGGGTAGCTGGAAATCCCTTTTACTTTTTACTTTCCCTTGTCCCTGTTTCCATCTCTAGATATCCTTCTCATTTGCAAAATGTCAGTGCTCCTGTGTCCTATTATGTCTTTCATTTTGCTATTTATTTATATTTTGGGTTTCTTACATAAGAGAAACTATGTGGTATTTAAACTTCTTCTGATCTCTTCAGAAGCAGTTTGCAAAGGTCCACTGTGGAGCAGCAGTGCCCACAGCCAGGGATGAGCTGGTCTTTCTAAACAGGATATGTTAGCAGTTGCAAGAGTGTTCCCTGGCATATTGGAGCTCTGTCTGAATGTTCATGCTGTATGGTGAGGCTGGTGTAACACCTTCAAACGTGGCATTACCATGGTTTCTTGGGAGTCATGCCCCGAGTCACTGCATTTTAGTTCTTAGTTTTCACTGAAAAGTCAAATACCCTCAGTGACTCTTCCTGAAGGAGAAACCCCTGCTTCAGCTTTCCTTCTTACAACTTGGTATGGTATGGAGACAACACACTACCCCAGAATATGGAGGTTGGCATCAGAGAAAATGCCTGAAGCAGGGAGGCCATGTCCACCTTGCCCTTCTTCCTTTTCTGCTGGAGCAGATCATAGCATCCTCTCAGGAGACGCACAGAAGAAAGCAATAGCCTCTCTGAAGACAGGGACACAGAAGGGAATCTGGACAACATGCTTTAGCCCAGTACAAAAGGTTCATTAGTCACCTTTACTGTCACTGAGACACAATGGCTGATCCCACAATCAAGCAGAAGTCTGATTTGGCTTACAGTTTTGGGGGATTCAGTCCGTGACTGTTGAATGGAACAAAGCTGTTTAGTTCATTGTGGTGTGGAAGAAGAACAGGTAAGAGTGCCAGAGAGGAATGGGAAAGGGACCATGTGTCATACCCAAGGACATGCCTGGAGTATACTCTACTAAGATGCTAAGCATTTCTTAATCCGGTACTACTGACACATGAAGATTAATGATCCAAATGGTTTAGTTGTGGTTGCAGAGGGGATAAATCTGAGGACAGCAGTGTTTTTCTTTATGGTCTGTTTCCTAGCCCAAACCAGTAATGGTTCTGTTCTAGCTTCTTTGGAGAGCATGTTGAGCTGCTGGACTAGAAACCCTGGAGACAATGTGGGTCACATGGTAGTGCCTTGGTGACTATCAAACATGAGACATCTTAAAAGACAGAGCAGGCCAGAAACTGCAGTGACTTATAAGCTCAAACTCTGGGGCAAGAGCCGAGAGTGCTAGCCACATGAGAATTGTTAATGAGCACATGTGAGCTCCTTTACAGGTACTCACAGAATTTGGTGAATTCAAAAGGCAGAGAAATTTGAGTTATTACTGCTAGTGGGACCACATCTGTATGCACAGGCTAGTGAGGCCAATGGAATTTGATTGCACTTTTGTCATTACACATCATACTGAGTGGTAATTATTTGTGTATACATCTGCTCTCCTACAGACCAGAGGAGCAGGTTTTATTCATCTTTGTTTCTCTAGAATGCAGCCTTTGTCTTTAGTGCATAGTATATTCTCATTAATGTCTTTTTAAAAAGATGAAAGAGTGATTTCTGTAATTGTATTTTTTGACGGCTGGAGAAATAATCATCTGAAGTGTGGTTATTTAGTGAGGTTTTGACTTTGTTTCCTTTACTCTTGTGTCTTGCTTCACAGGATATTGCTGTGAATACAAATAAGATCAGTGATCAAGCATCTGCCTAAGAGGAAAATGTCAAACTGGAATTTGAAAAAGCAATCTCCGAACATCTTGTTCCGTGGGGTAGTCGTGTTTTTATATGGAGGTTGGATGAAGGAGAAGAGGTAGTATTCCAACTATAGGCTTCGAAAGGTTGGCAGAGGTGTAGCACAATACCAGCCTCAGTTTACTGCATCTGAACAAATGTGCTGGCATTTCTAGACAATGACCTATACATCTGCTTTACTGTGGGAAGAGAACAAGTTAGAGAGCCAGAAGAGGAGGTATGTGGGTTGTAAAAATAGAACCAGGGTGAGAGCCTGAAGAAGGGATGTTGGCAACGATGGGCTCAGCCACTTACGAAGCTCTGCTGCATTCCTCAGAACAAACAACCATTAAAATCCAAGCACACAAAGCCTGCAGCAGGCTTGGTAATGACAAGCACTGTCAGCACACTATAATTAACATGGGGTAGTATAATTTATAAGGAATGTACTATACAGTTTAACGCCAACACAGAGGGGGAAAGTCTGTTGTGAGCCGGCAGAATCAAAAGTAGCCTTATCCCCAGATGCAAGCATCCTTCTTTCCCAATGCTCCCTAATTTATTTTTTTAACTCACAAAAGCCTTTTTTCACATTGAGTTAGTTCCATGCAGGGCAAGAGTGGGCCTTGTAGCTGACCCTTAACCTGCCCTCCCTCTCCCATATTAATCAAGATGGAAAGTCTCAGCAGATTGTCTTTACTGTACATAATTAAGCAGTTCTGAATGCTCAGTGAAACTCAAATGGGATGGCACGGAGCCTGATAATATGACAGTTAATGGGATGAGACCAGCACTTACTCTGCCTCTGTAATAAGCAAAGGCTTTTTGCTTTCCAACTGAGGACAGGAAAAGAAGGACGTGGTCACAAAAGATAACAACAGTGACAACATAAGATTGTTGGGTACCTCTCTGTACCTTTTGTGACTGTCTCCAAATGGAAAATATGCACTCCCTGGAATAGATTACCTCTTAATTACCCTTGTCCCTGGCTGTAATAAGCACAGACTTTAATTTCTGCATAACCATGAACCGGTATGAGAAGTATTCCCAGAAAAGAGCTATAATTAGAAGGTTTACACTGTTTTGCTTTTTTTCTCTGCATCTTTCAAACCTTTTAGTTAGCTTAAATATTGTTTGCTGCCCAATAAGGAAAATGTTTAAGAATATGACACTTTATTTTGTTTCTAGAGGATGGTCAGCATAAGTATTTATCATAAAAACCATTTGCTAGGTCTGTAGCTTTTCACTGTTGAGCCTTAAACAAAAAATAGGGTTTCTTTCCTTTACTTAAACTGGATGAAATTACCATTGAAGTATGGAAATACAGTGATAGAAAGCAGTTTTTCTCCATCGCATAATCTTGGTATCACAAATTAAACATTCTCAAGGCTTTGTCCATTGAAGAACTTAGGAAGATCTCTATGCTATACAAGCTGTGTGAATAATAGGCATAATATGGTCATTAAATAATCCTACAGAGGAGCACACACATCAGACATTCATCTGTGAGGCAACTGAGCAGAGCTCGGAATCTGTGCTGTAGGCTCGAGATGTCTGTGAGTGCAGAATCCAGGAGGAACAAAGGTCCATCCTCAGGGCTGCTTCCAGAACCTTGAAGTGTCACGTCTACAGAGAAAGGCTGAAGAGGGGACTCCCACTATTTTCAGGAGGGAAAGAGCTGAGTGGCCAAGATCGACTGGGCTTTATAGAAAACAGATTCAAAAGTTGGGGTCATATTCTAGGCCTGGATGCTGACTTTCTGTGTGTCCTTGATCTCTTAAACAATAACCCAGAGAAATCTCTTCAGGGCTATTAGGCTTTCAAATGCAAGGGAGGCACCAGAAGCTGGACAGGCCCAAAAATTCTATTGCTTTGGGGATAGCATTCTTTGATCAGAGAGAGCCCCTGGCTCCTGAATGTTTTCCCTGGATTTAGTCAGGGATACAGGCGCTCTCCTCTCTCCACAAAGTGGGTCTGGAAACTCTGAAACCCTCTGTTTTTGAAAGGTACAACTTGGAAAACTAAAAACCTTCATTTCCTTTCCATAAGGATGAACAGAAGTCCTTTCATTCACATCTATCATATTTTATTTCAGATTCAGAAACCTTTTAATTTCAGCAGAAATCTCAACATATGTTATCTTGCTCCAAAACAGCAAACGGTGGCTTAAAATACATTCATGCATTTCAAAGTGCTCTCTCTCTAAACAATATCTATATTTCTACTCATATGGCACATATCTCACCAATTTTATAGAGTTTTTTCTTCCTACTTTCTGTTTCTTTAAGCCCTGCAAGTATGAAGCAAATGTAAAGAGAATTCAAGAGCATTTTGTAATTCTTGAAAGGTTAATTGCACTATTTATAGACCAAACTGTAAAGCACAAACCCTCAGTGTGACCCTTCAGGGTCACTGTAGTAATAGCAACCTCAATGGAGCCCTGACCAGTCATGAATTACTGTCTGTGATACTGAGGATGCTGACAGTTCAATCACAGCACTGTTTCAATAGAAAACTCCATATATTTAAAGCGCTGATACTGTTTTCCCTCTAAATGACAGCCTTGACAGATGGGCCAAAAGCACCGCAGACGTTTGAACAAGGAAATAGAGAGGGAGCCTGCTGGAAGCTGGGCTTCATGCAGCCAGCCGAGAATGATGAATAGAGTGTGATTGTGTCTGACAGGTAGTAATATAACTATTCATTCACCGCAGAACACCTGGAGCACACTATATTAAATGGTACAAGATGGAGAGATTCTGTGACAAGAATAGGAAGTGCGAATCCCAGGTTGAGTTTAGGTACAGCAATATAAAAGGTTAGAGGTCAGGAAATATAAACTGCCTTGGAGAAGGCTGTAATTAAATTATTTGCTTATTAAAGTGTTTCTAATGTTTTGCTAACATGTTGCCAGGACCATTACTCCAGCATGTCTGAACCCTTCAAATAAGAGCAGCTCCTGCCATCGCTTTCACTCTCTCCTTCACAACTCTGGTTATTTCTTTTCTAATCTAAAGTCTCTTCTCCCTTTTTTGCCTCTGTTGCTACTGCTCCAGATAATATTCATAGAAAAATCTAAATAGAGGTTGATGGGCCAAGGGGGCATCCTGCAGGAAGAGCCTGTCTCCCAGTGCGGCTGGGCTCCGGTGAGGGTGGACTGAGACCAGTCGCTGTAGGGCACAGTACTGGTGGATGCTCCTGAGTGTGCAGCAAAAGGGAGAACTGGAAGGGTGGTGGGCCTCACAGAGGTGGGGGAAGGGCTGGGTTTGTGAATGCGCACCTAGTGTCTCAGTGCCTTCCAAGTCCCCGGAGATGCTGTGGACCAGGAAAACAACTGTTTCCAAAGAAAAAAGCTGGATGGGCTAAGGGTCAGTCAGAACGTGTGTTCCCTCATTTCTACTGCACATGTGGCTAATACTTCTGCACCATAAAACATGAGAGAGCTGATGTCTTCAAATTTGGCCTTTTAACTTTACTTATGTGTGAGTATAATATATGTCACTCATATATGGAGAAGCCACATGAAATGTCAGAGCTAAGAGGAGTCTACTTCACAGTGTGTATGAAAACACACATCTATTTCACTGTTTGTGCCTTCTAATATACAGGAGCCTATATTGTACCCCAGGATGTGTCTAAGATCCTTGGGAAAGGAAGCACTTGGTGATAGCTTTTACATCAGCAAATGTTCATCAGCTGCCACCTTAAATTAGTTTTGCTTGTCACTTTCTTTATTCACAGGATACTGTGACAGCCAAGGAAGGTTACAGTGCTGCCATGGCTGCGCTATTTGGAGGGTCCCTCTGGGAGCTGAGATGCTGGTCACTTTTGTCTTTTCACATTCCATTTTCTCTTCTTATCTTTGGCTGATTTGGCTGGTATAAGATGGCTGACAGCAAGCCCACTGCCCTGTGTACTCAACAATTTCAGATTTGCCTTGCTTATGAAAAATACATTGACAATATCTTTTTCCAGTCTACTGTAGAGTGAGACCATGGATTAACACTTATAGAAGGATTTTGCATGTGACCTCTCTGATTAGTTATACAAAATAAAACCTAGTGAGAGCTTCCTCAACCTCATAAACTCCTCCCAAATATTATCCTCCCACTCTTTTCACATCCTTAATTTTCAAGTCTTATTCCTCAGCTATTTTAATTATTGTTGGTTATTGATTTATGGGTATACCTGTGTCTGAGCTTGTGCCTATAAATCTCTCTATATTTTATCATATTTTTCTTATGAAAGAATATTTAGTAGTTATTAGCTCTATTCTGGCCTTAAAAGAACATGTTTTTCACAAATTGGGAGAACATGCCAAATTGTATTTGATGGGTTTCATAAGACACCCCACTATAATAAAATCTCTTATTTTTTCAATCCCAGCAATATTTTTCCTACTCACTTGTCTTTGTCATGGATATTTAGTGCATCCCTCTTTTTATGAGCAGACAACCAAATGTGTCTCATTGCCTCTCTACCTTCTTTTTAAGAAAACTCTACTTTGTTTACTATGCTGCGGACATTGGGTGGCCTTGTCTCTAATGAATACCCTTTCTCCTTCTAGCTGGGAGCTTACACAATGCTTAGAGCTGCCAAGAAGGGGAAAGGGGCTGTTTTGCAAAATAAGCAAATTGGATTATCCAGTGTGTAAAGAGGCTTTCAGTCTTTTTTCCCATGTAAATCAGGAAAGCAATTTGCTTGTGTAGATAAATAACCTGCATTACTGTTCACAGTTCTCCCATCTTGGCTGGAATTGGGAGTTCATTATAGGTGAAGAAAGGGAGTTTGCTAGCACCCATATGTCTACAGACAGTAATTAATTAATTTGCTTTCATTTTTCTGAAGTTTCAACATAGGTACTAAGAAATATGTTCAGTTTGGTAAGTTGAAATCTTTCAAATTTATATTAAAATAATAATATTAACTGGGTCTCTAGATTCTTTAAGCTCCATTAAAAAACTGCAGATTAACCCAATAATTTATAATTGTGCTAAGTAAAAGTCAGATATATACATCACAAAGACACATAGGAAGCGTTGGGTCAAGGTTGCCATGGTGTAAATTAGCTATTATTTGAAATAAGAGTCTACATTACTTCACTTGTACATTAAAGAAAATTGCTAATTTTCAAGAACTGTTTTCATCTCTTGAGAATAAACCAGAAGTGTGGTTAAAATTAATATTAGCAATTTAACAGTTTTGGACACTCATGCTGATTAAGGCTCATTTAATTGTTAAGAATGAGGAATTATAAAATAGCAGTGAAAGGAATCTTAGCAGTCATTTTGTTTTGTTCTCTTATTCAGTATATGAAGCAACCAGCACCACGGTTTTAGTTAATAGTGCTTGCAGAATGGTCAGAGAGAGCAAGAATCCAAGTGTGCCTCCTCTCAGATCAGGCCTGCTCCGCTTGCTGCTTTGAGAAGAGGATGAGCGATTAGCGAGCTGCCGAAGCCAGCTGCATCACACAGCGTCACTAAGGAGCGTAGGACACAGTTACAGCGCTTAGGAGCTATGTAGTGGGGCAATGAGCATAAGTAGGCATGAGTCCTACCTATTCTTACCAATTTTCTCTTTTAACAATATCAGAAGTAGGCAGTTTTTCATTAATTAATTAATTAATTAATATTATTATTTATGTATTTTAGTACTGGGTATACAGGGTCTCATTACATAGATCAAGCTTGTGGTAATCCAACTGTTTTCAACCTCCCAAGTGCTGGGATTACAGGTGTGTGCCACCACGCCCAGTCCCAATCACTTTGTCAGCACACCCCTGGGGCGGGGCCAGCATGGCACACCAGGGATCGAACCCAGGCCACTGCACTCTGCTCAGCAAGGGCAGTTTTTAATTTAAAGTTTTCATAATTCACTAGGTTTGCTGCAAATCCTCAACAGCTAGACGGAAGAAAAACAGAAGAAAAGTGCACTAAACTTCTATTGTGATGAACACTGTAATCTGTGACAAGTGGCTTTCAAAAGAAGAGGAGAAAAAAGCCAAGAAAAAAAAAAAAAAAAGTAGGAGGCCAAAAAGAGTAAAAAACAGAACAAAATAAGGAGAAAAAAGAGCAAGTCTGGAGGCAGCTGGATAAATGATCAGTCTTTGCACTCTTGACTATTCCACACAAACCCGACCTAGCCTGGTTAGGGCTTCTAATCCTCGTTTCTGCATTGGATGCAGTTGCTCCCTGTGGTAATGCTGTGTAACTATTCTAGGTGGGCATGTGATTGTAGATGTTTCTTGGTTATTGTTAACACACTGACCGTGATGTCTCAGGCAGTGCCCATCACCAGGTTATGATCACTGTGCACATTTCCAAGTTGTATCTGCACGACTCCCAAACCAACTAGGGCAGCCAGCTCTGGAGCAAACCACAGCATCCCTGGGCAGAATGAAATCAGTACTATAAAACAGACCAAGCAGACAGTCAACAAAAAGGCAAAATCATATCCTCCCACATTTTTAATATGTACAAGCAAATTATAGGGAGTAAACTGAAGAAAAAGCAAATTTAATGAGGCATTTGGCTTAATATTGTATTTGGAAGTACAAATGACATACTTGCCATAAGGGAGAAAGGAGGAAAACTATAGGAAAAAGAGAATTGTTCTAAAACCTGTAGGGAAATATTAGGCTTGAAGATGAAAAGCTACATTTTGGAAAAGTGTTATCGATTGGGTTTTTTTTCTGCAAGTATCACTTTAGGACACATCTATAGTATTTATTCTGTACAATAGAGGTTTGCAGCCACTGTGTCAGGATCCGCCTTGCTTGGACATCAGACTTCAATTAGATAATGACCATGGCAGGGAGTGAATAGTCAGAGAGCCATTCATCTTCCTCTGTACATGCCACAGTGTAACCGGTGTCCCTGATGCTCTGTGCACATTGAATTAGGTCATTGCTGAGTTTGTCGGCCTTTGAGAGTCTGTGCATTTACATGTGATGATTTTGCCCCTCCCTCCCCTCTGCCTCTTCTCAAACAGCATCTATTGTTCTGGAGCCCATATTGTACTGGGATCTGAATTTATGTCCATGGATTATAAGCAAGGGACACTGCCACAGCTCATAATCAGCTCATTAGCATTCTGGTCATGTGAACCAGTGTGAGTACAATTTTCAATGCCCTAATGTGACAGGTAATCATAAATTAGTATTTGCTTTAAAACAACAGCAGAGTACACAGCCTGCGTGCTGCAGGAGAATGCCTCGGTAAGTAGTGCAGCCCTGTAATGAAGTGGGAGCTCGTTAAACACATGCCATCTACTTCACTGTGCTGCAGAGGCAGCAAACAAACCAAATGGAAATGTTTCAACAGTCACTGCAGTCAACCAGGACAAGTTCAGGTTCATTAGATGTGGCACAATCTGCAGGAATTAGTCAGAGTAATAGTTAAATAGTGACTTGCTAATTTATCATTTTACATTTGTACTACATTTGCATAATGTGTGTTCCCCCATCTCTAGTTTCATTAAAATGCTCTCATCTGTGTGTAAAATATAAAAACTCTGTGTGTGTGTTTTGAGACTTTTCAAAGGTGACCTGTATTTAGCAGTTCTTTGGTGATAACCTTCGGTTTGCCTC
Source organism: Octodon degus (assembly GCF_000260255.1). Lineage (NCBI taxonomy): Eukaryota > Metazoa > Chordata > Mammalia > Rodentia > Octodontidae > Octodon > Octodon degus. The sequence continues at coordinate 14,727,486 of NW_004524616.1, read as the reverse complement.
CAATGTGTAATCTGTTTTTTATTATATTAGTGTTGTGTCATTTAGCAGGCAATGCTTAGGAGGTCATTTTAAGAGGCGCTGAAGACTTGCCCTTAAGCAACTAGATACTGAGCTGGGTGAAGTATAAAGGCAGCAGCCAATATTGCTAAATTAGCCTGCTGTTAGAATGAGCTTGGCATGCAACTTTGCAATTTCATTGTCCAAAAATAACAGAACCATGGAGTGAGACTTAGTACCCTCCAGAGGTCAGGAAGCTCTTCTCTGCGGATTCTTGGGGTCCTGTTGGGATGATCTTGAGAAACAAAGCACTGTGCTCTCCCTTTGTGTGACACAATTGCCTAAATCTGCTGGAAAATCATAAATTTTGGTTCACTTAGAGAAAAATTTAAATTTCCTAGAAGGTGATGGGCAGTGGTGTGTCCACAGAGCTGCAGCGTTTGCAGGATGCAGGCGTGGCTTTGGAGGCTGTGCAGAACTGCTGTGCCTTGTGTACTGTGGTTCTGTTTGCGTTGTTTGATAATGTGATGATAAGTTATTCAGTGGAACAACACAGAATAGGGACAATTTTTCAGGGTGTTAATTAATTATCTGTTATTGTTATTGATATGAGGTCCCATTGTAATGTAAAATGAACGACATAATGCTTTCTTTTCTCAATCTCTTCTTTCTTAGAGAATCAGTTTCGGCAGGAGCCAGGAAAGCATATTTTGGGAAGCAAGTGTAATACTGAAAAGCTGGGGCTCTGTGGGCTCTAAGAGGCAGAAAGCAGGGGTAAGGCATGCAAAGCAAATTTTACTTATTTGCTTATCTATGGTCAACGTTGGAGTGAAGCCAGAGAATGTACTACTTTTTCCTCTTCTTTATTTGTGTTGTGACCATTTGAATGCCTAACAATTTAGCAGTGAGACCAGTTAGGTATTCTGAGGTCTGTAAATCTTTGAATGTGTATCGGTAGCATCTCCCTTTTTGGTGTACTGTGAGAGAAGGTGAAGACATTCAACAAACATTAGAGGCCAATTAAAAATGAAGATGCATAAACCAAGGAGAGACGTGAAGCACATTATGTTCATTACAGAACAAGCAAGCAACGGAAACTGTTATTCAGTGTGTTGGCGAGGGCCATTAGCATTTCCTCAGGAAATCAAAATGTATGCCTTATTGTAAAGAGTATCATAGGACATATATCACTTCGTATAATAGTCAGTAAATTTAGAGTAGTAAGATATTTACTTTTAACAATGTAAAATAATTTACCATAGTTTTTATTTAAAGATGTTTTTTGTGCCCAGCAGTGTCTTTTCCTTTGGGTAATTGTCCCTCCCTTGTCCAGGAAGCCAAAGCATTTGACCCCAAATTCATGCTTTGGGAGTGTGCTGACGCCTGAGCTGTCCACCATAGTTTCCTTCTCACTTGGGCGGTGATGAGTGAGGCAGGGTGTGCAGGAATGATCAGAGAGCTAGAACCTTTCCTGAGAGCACTGATGGAGCTCGGAAAGAGTGCTTCATTCCCTGGGCACTGTTAGCTGCCACAGGGTATCTATGATCCATGTGTAAGAAAGGATCCAGGGCATGACATCCATAATATTACTCAACAAGAAGTAGTGCTTGAGATGCATACTTTGGGATTATTTTGAGAAAACTCTTCACTTTCTTTGCCCCTAATTTATCTTTAACCCCTTCTAGAATGCCTTCTGTTCTTTTTGTATCATATTCCTCAGGAAAGCACCCTGATTCAGTAGACTTGGAGAGGCCAATCTACCTGTTGTACAGCTTATCATGTCCTTTAGCACTCTTATCACATGCTGCTTTACATTTCCTCGCATATGTAGATTTGACTAATATTGTTTCTCTTATTACTAGACTGGAGCTCTTTGGGAATAGGCACATGAGTTTTTCTTCCTACCACTGTAGTGTTCATACAATTTATAACACTTAGAAAATTATTGAACTTTTTACTTATACAATTTCTAGATTGATTTCAAAAAGCTGAAATTGAGATTTTTCTTAATTTTTTTTTTTACAATTTTAAAATGATTCAAATGTGTTTAACACTGCAATAATGTTGGTCTTACAAATGCGAATGTGTAGTTTAGTTAATATGTAACTTGGAAGCTAATGACTAAGCAGTGACAGAACTGTGTAACTAATAATCTTGCTATGAAATGGATCAAGTGTCTCTCAAAGGCAAGAAAACTTCAAGAATGCTAGTAACAGCCTGAGATGGGTAAGTTTTTTATTTTTTTAATTTATTTTTATTTATTTATTTATTTATTTTGTGGAACCAGAGATTGAATTCAGGCAAGCACTTACTCTTCTGAGCTATCTCCCCGTCCCGTATTGGGTAAGCATTCTAAAAAATAGAATTGGCACTGCTCTGAGTGCTTCATCAATGAATATACTTACTGCTAAACAGTGAAAACTAGTGCTAGTAATTCACCACTGTTCCCCAGGAGAACATATAAGATCATTTGAATTAGAGCTAAAGAATCCCTTATGTGTCAGGTGAAGGAACAGGCAAAGGATTTCAGAGTTCTGAAGCGTGTTTTCAGCAGACTTAGTACTAGTAATCCTAAAATTCTCAGTTTTTTGCATAAAACCTAGATTAATATTACCTTTTTTCTCATGGATATGAGAAAGATAAATAAATTGGACATTACCAATAATTTTAACTTTAAAGGAGAAGTAGTCCGTAACCACAGAAGCTGTTGTTTTCTTGCCTCTATGTGCCAACTGTGTGCTGGTGAGGAGGTACGACCTGCACCTAGTGTCTGAACACATAGTGAGGAGTACTTCTCAATCTCCACTTACCTGAAAATCTTGCTCTGACAATCACTCCAGTGGCTCCATGTTCCAGTACCGAGCCATCACTCTGGTGAAATCTCCTATCTCCGGCTCAGGACTCTTCACTCATCCGAAGGCACTGAAATGTATTAGGAGCTTAATTCCAAGGTATTTTATTTTCCTCGGTGCTATTGTAAAAGATATTGTTTCTATAATTTCCCTCTCAGTGTGTTTATGTCTGTGTAGAGGAATGATATTGACTTTTGGGTATTGACTCTATAACCTGCTATGCTACTGAATTTCTGTATTAATTCTAGTAGCTTCTTGGTGGAGTTTGTTGGGTCTTCCAAGTAAAGTATCATGTCATCTGCAAATTTCAGTGCAGTTTGTGTTGTGAGGGGAGCAGTGAGTCAACATCTGAGAAAACAGAATTGAATTTAATGTTAGCTGACCACCTTTATGTTTCTTTCTCTGGGTCTGTATTTACTTTTTCAAATTTATGCTATTTTGTACAGAATGTCACTATGCAGCTCAGACTGTAGTAACCCTCCTGTTTTCAGCCTCCCCAGCACTGGGATTACAGACGTGTGCCATCACACATGGACTCTGTCACCAGCTCAGTGTGCCTGGGGTGGGGCCAGTCCCTGTGCTTGCCTAAATTGGCGCTTAGTTCATTGAGCTATCTCTCTGGCCCTTGTATTTTCATTTTTAGTCATTCCTCAAGTGCTTTTCTTTAAAAATAGGTCATTACTATTCATATGAATGGTATATAATAGGTGGTAATTACCATTTTTTTTGCCACATCTAAACTTTTTTTAAAAAACGTATTTAAAAAATACAGGGTCTACAGGGTCTAACCACACAGATTGGACTCATAGCGATCCTTCCTGTTTTTCAGCCTCCCAAGCGCTAGGATTACAGGTGTGAACCACCACACCAGTCTCATTCGCAGTCTCAGCTCGCCTCAGGGGTGGGGCCAGCATAGCAAGCCAGGGATTGATTCCCCTCAAACCTCCCACCCCCTACCCCTTCCTAAGCAGGTGCTGTAATTTGCTGAGCTATTTGGCCTGCTCTCAGATCTATTTTCTAAGTAGCTGACATTTAGTCTACAGGCTGTGAATTCTGTCATTGTTGCCAAGTATAGATCAAAAAGAAGGCAGAACATGTTTAGCTGGTCAGTAGCACTGAATCATAACCACCATTTAATCTTTATTTGTTGGGGTAAATGTTCTCATTGAGGGATTTGCACAATGACTTCATAAACTTTTCTAGACCAGGATTTATTGAAGAAGAATTAGGCTCAACCTGATTAAGTATACTCAGTAACTGTACAGTTATTTTACAGGTCTAAGGCTACTTATTATTTAGAAAATTGGTTCAACTTTTATGACAGACATTCGTGAAGGAATCTGACATACAGTGTGTTTCTTTATGTCCTAGGAAAATTCAAAATATGAAGAAAATCATGTACAAGAGAAGCCATCATTGAGTATAATTTTTATCTGCAATATGTCGTATTTTTCTTATTCTACATGCAGCAATTACAAGTGACCTTTACCTATAATTTGCCTAATACCTTGTATAATTTTATAAGTGCAAAATTTACTTAGTAGACATACAATATACTTCCCAAATTCTGTACTTTATTAAAATTTTTAGTACCATGAAAAGTTTGTGGTAATGATTACTTGAAAGTGATCAATTTTTATTAATCAGATAATGTCTACACATGCATTTTGATTTCTAATTCTCTAAATTACATTTGTCATATTTAATGGATTTTCTTCATTTGATAATTTTAGCTTGAGACAGCATGATTATGTTGAAAAATAAACAGGACAACAATCTTATTTGACTTCTGTACCAAAGTAATTTATTAGAATAGAATTACAACCAACAACTACTCTCATAATGCTTTAGATGATTCTGTTTATTGAAGTCATGTGTTTGTCCTGGCTCTTGAAAACCTGTCTGACTCATTCAGCTTTGACATTTTGCTCTGGGTGAATTATATATCTATGTTGTACATATTGGAGTCTAAATGATTGAGTTAACCAGCAATATAGAACTTCTTTGCTTTATGACTATTATCACTTTTTACTTATATTATACATGCATACGTTCTAGGGTAAAAATCAATGTCTCCATTTCTTTCAGTGTACACCTTAGTATTGGCCAAATGTTGTAACGTCAATCCTTGTTCCTAAAAAAAGGAGACACAAATTACTTGATGTCCAAGGAAAGCAGATGGAGCTTTTGGTCTTAAGATGTCATCTGCAAGGCCCTAGTCAATCAATTCTGTGCTAACCAATTTATCTGCCTGCAAAAGGTGAAGGACTGAGTTGAAGCTTTTGAGATTGGAATCTCTAGTTCCAGGGAAACTTGAGTATTTTGACCCCAAGGTCTCTGCTACTAAGCCAAACCTCCAACATCTGACAGTTCATATTTGTTGAATTCCATAACCTTGATCCTAGCCCTATTTCCCTGCGAATTGTGCCATCATTTTGGTTTGCTCCTGGAATGCACAGCACATGTGGCAGAATATATCTGTTTTTTAGTAGTGGCCAAGCCATATTATGAAAATTTTTGACCAGAATGGTGTCAGCAAGGAGCTGAATGTGCCTACATTAATAGCTTTCTCATAGATGAGTCTGTTTAAATTCACAGCACCAACCACTGAGAAGTAGCAGTTCTTGAGGATTTCTATGTGTAAATCTATGCATATAAGGGATCTTTTTGAATACCTTAGTCTCTCAGTTCCTTAACCTTCTCTTCTTACATTACTTGCTATGATTTAACTGTATGTATGTCTCTCAAATTTGTATGTTCAAATTTAATCCCCAACATAAAAGTTTTAGCAGGTGAGGTCTTTGGGAATTGATTAGCTCATGAGGGTTCTATCCTTAAAAGAGGCTTCATGCAGTGTCACCTCCTTTTGCTGTGCGAGGACGTACTGTGTGTACCTCTGCACAATACAGCAACAAGATGCCATCCCGGAATTAAAGGGACCAAGTCCTCCACAGTCACTAGCCTTACTAGTAACTTATCTGGGAATTTTAGCCTCAAGCACCATGAGAGCTTTCTCTTGGCAAAGCTTCATTCTGAGTAAATCCAGCCATGATTCATCAAACTCGTACTAATCAGTTGAACTTGGTTAAGAAAACAAGCAAAAGACCACGTTTGCAAAGGTCACTTTATATTTATAGTGTGTGCCTCAGGCTGGCTCTGAATACTGACTGAAGTCTGTTTCATTTTCCCATGTCCTGGATGTTTCTATGCCTTCTCTGTTTCTTCAAAACTCCAATGACTTATCCTCCATTGTCACTTTCAGCTTTCAAGTATGTTTTCTATTTATCTCAGAAAATAAAGCAGAGGATTTTAAGAGCTCCCACTGTACATTACCCATTTACCCATACCTGTACCTAAATGTGAGCGCTCCCATTCTACTGTTGTGAGTAAATTATGCACACTACCCATGTTCTACTTGGGAGTTAGAACATTCCTGTTCACTAATCATTTCAAGACTTTCCCACTTTTTCTTTTGCATCTTTATTTTTTCGTCTCTTTCAGCTGGATTATTCTCATCAGTACATACATGTTTTAGAAATTTCCCAAATTTAAAAGAGTCAGCTTCACATGCCCTTGAAGTTTTGTCCAATTCTTTGCTTTCTTTTGCAGTAAAATCTCTAAAAAGCTTTATGTAAGGTGTTTTGTCCCTTTCTCCCATCTCTGACCATCACAGGATCACAGCTTTGCCCCCTGGAGTTCCCCCAACTTCACTGATCAAGGTCACTGATAATGATCTCCACTTTATTTAAGGTGCTTGAACATTCGTCCTTGTGTTTTCTGGCCTACCATTGGTGTGAATCATGGCCAATCTCTTCCCCCCCCTTGAACATTTTTTCACTTGGCTTCAAAGAGATCTCAGACTGCTCTGTTCCTTCTGAATTCACAGTCCTTGATTGTATCTGCTATACTAGTTCCTTATGTGCACACAACACCCAATATTATACCTCAGGAAATTATTTTAATATTTTCCATTCACTGTCAATAGTCCCTACTTCTTTTGTTTTATCTTTTATTGCTAGACTTCAATTTTAGTACACTTTTAGTTTTCAAGATAATTGACCAGGTAGAAGATACAGTTATATACACAAAACTCTAACTTCCCCACCCCAACAGTTTCCCCTGCAATTAATATCTTGCCTCAATGGCATATATATGTTCTATTATTATAATACCTTTTCCAAAAAGGACTACAACTTCTGGCTCTTATTCAGTGTGACACAGGACTTTAGTCATCATATTTCTGTGCTTTTGCACTGTGTGCCTCAGGGCCAAATTGGTACTTGCGGGTAAGGTAGGGACATAGAAAAGGCAGCAGCAGATGGCAAGCCTGGGTTCTAAGACTATTGTACCATGGTATGAACAACCAACAAAAGAGAAACTGCATGGGGACAGAAGGATTGTAGTGTTAGAGTCCCTGAGGGAACATAAAGTTAAAAAATAGCAATTCCAACCAAGAAGCCAAGAATCTGCTTTACTGTGTGAATACATCAGACTGAGTCCAGCAGGAATTTTCTGCATGGGAAAGCAAGTGAAGTTAGCCCATGGCAAAGAAACCTTATAATTAAGGAGACCATATGTTTTCTAGGGCAGTCTCACACTGTGCCATTATAGATCTTATTTATTTATTTACTTTCAGGACTATCCTTCCATTTCAAGTGTCCTAGTTTGGGTGATACCTTATTTGGTCACTTATACTTCCTTGCATTTGGTCATTTACTTATAGCATTGGGGGAAGTTGGATCACCTCTGCAGATGGAAATTCCACATGGAACACTTATAGGGTAGACGCAAACCATCTTCCTGTTCACATCGGATTCCTGGGCTGGTGGCTTAGATGAAACAATGGGAGCAGGCACACTTCCAGGCACTCAAATCTCACCGCCATTTCAGAGGGTTAGAGAATTGCTGTTAGGAAAAGAAACAAAAAAGTCTCTAAGATCAATGAAGAACAGGAATATAGCTTTAATGTTTTAGAAAATGAGAAATTAAACCAGAATTCTGAAATACTGTGGAAGAGTGGCATGGCAGAGGCCAGCTCTGTGTCAAGGTGTCCAGGAAGCAGAGTACAGGGAAGCCTGAGGAGGAGGACTCACCTTCAGGCCATGGTCCAGTGACTCACTTGTGCCAGACCCTGACACTAGCCACACACTCTGCTGCTGATCCCATTAATAGATGATCCACTTATGAGTGTAGCCAACTCCATGACTACATTCCAAAAGCCCCACATTCGAGCACAGAGTTTTGGGGTGACGTTCCCATGCTAAGCCATAGCAGAGACAGAAAACCTTGAGTCTGGATATCAGAAAGCCAAGAAGATGGGCTGCAATAAGCTGGGTTAGTGAGGCAGAGTGCATATTTGTAACCTTGTCTGTGACTGTGTGGGTCCCAGCAGGAGTGTCCCAAGCTGACAGTCTGTACAGTGTCTCCTTGCACTCACATGTAGCATAGGGTGTGTCGATACCTTCAATCAGCCATGCTGGAAGACTTTACATACTCTGTGGAAATAAGTAAATGATGCAAATCAGAGATTGCTTTTTAAAAATTCTTCCATGGAGTCAGTTGTTAAGTATAGAACACAGTGGGTCCTACACTGTTCAGTAATTAAAATCAGAAATTCACATGTGGAATTGTCTTGTTTCTTTTTTGCTTCAGACTAAGCTCTTAAACTTCTTTGTTGTTTGCTTTGTTGACAAAAGACTGGCTTGACCTTCCTGTCTAGAGTGACTGAAGGTTTGTCCCATCAGTATGCAAAGGCTGGGAACTTGATTCTGGGTCTGAGCTGGGCATTTCTACCCTGAGAGTATGCTCCAACTCCAGAATAGCCCTGCTTTCAACTTATTTTCTTGGGCATTTTGTTGCTTTGCACTGCCAAATTATTTATATGGAAGTGAGTAGGTTGGAGGAAACACTAGTATTGCCCTTCCAGGATTTCATGGCATTCTGGGATGTCTGTGGCTGGTAAACAGACTTATCATGCCAATCTCTCAGGGCATTATTTTTGAAATTTAGAACTATTAAAAGAAACACAAAGTCCTAAAATTTCCATATGAATTTGATGAAATGCAATTTGACACTGATCTAATTTTGCCAGGACTTTAATCCCAAAGTATGTACTGATTTTGCACACAGCTGCAAACCACACTCTTGATATTGCTGCTTAAAATTTAAAAAATAGAGACAATGTGGACAATGAAAAAGAACTGCTCAGTGTTCTTAGAATAAAAAATAGGAACCAGGATAACTCCAGGACTTTCACACAACAGAGTACCATCTGCGCTTGATGTCAAGAAGAAAAAGATACGTAGGAGATGTTAAAATCAGTGTTGAAATACATAAGTATCTAAACTAACAGAACAGACAATTAACCTTGTAAATGGCTATGTCTAGCAGGTGCCATCTTTTGGAAGAAGCAGCAAGGTGACTAGTTTACTGAAGATCTAAAATAATTAAAAATGCTACAATATTAAGGAGCAATTTGAAGTAATTTGCTTTTAAATTTAGTCAATGGGACACACACAATAAGTGTTGTTGAAAGTGCCTGGAGCTTTGAAGATGGGAATATTCACCCTTGTCTTTCAGTTTACCACCTTGCATGCCCTTGAAGTCACTTGGGAATAGTGCAGGTTCCCTGAGATTTCTTATGTCTCAAGGTCACTTGTGTGGGAGGAGGACCAATGTCACAGTGAGTGAATATCAGTTATCCCTGCCTTCCACTCAACTATGTGAAATTCTTTCCAATTTGGAAGAGCATGAAGGACTACATGGGAGACGTAAGTAGATACCCACCCTGTTTTCAGTGCCTGCTTGTATTTCAGTACCATTTAACATTCCTAATTTATTTTAAAAAACACTTTAATAGAATTTTTAAAACACAAGATAAAATGCTCAAAATAGGAGATTAAATGAAGCAGTGAGAATAAAAAAGATAGGGAATATTAGAAGCACAGTTCATGTACATCGTCTGCACACTGTCAAAGATGGAGGATACAGAGCTCTTAGCTCTCCAGAGGCAGCAGTGATGGCAAAACACATTGCTCTCCACACTTTACAAAGTCTGTAGAAGCAAAGCAAACAACATGCTCAGACAAAATGGACCTATTCCTGCCACTATGAACCATTTCTCCTCTGGATGCACTTAGAGAGGACACTCTATGGTACTGAGCAGCATCTTCATTGGCAGACTTATCTCAAAGGGGCAGGGGGCTATTGTAAAGCTTTCACTAGAATGTCTCTCCATGTGTGCCAACATCACCATGCCAAATTAGAATTTTGCAAACAAATTTAGATAGGGAAGGCTACTGTGATGCAAGCATGCACAGAGTTTTCTGATAATATAACTTAATATAGGAACAGATTTCAAAGTTTTTATCTGAATGAAGAAATGACAGAATAGACTCCAAATCCTTCAGCCAATTCTCCTGTTCTCTAATGCTGAATCTCTAATTCATTTCTCAGGGGAATTTTGATAAACATAGCATGACAACTAATTAAAAGTTAACCTCTTTTCTAGGTATCTGTAGTATAGAGTCCCTTTAAAAGCAGTCTTGTATTTAATCTTGTCTTGCAAGATTAAATTGAGATCCAAATCAGTCTGAGGATTTTTTTTCAAGGTTACATGATTGAGGTTAGGTCTCTAATAGCTGAACCTTCTGTTCCTGCACCTTGAGATTTGAAGGGACCGACCCCAAATACAACATAGTTGAGGCTATGAGAACCTACTCTTGCTTGTGTTCTCCAGTGCTAGTCCTGGACCCATGATACCTCTGAAAATCACATGGCAATGTATGGGCTTCCTGTCCTCCATCAGGGATATAGCTTATCTGGTGTGACTGATAAACTTCTGTGAGGAACACATTATTATAATGTGTACAAAGCTATATGAAACTTGAGTATTTCAACACTTGCTTAAAATGACCATGGGGAACATAGAAGGTGGAGGAACTAGAAAAGTAGAAGATGACAGAAAACATCAACATGGGTGATGATGCTCAGATGATCACCACAAAACACAGATAATTTTTTTCCTGTGGAACTTCTTTGGGGTATTTAGAAAGCAAATGAATTTTGGGAGATTCTGTAAGACACCTATACTATGACTGGGCTCTCAGCTCTGACACAATGTCTTCCTTGCAGAGAGATTATAAGGCTGCTTTTGTGTTTCATTAAGTTTAGATGTTTCCCTAGAAGAGTGCTTCTCAGCTGGATCCACCTGGGGAGTCTTCAGACATACTAATTCCTGAGCCTCAAAGCAGAACAATGAGTTAGAATTTTCATGGTGGGAAGAACAGCATGGTCTGAAATTCCCTACCTGATTCGAACACACAGGATGAGCCCACAGGGACTCCTTTTCTAGTGATTGGGAGAGGGCCCAACGTCATGGATCTTTTTTCTGTCTTGGGATAGCGTCTTGCTAAGTTGCCCAGGCTGGCCTTGAACTCATGATATTTCTGCCTCAGCCTCTAGGTTAGCTAGATTTGAAGATGTGTGCTACTACAGTGGGTTAAAGCCATGAATCTTGAAGAATTTTGGCCTCTCTGGAGAAAGTAACTAAGAAGGGATTTCTTGACTTAATCCTTTCAAACCTTTTGAAAAGATTCTGATTGCTTTTGCCTAGCAGTGCCTCTTGCCTTTCCTTCCAGTCCAAGTCTTTAATACTTATATATATTTCTTGTCTTGTACTGCTTCATCTATTCCATCTTATGTCAAGTAAAATTCTGGGTTTTGTCCATTACTTTGTAAAACCCACTCTTTGATTTTTAACTGAGATACAGGGATTGGACCTAGAGCCTTTCCACTGAGCTATACCTCTAGCACTTCTTTTATGTTTTATTTTGAGGCAGGTTCTTACCATTTGCTAAGTGGGATGCTGTATAATAACACCTTATAAATCAGCAAGGTAAACATTCTGTGAAAGTCTTTGAGGAATACTTGAGGCTAAAAGAGAATTTACTAGGGCAAAGTGATCAAACATCCCATCTGAGACTTTTGAATTCTAATATGAATCAAAAACAGGAAGATGAAAGTTAAGACTTTCCTAAATTTGAAACCAAAGAGAAGAATAGAATGAATCAATACTCATACACCACAACACTACCTTTCAGTCCTTCAGAAAATGGCTATGGTCAGAAGAAGGGCAGTTGCAAATGTAGTTCAGACTGGGAAGTTAGGTGCCTAGTCCAGTGCAACCACGGTCTTTGGACAAGGGAACGTTTTCTTTCATCATTTTTTCTACTTTCCACCTCCAGTAAAACTGAAATACGGGCCTTGCATATGGTCAGGGACGTCCAGGTGCTTCATGTTGGACAATGTGGATAATTGTGAGGGTTTTATATTCTTAACTATGTCTTGGGATTTCCCTTTGGAATAAAATCTTTAGTTCTAAACATATCTTTTTATTATATTTTATAGACACCTTAGTTGAACATATGCTAAGGTATGAGAGAGATAGTGTAAAGAAGAAGTATTCTATTATCACAAACAAAAGCCAGAATGTAATAATATATTCTTTCTTTTTTCAAAAAAAGAAAGAAATGTTTATTTAGCTCATAGTTTGAGGAAGGTTCAGTCCATATTTGTTTTCTGTCATTCTTTTTCTCCCCTCTCCTTTTATCTCCCATGATACTATAGATTGAATCTTTCTTCTTTCTTTCTTTCTTTCTTTCTTTCTTTCTTTCTTTCTTTCTTTCTTTCTTTCTTTTTTTCCTTCTTTCTTTCTTTCTTTCTTCTTCTTCTTCTTCTTCTTCTTCTTCTTCTTCTTCTTCTTCTTCTTCTTCTTCTTCTTCTTCTTCTTCTTCT
>NW_004524616.1:14697232-14713932 GCF_000260255.1 Octodon degus | reverse complement strand
ACTAACGAGTTACATGATGTTACAGTACAAGTTCTCATATGTCCTGAGTCTTAATTGACCTTGGAAGGCTAGGGCCAAAATATTGGCTTTCTGAATATATTATTTCTTAGGGTATATGATAGAATGTTATATTTCACATGGCTACAAAAAATTTAACACTAAGCCTAAGAGGAAAATAACTCAGTGATTGGGTGATTAACTTTTGTATAAGATCCGCATGTCTAGTTTAAAAGTCTTGATGGATTAGAATGTTACACTTATTGAAGATCAGGAAAAAGGATAAAGAAAACAAAGATTAAATTGTGCTCAATAAGTTGAAGATTTAAGATTAAAGACTCATAGAATTGAACAACAACAGAAAACTACATAGCATAAATCAGAGTTAATATTAAATTTTAACGCAATTGTCAGAAAATTTTCTCTAATTTTGAATGCATTATTAAGAAAATACACATTTCCAGCATAAACCTCAGTAACAGTTTTTTTTAATACCCAAAAGAGTAGACAAGGCTTGTAGCTACACAACTGTTTCTACTAAGGTAGAAAAGGCATGAGATTGAAAGACTTATAGATTGTTTATCCATCCTTGCTTGCCCAATAGTAGAAAAAAGGCAGAATTTCTTTCTCCCAAGCTAACTTTTGTTCTGCTTTTCACCTTAGAGTCACATGGCACACAAAATGTATGTTGAGGAAATAAATGTATTGAATCCTACAAACTACAAAGAAAGACGAAACATATGTTTCAACGTACTATATTTAAAACAAAGTAGGCTTTAGGCCCATCTTTCCCACTTACTTGTGAGGTGACCTTGAGAATTTAAGACTTATTTTCTTCAGTTACAAAATGGTGGTAACATATTTAAGGGTAATTGCAAAGATTAAATAATAGCTACTTGCCAAATAGATTCCCCTATTAATTGATATTAGTGTTATCCTTTTAAGCTCACTGATAAGAGGGTAATTAAGGCCACTAATTACATTTAAAAGGAAAGAAAATACTGAAAGTGAACATCATCTAGTTAATCTTCTGACTTCTCTTTTTTTATTCATAAGTCTTGGATTTGGTTGCTGATATCATTAAAATGCATTTTACTTATGAATATCATTTACTAAAAGCATTGCAAGTCCCCTTATTGTCTTTTGAGTTTACTATTTGTCATGCCTCTTAGGCAAAATCCTATTTTTTTTGGACCTGAAGAGTTTAGGCCAATTACATAGTTAAAAAGACCACAATTAGTAGGAATCAGTACTCTTGCACAATAGTGAAAACTGATCCCTTGGGGCCAGGCCATCAAAGCTGATGAAAGTTCTGCCTAGTACTTTGATACACTTGTTCTTAGAACCCACACACCATGACATAAAAAGCCAAGCAAACATAAAAAGAGGCCACTTGAATGCATTCTAGCCCTAGTCTCAGCCACTGCCCAGCCCATAGCTGGCATCAAGTACCAGACATACAAGTGTGTGAGCCGCCAGTGATTTGAGTTTCCAGGCTTTGATGTGCTCTTGCTGATAGCAACCAAACTGAAATGAACAGTCTCTTGCAAGCCCTGACCAAATTGCAGACTGGTGGGAAAAACAGATGTCATTGCTTTAAGCAACTCACTACGTTTTAGTGTGGTTTATCACATGGAAAACTTGAATAGCCTCCACATTTCTACCAAACCAAAATGCTTTCCTTCCTTCCCTGGTGTTCACTGACTACGTTTTTAGTAGTCATTTCTGATCTTTGTTGCCCTGTTATGCACTACTGTATCCAAGCTGAATAATTGTTAGTCTCCTTTTAGCCTCTTCACATAGATCCTTGTAATATTTTATTCCATTTCTGTTCATCTAAATCATACACATTCTTCAAGATCTGTAATTAAGATCATAGAATGTACATCTGTTGTTCATGCTTTTTCCTTGCTCTGTTTTCAGCAGCCTGATTTTCCTTCGGAGAAACCATCTCTTCTTTAAAACAATTTTTAAAAAATATTTTATTTATTTGGTACAGGGTCTTACTACTCAGCTTGGATGCATAGTGATCCTCCTGTCTCAGCCTCCCCAATGCTGGGATTATAGGTGTGTGCCCCACAGCCAGTTTTGGTGCCCATCCCAGCCAGCCTGGAGTTCTAGGGCTGGTATAGCATGTGGTACTGATGATTGAACCTGGGTTCTTATGTTTGCCAAGCTGGTGTTTATACTGCCAAGCTATCTCCCCAGATCCCTCTATTCTTTTTTTTTTTTTTTTTTCGGAACTAGGGATTGAACTCAGATCCTTGCATTTGCCAGTCAAGCACTTATCCTACTGAGCCATCTCCCCGGCCCGATCCCTCTATTCTTTATATCTTATACAGATAGTTCGGATAGAGTCAACCTTGCAGTTTAAGGTAGGCAAACAGTTCATACTCAGCTGATTGGCATAATCTGTCTAGTCAGTAGGATTAACTAAAGTCCAATGAGATTTTTACCAGAAGAAAAATCTTCCAGTAGTACCTGCTAAATCATGAAGTTGTGTATCAAGGGCTGAGTGTACAACAAAGAATCAGCACCTGCCTTAAATTAAACCAAATGCTGGTACAGTAGAATCAAATATCACAATTCTCATAGCATCTGGGGCATCTAGATTCAGTCATGCTTTGAGATCAGTTATCCCTCCATCCACAGTTTCTTAGTTTTGCCAACCAAATAATTCTTATTTTGGAGTTAGGTTTCTATCACTTGATGATCAAGAGATTTCTGGTTTATGTAGATCACAGCTTCCAAGTGAGTACAGTAATCCTGAGTGCTTATTTCAAGTGTGATTCCATGCTTGGAGTAAGGGTGTGAGCACTGCTTAAGACAAGGCCCATGAGTGCTCAGCCTTACCTATGACACCTCCATCCCTTCATGGTATTCCCCATGATGTCACTTAGTTATAGCATTTTCTAGGGCCTGGGAGATGGCTCAGTAGAATAAAGTTTTGCTTGGCAAGCACAAGGGCCTGAGTTCAATCCCTTATTCCACTAATATATATATATATATCACAAAGGATATTCAGTTTATATGACTATATCAATGTATGAATGTACCGGACATATGATAAATATTCAGTAGATGATATTATTTTCTTTCCCCTTCCTATGTAATCTAGCATGGATCTTGCTCATGTATATTAGTCAATATTGCTAAGGAATACTAGATAATAATTACAGAGCAATTGCAACATGTAACTAGACATGAGTACT
Source organism: Octodon degus (assembly GCF_000260255.1). NCBI lineage: Eukaryota > Metazoa > Chordata > Mammalia > Rodentia > Octodontidae > Octodon > Octodon degus. Next base: position 14,710,723 of record NW_004524616.1, on the reverse strand, counting down.
ATCTCAATTTTCATAAAACAATTGTATCGTATGATTCTTCTTATACAGGTGAGAAAAAAAGCCAAATGATGATATACACTTAAAATTCTGTGCATAGCTTCACAACTATAAGTTGAAGAATAAAGACTATCTCAGATAATTCTCACTGCAAACAGTTAGCTCACAATCACAGTACTACAACACACTGCACGGGATTTCCTGCTTGAGAAACACTCTAAATACCTGTTCTGAATTAAGGTAAATACACCTGGTCAGTAATTCTTAAATGCATGAGAAATCAGCCCTGGGATTAGTGCAGAAGTGTTGCTCAGGCTGTGGAAGCTACTTAGCAGCACTTGTGGAGGTGGATATGGTAAACAAATTTGGAAGGCATTGCAACGAGCCAAATAGCAGCAGCAAATTGTTTGAGTTTGTTTTTCTCACATCAGCCACAGATGTGAAGAAAATGACAAGAATAGAAATTGCAAGATCCTTTGCTAAAGAGTGTTGCAAATTTGGTGGCTGTCATCCAGGAAAATGTACTGTCCCCGATTGTCACAAGTGCATAGCAGAACAAAGACTCTCAGGCTGCGGAGAAAGATGATAGGACTGGAAATAAAAAGCATGAGGAAATGGAAAGTAAGAATCTAAGCAGGGGCAAATGGAGATGAGGGAGTCTTAAAAATTTCAGGAAGGCTGTGCAGAGCTCGAATGAGTAAACAGGGAAGTGTGCTACTGGCAGACCTGCAAGGTCAGTTACCACTCTCATAAGTTCAGAACTGAAGAGGCTTGCTATTAAAATTCCGATGGTTTCCTGGGAGAAGGAAATGTATTCGTAGGCAATGGAAGAGTATAGCCATCTAATCTAATTTTTGTTATAGCTCAATGAAAAATTAAATATTTATTATAAATTAGCAATACTCATGAAAGGGGCAGATTATTTTCATCTTAATTTTCTGATGGATCCTATGTAGCGTCTCCTAGGGGGAGGTGCTTTCCAACTTATCTGGGAAACACTGGGGCATTCTGATGCACTTTGAGCTGCAGAGACTGGGGAAAGAACCAAAGAAGGGCAACCTGTGTTGTCTGTCATGGGTATTTCAGAACCTCGCTCTTCACATTTAAATTCTAAGTGAGAAAACTGTCTTTTCTGATGGTCTTTTGCAGGACTAAGTGGACCGGCAGGTGTGCAGTCTCCATCCAGCACTGGTGTGCTTCTTGCTGACTGAAGACACCCAGGAGGGCACATTCTTCTAACTCACTGCCAGCATTCAGTGCCTGGCACAGGTGAAGAAACACGCATCAAATTCAATGGCCCCGTTTGTTGTGCATCTGGGAAGATGCACAAATAGATTTTCTCTCCATTGTGTTTATAATTTGTGCAAAGCAAATACTTTTCTAAGATTACTAATATGCCCCAAAGTAACTTAAAAGACCCTGAAGATGAGTTCTACAGCCATCATATTTAATGACAGAAGCAGAAGAGGTGGTGGGTTCCACTTTCTCTCCAGGATGGCAGCTCTTTCCAATGAATATACTCTGTCTACAGAACACATCTTGGTTGAAAGGCACACACATAGTGAGAATTTACCTCCTGTTTTCTAAGTGTGCCAGATGATGAGAAAAAAACAAATCTGTTGAACATCATTCTAATTTGCATCAGTTCCCAGAGAAGAGAATAGTGAAACAGTTGATACTTGCTAGGTTTTGCTTGAAACCATTATAATATCATTGATTGTAGTTTAGTTCCAGATTAAAAACACCTCTTCCAAAAAGCCATTCTCAATATGCATGGTATATGAATGTATTACAAAGCTATAAATAAGAGATATCAGATGCATTAATAGAAAGATTTTTGAGGGCAATGGCAGAACCCATGAGGGCCGGCTTCAGGGAAGAGTAACAGAAGAGGAGGTGTTCCAGGGAGCAAGAGCTAGGAGACCGTGACACGCAAGGAGGTACCCAGGGCAGATGAGTCAATGGATTCACCTAATTCTTTCAAAAGTCCTGCTATGAAACTATTCTTACTTCATAGATCATGCAATACTTTAGCTTTATGAGAGTAAGCTACTTCCCAAAATTTGTACTTTTTCTATCACCAGCATTTTAAAATTTTTGTTTTGTTTTGGGGCCATTCATTCCATTTATAAGGTTAAATGCTTGTCAATCTTGTAAGGGTTATTTTAACTGTAGTTTCATTTTTTGCATAAATCATTTTACAAATTCTAAGGTTTTTTGTTAGAGAGTATATAATACTAGTGTCATATTATGTTTATTTAAATAGAATTTTATTAATCTTTAATTATATTTATGATATATGATCATTATGTTTTGTCCATTTAAACAATATCACACTACTTAATTTATTGCAAAATTGTAAGAAAAGCCATAATTTGGCCATGAATAAATTTATGAATCTTAGATTAGCTTTGATTTTGAGATTGAACCAATAATAAAATATAGATTTAGTTTAACTCTGTATTATGACATCACAGAGTTTAAAAACACTCCTTTCATATAATGTTTGGGAGTTTTTGATTCATCATTTAAAAATAAATTGATTTGTTTGACCATTTTCATATTATTTCTAAAGTATAGTCTAACTAGAAGGTATTAGGCTGCTTATTGCAATCATTTCCCCACAAAAATGACATTCCAGATGTCAATGATCTTGATTCCCAACAAATAAAAAGCTAACTCAGTTATAATCGTCACTTTCTTTGTTAAGCATATTCTCGGTCAGCAGTGGCTTCTCACTGGTCACTGTTATGAGGGTAGCCATGCGATATCTGACTTTATGGGGAGCGCTTACAGCACACATCTTAGTCTGCTTAGGCAGCTGCAGAAGTATAACTGTCTTACATGTTTTATATGTTCTCTGGCCTGTCAGTCTGATTTTCAATCTGTATATATGATAATTAACTTTATAAGGTCTATAAGATAAATAAGATGATTCTGATGCTGGAAAAATAAAAAGGGTAGAGAGGAGGAAGAAAACTGTAATGTGTTATATACATGTACTGATTTTCTATAGCAAACATAATCACTACAAACATGAACCAATAAAAGTCAAAACAGAAAAGAAAATGAACTACCACATATTGGGTAGTTTAAACAACTGGAATTCATTTTTCATAGCTGTGGAGGCCTGAAGTTCAGATAAGGGAACTGACCAATTTCATTTTTCTGGGGAGGGGTCTCTTCCTGACTTGTAGACAATGACTTCTGCGGCATGTCCTCCCATGATGGGTAGAGAACAAGCTCTGATATTTCTTGCTCTTCTTATAAGGACACGGATTCCATGATAAGAGCGAGATCATAGGATAATGTCATTTAAGTGTGAGCAGTGTGTAATGTACCACCCTCCTATACCATCACAACAGTGGTTGTGACTTCAAGTTGTAAATTTGTGAGGGGGAGCACAAACATTCAATCCATAACAGCCTGGATTTGCAAGAGGGACCCTATTTCATTTCCTGGGGCCTGCACTGGGACTCCTAATAGGTTGATGGATCCATGGAATGGGCTTTTTCTTGAAGACCACACGCCTTTTTACAGGCAACACCAAGGGTGAGCAGTTTGCAGTCAGAAAGGCTGGGACCTGAACTTAAAAGCCTACAGACATCATACCAGAGGGCATGAAGGATGGAGCAAGAACCCACTCCCTGCTCCCTCTGTGTCCCTGTGTGAGGACTCAACAGGCAAACTTCACTTTCTAGATGCCCAAGAAACTGTCACTGTGAAGGGGAGAGGAAGGAACATACTTGAACAATTGGGTAGGTTGATTTGTAACATGTAAATATTTGTCATTTAAATGTAGTTTTGTTCTGTTTTGCATAAATATTAGGAGTGAGCCTGGCAATCATTAATGCCCTTTCTGAGTGTTTTAACATGTTACTTTTATATATGCTGTCCCTGTCTTCTTTGATAATAGCATTATAATTAAGCAATCATTGACTGTGGTGACTATAAACTGAGTAGCGGGCAAGCCATGCTAATAGCTCTCAGTGTTGAGATAAGCAGCAAACAAATGGAGTCTTAAGTTTAATTTTCAGATACAGATGGCCAAGTAGCATAAGAAAATCCTTTTAACATCCATCTGTTTTGTGTCTGTTCCCCAGAACGAAAACCACACAATGACTGAAAATCTCTACAGTTCAATAATGGGCATGAGGGTCCATTTGATATGCACTACAGGTCTCCAAAATTGCTTCATTTTGAAAGAAAAAATATGTATATATACGTAATCATAATTAGATTCATCAATTATAAGAGATTTTCTTTCATCTCTCATTCCTACTCCTATTCCCAGCTGTCCCTCTGTTATACTTGTCATGTCTGAGATTTATGCTCTTATAAAGTATGTAGTGCTGTTTTTGGTGTATAATTTTAAAAATGCATACATATCTCTTTTTCTCACCTTTTCCACTTAATATTGTTTGTAAAATGTTTTCAAGTTGCTTTTTTGGTTGATTTTTTGCTCTTCAATTCTGTGTGGGGTTTATAGGACACACATCATCTTCTCCTTATGGTGCTCCTAATGATGAGCATCCAGGTAGTTCTTACCTCTACCTCATCACATGCAGAGTATAATCATAGCAGGTGGGACCCTTCCTAACCTAAATGATTGGAAGGAATTCTCTGCAATATTTACTCAGGTATGGTATTAGGGTAGTAGGGTTTATTTTACTAAATGTTCTTGGATTGTTCCTCAGAACCTGTACACCTATTTCGACTTTCTTAAGCAGCAGATTATGTGCATTCTCACCCCTCCATGTCTTCATTAACACTTGATATTTTCTACTTTTCAAAATTTTCCATTCTGAGGCATGCATGTGGCATCCTGTTACTGTTTATGTTTAATAACACCTCTGTTATTTTAACTTGTATTTTTCCATGCTGTCATTGTGGAAGTCTTAAGTAGAATTATTAAGGGATATTAGCAAAATTAGACTTTCCATTTTTGGCCTCATGTTTTTCGCTTATTGAATTTGAGTCTGCTTGGTTTTGTATGTTTTTATCTTTAATGGTGGATGTAAATTCATTTATTCATTCAAATTATTTTGCTTGTATGTCTGAGATATGTGTCAAGTATATAAAAATAACTTGTTATTCTCATAAGGTAGGAAGTGTTGGAATGTGTGCTTCACTTACAAAAAAAGGTATTGGTTTTAAATATTCTGTTCTTGTTAGTATTCTCCTTCCTTCACCATTTGCTTTTCCTTTATTCCTTTCCTCCTGTCTCTATCATCCTCTCCTTTTTCTTCTTCAGTCTTTCCCCTTTCCTTCCTTCTTTTTATGTGTAACTTAACATTACTTTAAGAACTATCTTAGTTTAAATACAATCCACCCAAATTAATTTTTTTACTTCTGATTTTAGGTATGTTGAACTTCCAATAGAGGATTCTGCAGCTTTTTTCTTTAGATGAAAGTAGAATAATTGAGAAGAAGCAGAGACTAATGGTGAAACAATTTTGGGATGATTTTCTTTCTAAAGTGAGTATTTCTACAGCATTCAGAGAAGTACTATTTAAGATGTGGTCACTTCATTTCAGTAGGCAGACAATGTCATGATGTCAAAGTGAGAACAGAACAATTGCTATTCTAATGAGCCTATCTACCTGTACAGTGGTGTCTCTATGTTACTGGAAGTTAGGGTGCTCTTTTATAGTCCTCAGGAGAAGGCTTTATCTTGATACTTACTTGTGTTTATTTATGACCACCTCTGGTATTTTTAGGTCCATGCGGTAACCTTTGATTTGACTTTCTTTTGTGTTACCCACCTTTTCTACTCCTGCTTAGCCAGCTAAACTTCAAGACATCTAGGAAGAGATTGTGAGGTAGGGTAGAGAAAAGGCATTTTACAATTCTGTTAGGTAGCCACTAGTTCATGAGTGGACATGAATGAAATCTGTTTCCTGCATGCCAACAGAGCTCCTCACCTTCTTGAGAATAAGGTTCAGTAAACTGAATGTATTGTCTCCATCTCTTACTGCTTAAAACTGTCTTTTTGCAATTGATCCAAGTAATAATTTAGCTTGTGCTTTCTCTTCTGTGAATTCTAAGGGCTCCAGCTAGTAGAACTTAATTTTAGAAGAGAGATGGAATAATGTTTCTCATAAAATCAAAATCAAACTGTCACGCTATCACTGACTAGAGGGATTTATGTGCTGCAATTTGGAATCTGTTTATGGTCAGCAGGTTTCCCCCACTGACTCTTGTGATAGGTGATCTGCTATTATTTTATTGCAATATGTTTGTGCTCAATTTATAAACACATCTACTTTTTTGACAAGTGTGACCATACCCAAGAGGTTAGTAAATTCTAGACATGGAGAAGCAGTTCTATCAACAGATTAGAAACTTAAACACTTACAGAGTGTATCTTGATGATTTCTTTCTGCTTTAACAGTTTTAGAAAAATCATTTGAATTAATATTTCGTTGTTCCTTACTAGTTTGAGGAATATAGATTATAACAAAAATCTATTTGGTGCAGGAATGCATCTACTTGTGTCTTCCTTGCCAACTGCATGCAATCTTGCCATCACCAGCTGGGAGCAAATAGCATCTTCAGTAAGTACCTGGTCTTCATTGACTTGCTTATGAATAAGGAATTCTGGAAAATAAACATTCAAAGAAGAAAAATGATAGTTAAGGTAGGCTCAGTGTGAATCCATTTTTAAGTTGTCTGTTCACTTTCATGGCTACTATAAAAATGACTTGTCTTTGATAGGTCATGAAGGGACCATTGGCCCCTCACTAGGGCTACCCTGTTGCCTAAAGAGCAAAGATGTCAAGGTGATGGTCAGGCTTCCTTTCCTGGTGATTTCTCTTCCGAGCTTTTATCAGCTACTTGATATTCAGAAGTTAAATTATTTTGGATTTATTAGTGAATCCTACTTCAGTATGATTGCATTTAAGGGATATTTCCTTCAGGGTAGCATTTTTGAGGACAAAAGGGAGAAATAGAGTACAAACACCTTGGGTATGGCTTGGGACAAAAAAAAAAAAATTGTCAACTTTGGCCTACATCTGGCTCTAGAACTAAACTAATGTGGCCTCACACTCCAACTTATTTCCTTTGTGTCTTGTCAAAATTTAATGTTGTAGCACTAGAAACAGAATTAACTTAGGCTTTAAAGTCCTAGATGTAGCCCTCCAGACCCAGCCAAGGCCCTGCATGTGAGTGAGATCTTCCTCCGTGCTCTCAGGAACTCCCCACCTCCAGAACCCTTCAGCACAAGCCCAGCACGTGAGTGAGAACTTCTGCCTTTCTCTTGGTACCCCTTCAGACCCAGCCCAGGCCCAGCACACTGGCCTGCTGTGAAACTTTCCAGTTGAAGTCCCTACAGAGAGGCTAAGGGCCAAAAGCACCCAGCTAATCCAGGAGCCGAACAGCTTGCCAGAGGGGCACAGTGGGTTCACTTCCCTGGGATACAGCTGGAAGAAGCTGAGCACAGCAGCCAGATCCATGCTAAACACATTGGGACAAGTTCAAACTTCATAGTTCCAGACCTGGTAAGCTAAGACACTGTACTAGAACCAGATCTAAGAGAGCATCCTCCCTCTTTCTCTCTTGACTGAGACAAAGGTAACTGGGGTGAACTAGTCTGCCTGGAAGACCCCAGATGCATCAAGGGGAGGTGATAAGACAAGACATAAAGGAACTAACTTAAATACAAATTCCCTATATAATATCCTTCTAGCTATACAGACATAATGCTTGCTCTTGCTGTCTAAAATATGAACTCACTAGTTACAAAAGTTTGTCAAGGGCTAAATATCACTACCCATTATTAGTGTTACTAATTGTAGTTTGTAAACACAAAACTATAACTGCCATAACCACATAATCTCTCTTTGGTAAGAATTTTGTTACGTGCTAAGGTTATAACTGCACCAAAGCTATACAACAAAGGTCAGAGGAAAGTGCTATACAAAATGTCAAAGAGAAGGAGAAAAATGAAATCTCAGGCCCCAAGCCCACCCAGAAAAAAAGCAGGAGGCACTAGCATAAAAGAAACTGGCAATCATACAGCTAAAATCTCTGAATTAATAGCATCTGAAGTAAAGAAACAACTGCAGACAGGTATAGAGGAAATCAGATCAGAAATAACCTCTGAAATGAAAACAAAAAAAAGAAATCTCTAAATAGTGTTTGAAGTAAAGAAACAACTATAGAAATGTATACAGGAAATGAGATCAGAAATAACCTCTGAAGTAAAAAAAAGAAATCTCTGAATTAACAGCATCTGAAGTAAAGAAACAACTGCAAAAGGGTATAGAGGAAATCCGATAAGAAAAAAAATCTGAAATAAAAAAAAAGAAATCTCTGAATTAATAGTGTATGAAGTAAAGAAACAACTTCAGAAAGGATAAAGGAAATCAGAACAGAAATAATCTCTGAAGTAAAAAAAGAAAGAATGAAAGAATTAATATAATGAAAGAATTAATAACTGCTAATAAAGAAGACACTGACAAAAATAGCAGAGAATAGAAAACTGGTGGAAGCCTTGAATGAGCAATATAGAAAAGAAATAGATTGCATGAAACAAAGTCAAAGAGATATTGAGGAAATTAAAATCTCAATCACAAGCTTACAAAACTGTTTGAATGAAAGTGAAGATAGAGTTTCAGATCTTGAAGATACTGTCACAGCTAATGAAAAGGTAAGAAAAGATCTCTTAAAAACAACTAAATTTCAGGAAAAAAATAAATCATCACCTGCAAGATGATGGAAAGATAAACAACGTGAGACTAATAGGTATTAATGAGAAAGGAGTTAATACAAATGATATAAAAACAATATAGGCAGAAGTAATAGCAGAAAGCTTCCCAAATATGGGGAAACAATCTGACATTCAGTTAATTGAAGCATACAGAACTCCAAATAACATCAACCAAATTAAAAATACACCAAGACATATAATAGTCAATACCCCAGAAATCCAGCACAAGAACAATATATTAAAAGGTGCTAGAGAAGAGAAACTGATCATCTTTAAAGGAAAACCCATCAGAATAATGGCAGACTTCTCTTCACAAACCATGAGGTCAAGAATAAAATGGAGCAGAGAACTTCAAGTCCTCTATGAAAACAAATTCCAGTCCAGACTACTATACAGTACAAAACTCTCTGAATTTTTTTGGAGAACTAAAATACTTCCACGATAAAGAACAACTAAAGAATTTCATGAAGACAAGCCCAATTCTACACAGATTAGTAAAAGGTATTCTACAGAGAGATCAAAATGAACACAACTCCACGAATGAGAATGGAAAGAACCCAGCAAATAGGGCAAACAAATAAACACAGGATAAAACGGTATAACAACAGCAGGTAAACAAAATGTCAATCATAAGTCAATACATCTCAATTATAACCATCAGTGTATATGGACTCAATTCACCAATTAAAAGAAATAGAGAGTCCTAGCCCAGGTCCAGTGAGTGTGCGGGAGAGCTTCCAGCTACTCTGCACTGGTGGGACCAGCTGGTCCCAGCACAGGCGCAGCATGGGTGAGACCATCTTCCACCCACTTGGGCCCCCCAACACTCCACAGCACCCTCCCACACTGCCCACAGCGTAAGAATTTCTGCAGTGTTCAAGGGCTCCCCAGATCCAGTCCTAACCCAGGCCTGGTGAGTGTGTGGGAGAGCTGCAGGGTATCCTGTGCCAGGGGACCTGCCAGTCTCAGCCCAGACACAACATGGGTGAGACCCTCTTTCACCCACTTGGGACACCCACCAACATTCCTCAACACAACCCCACATTGCCCTCCAAGTGAGAATTTCAGCTGCATTCTAGGGATCCCCAGATCCAGTCCTAGCCTAGACCCGGTGAGTCTGTGGGACAGTTTCAGGCTACCCTGCACCTGCAGGACAAACCGGTTCCAGCCCAGGCACAGTGTGGGTGAGATCCACTTTCACTCCCTTGTGATGCCACCCTCAACTTCGTAGTACCCATCCACATTGCCCACTGAATATGAATTTCTGTCGTGTTCTGGGAACCCCCACATCAACTACTAGCCCAGGCCCAGTGAGTATGTGGGAGAGCGACCACTCCCCCCTACTCCACTTTGACCCCTCCAGACTCAGCTCAGGCCTGGCATACAGGCCTGGCGTGAAACCCTGTAGCTACAATCCCTGCAGAGAGTGTAGGAGACAGAACCACCCAGCTAGTCCAGGAGCAGAACATCTTGCCAGAAGGGCACAACAGGTTCAGTCCTGAAAGGAGCTGAGCATAGTAGCCAGATACAAACCAGGCACAACTGGATAAATCCAAAATTTGGAGATCTGCACCTGAACTTCAGTAGTGCTAAGGTTATAACTGCAACAAAGATCTACAACAAATGTCAGAAGACAGTGCTACACAAAATGCCAACGAGAAGGAGCAAAATGCAATCTCAGGACACAAACCCTCCATAACAAGTGCAGAGGACAGTAACACAGAACAAAGTGGGAATCAGACAGCTAAAATCAATGAGTCAATGGCTTCTAAAATAAAGAAGCAGCTGCAGAAAGGTATAGAGGAACTCAGATTGGAAATGAAAAAAGAAATCCCTGAATTAATAAGATCTGCAGTAAAGAATCAAATGCAGAAACATATGGAGGAAACCCAATGCCCACCCAAAATAAGTGCAGAGGACATTAGCTCAGCTCAAATGTATGAATTAATAGCGTCAATAGTAAATAAGCAACAGCAGAAAGTCATCGAGGAACTCAGAGCGGAATTCTTTTCTACTAGCTCAGTTCAAATGTATGAATTAATAGGGTCGATAGTAAATAATCAACAGCAGAAAGTTATAGAGGAAATCAGAGTGGAATTTTCTGAAATAAGAAAAGAATTCTTGGAACTCATAGCATCTGAAGTAAAGAATCAACTACAGAATCATAGGAAGGAAACTCTATCTGAAAAAAATACTGCAGTAAAAGAATTAACTGCTTCTAAAGAAGACCTTGATTTAAAAAATGGAGGAGTTCAGAAAAATGAAGGATTTCTTGAATGAGCACTACAGGAAAGAAACAGATCACATGAAGTAGAGTCAAAGAGATACAGAGGAATTTAAAATCTCAATCACAAGCTTGCAAAACCATTTAAGTGAAAGTGAAGACAGAGTTTCAGATCTTGAAGACACTGGTGCAGCTAGTGAAAAGGTAAGAAATTATCTCTTAAAGACAACTAGGATGCAGGAAAAATTTATCAAGGAATTAACAAAGCAAAATGATGGTTCTTTGAAAGATTAAATAAAATCAATAAACCCCTAGATAATCTCATCAAAAAGAGGAAAGAAAAAATTCAAATACAAGCAATAAGGAATGAAAGGGTGTAATTACCATAGACCAAGTGGAAATTCAGAAGATTATCAATAGCTACTTTCAGAATCTTTACTCTCACAGAATAGAAGACACTGAAGGAATGGACATAATCCTAGAAAGGTACAAATTATCACAATGAATCGACAAGGTATAACCACTCTCAATAGCCCAATAACAGCTAATGAAATATGAGATGTATCTAAAAACCTACCAACAAAGAAAAGTCCAGGTCTGGATGGATTCACAGCTGAATTCTACAAGAAATTTACAGAAGATGTAGTTCCTATGCTCCTCAGTGAAATTGAAAGGGAAGCAATCCTCTCAAAATCATTCATAGAGGCAAGTATTATACTGATACCAAAACCAGGGAAAGATGCAACTAAGAAAGAGAACTACAGGCCAGTCTCTCTCATGGACATTGATTCCAATATTCTCAATAAAATCTTAGCAAATAGAATACAGCAAATCATCAGGAAGATCATACACCATGACCAGGTAGGATTCATCCCAGGGATGCAAGGATGGTTCAATATTAGAAAATCTATCAATGTGATACACTATATCAATAGAGCGAAAACTAAAAACCACATGATAATCTCTATTGATGCAGAAAAGGCATTTGACAAAGTCCAACACTCATTCATGTTCAAAGTCCTACATGAAATTGGAATAGATGGCCTCTACTTCAATCTGATAAAAGCCATTCATGAAAACTCAACAGCTAACATAATCCTAAATGGGGAAAAACTGAAATCCTTTACTCTTAGATCTGGTACAAGACAAGGATGTCCTCTATCACCTCTCCTATGGAATATAGTTCTCAAATCATTAGCTGGAGCTATTAGAAAAGGGAAAGAAAAGGAATAAGAATATGTAAAGAAGAAGTTAAACTATCATTATTTGCATATGACTTGATACTTTACTTGGAAGACCCAAAAAACTCCACCAAGAAGCTACTAGAATTAACACAGAAATTCAGTAGCATAGCGGGCTATAAAGTCAATACCCAAAAGTCAATAGCATTCCTCTAAATGAGTAACAAAAACACTGAGAGGGAAAATATACAAACAATTCCTTTTACAATAGCACTGAGCAAAATGAAATACCTTGGAATTAATCAAACTAAAGAAGTCAAAAACCCTTTAAAAGAAAATTATAGTACTCTTAAAAAAGAGATCATAGAGGATTTCAGAAAATGGAAAGATGTTCCATGTTCCTCGATAGGAAGAACAAACATTGTGAAGATGGTCATACTCCCATAATTTCTATACAGATTTAATGCAATCCCTATCAAACTACCACCAGCATTCCTCACAGAGCTAGAGAAATCATTGCTAAAATTTATTTGGAACCAGAAAAGACCTAGAATAGTAAAGATAATCGTGGGCAATAGAGACAAGGCAGGAGGCATGTCAATTCCTGACTTGAAATTATACTACAAGGCTACTGTGTTAAAATCACCATGGTACTGGCAATAAAATAGTCCTAGGATCAATGGAATAGATTAGATGATGCTGAAGCCCCTACGAACACACTCCGCCAACTTATCTTTGATAAAGGGGCAAAATATACTCACTGGAAGAAAAATAGCCTCTTTAACAAATGGTGGTGGAAAAACAAGCTTTCTACATGCCAAAAACTAAAACTTCACCCAGGTCTATCAATATGCACTAAGCTAAAGTCAAAACAGATTAAAGATGTAAACATTAAAGCAGAGACACTAAATCTCCTGGAAGAGAAAGTAGGCGAAACACTTGAAGACATAGGGGTAGGCAAAGACTTCATGAACAGAAATCAAATCGCATGGGAAACAGTTGAAAGAATTGACAACTGGGACCTGCTCTTCTTGAGAAGGTTTTTCACGTCAAGAGAAATTATCAACAAAGTGAAAAGACAACTCGCATAATTGGAACAACTCACGAGAAATAAGTACTCAGACAAAGGTCTGCTCTCTAGAAATTATAAAGAAATAAAAGAACACTAGGGCCCCAAAATTCAAAAACCCCGTCCAGAAATGGCATCTAAGATGAACAAACACTTCTCAGAGGATGAAATTAAAGAAGTGAATAAATATATGAAAAAATGCTCCACATCACTAGTGATCCACGAAATGCAAATTAAAACAACATTGAGATATCATCTCACCCCAGAAAGAATGGCTATCATAAAGAAATCAACCAACAACAAATGT
>NW_004524616.1:14693807-14695787 GCF_000260255.1 Octodon degus | reverse complement strand
GGAAATTCAGAAGATTATCAATAGCTACTTTGAGAATCTTTACTCTCACAGAATAGAAGACACAGCAGAAATGGAAAGATTCCTAGAAAGTTACAAATTATCAAAACTGAATCGACAAGATATAACCACTCTCAATAGCCCAATAACTGCCAATGAAATACGAGATGTAATTGAAAACCTACCAGCAAAGAAAAGTCCAGGTCTGGATGGATTCACAGCTGAATTCTACAAGAAATTTACAGAAGATGTAGTTCATATACTCCTCAATAAAACTGAAAAGGAAACAATACCCCCAAAATCATTCCTGGAGGCAAGTATTATACTGATACCAAAACCGGGGAAAGAAGCAACTAAGAAAGAGAATTACAGGCTGATCTCCTTCATGAACATAGATAACAAAATCCTCAATGAAATCCTAGCGAATAGAATACAGGAAATCATCAAGAAGATCATGCAGCATGACTAGGTAGGATTCATCCCAGGGAGCAAGGATGGTTCAATATTCAAAAATCTATAAATGTAATACACTATATCAATACAGCAATAACTAAAAACGACATGATCATCTCCATTGATGCAGTAAAATCTTTTGATAAAGTCCAACATGCATTCAAGTTCAAATTCCTACTGAAAATTGGAATGATGGTGTCTACTTCAATCTGGTAAAAGCCATTTATGAAAACCCAATGGATAACATAATCCTAAATGGGGAAAAACTGAAATCTTTTATTCTTAGATCTGTGAGAAGACAAGGATGTCCTCTATCACCACTCCTGTTGAATACAGTTCTGGAATCATTAGCTAGAGGCATTAGAAAAGGGAAAGAAATAAAAGGAATAAGAATAGGTAAAGAAGTTAAACTATCCTTACTTGCAGATGACATGATACGTTACTTGAAAGACCCAAAAAACTCCACCAGGAAGCTAGTAGAATTAATACAGAAATTCAGTATCATAGCAGGTTAAAAAGTCAATACCCCAAAATCAATAGCATTCCTCTACACAGACAACAAACACACTGAGAGGGAAATTACAGAAACAATACCTTTTACAATAGCAGCAAGTAAAATGAAATACCTTGGAATTCATCTAACTAAAGAAGTCAAAGATCTTTTCAAGGAAAATTACAGTACTCTGAAAAAAGAGATCGTAGAGGCTTTCAGAAAATGGAAAGACATTCCAAGCTCCTGGATAGGAAGAACCGGCATTGTGAAGATGGCCATACTCTCAAAATCTATGTACAGATTTAATGCAATCCCTATCAGACTATCACCGACATACCTCACAGACCTAGAGAAATCATTCCTAAAATTTTTCTGGAACCAGAAAAGACCTAGAATAGCAAAGGCAATTCTGGGCGATAAAGACAAGGCAGGAGGCATTGCAATTCCTGACTTCAAAGTATACTACAAGCCTACTGTGTTAAAATCAGCATGGTACTGGCAACACAATAGACCAGAGCATCAGTGAAATAGATTAGAAGACGCTGAAGCCCCTACAAATGCACTCAGCCACCTTACCTTTGACAAAGAGGCCACACATACTCACTGGAAATAACAAATGCTGCTGCAAAAACTGGCTCTCTACATGCCAAAAACGAAAACTTGACCCAGGTCTATCACCATGCACTAAACTAAGTCAAAATGGATTAAAGATCTAAACATTATATCAGAGACACTAAATCTCCTGGAAGAGAAAGTGGGAGGAACTCTTGAGGACATAGGTTAGGCAAAGACTTCACGAACAAAAATCAAATCACACAGGAAACAGTTGAAAGAATTACCAACTGGGACATGCTCTTACTGAGATGTTTTTTAACGTCAAAAGATATTACCAGGGGCTGGTGAGATGGCTCAGCGGTCTAAAGCACCTACTTGGAACAAGCTAAGCGAAACACAGGGACCGCGGTTCAATCCCCCAGCACCACATGCCAGCCAGACCCGCCCCCTGGTGGGCTGAGCTGGCCACACACACACACACA
>NW_004524616.1:14686129-14693707 GCF_000260255.1 Octodon degus | reverse complement strand
CTGTCCTACTTCAAGATTGTACATGGTTAAATGTTTGGACTTACATGTAAAAATAAGAATTATATAATTCTTTATGACTATCTTTAAAATATATTCTAATTTTTACATGTTTTTTATCATATTCTGTAGGGACTTAAAGTTCAACATATTAATACTTGATGAAAAATACCTGTTCCATGTTATGCCTAAAATGTTTGATACTCAGACGGATAGTGAGGTTAAGCTTAACAGCCTAGGTTGCATTGTAATAACAATAAACTTCTCTTCTGAATGGTAAACAACCTAAGTTTGCAAACCAAAATTAGAGAAAAAGGAGGGCCACAAGGAAAGCCAACATTTTGGCCCTAGCCTTCCAAGGTCAATTAAGACTCAGGACATATGAAAACTTCTACTGTAACGTCACATAACTCAGTAGTGTTTCAAATTTTCTGATCAAGGAGATTATTGTGACCAAAGAGGAAAGTGATCGTTGATGTAGAGTGTGCCTAAGGAGAGTCACATGGAGAGAATACATTCTCTCAGGCTTTCAAGAGAGAGCACATTGGCCAAGCAATGACCGTGAATCATCCTCATGGCTGACACTGACAAGGGTTCTACAATTGGAGGTACAGGATCTCAGGATGAATCCTGAGGGGTTTTCACTGACCTTATCAGACCCAAAAACTACAACTCTTGTTGCATACGTCTTGCTTTATCTTGGTCTTGACCAACCAGCAGATAAGTCTAAAATCAAAGTATAAGAAGTAAAGCCATGCTATTATGTTGAGCTGTAGGGGACTCAGGTCAACAATTTCTGACATTGCCAGTGAAGCGGAAGACCCAATACTATTATGAACTACTGGACTCTTTTAGAATATTTTGCTGAGTTAGCACACCTATAATATTCAAGTAACGGAACTTAACAAAAGAAGGGGATACAGATGAATGTCCATTTTTTATCTGTGTATTCAAAGTGGTTAGGATTGATACATAGTTACATTCTCTTAATGAATAGAGGGATTTGTTCTAATAGTATTTGTAAGTAAGATATCACGTCCGCATCTTGTACAGCATTTATCCACTAGGAAGAATGTATGCAATGTGTTAATTATTGAAACTGTCCTACCAATTTGGTTTGAAAGAAAAAATGGGATACATATGCAGCTACATTCTCTTAATTCAATGAATAAGATATTTTCTAATAGTGTTTGTCGATGAGATGTCATGTCTGAATCTTATACAATGAATAACCACTGAGACAACCATGTGCAATGTATTTATTATTGAAACTGTCCTACTGATTGATTTCAAATTTGTCTCATTGCAATTTGTTTCTCAATAAAATTATTAAAATAAAGAAAAAAAATATAAGAAAGTAAATAAAAATAAAAGAAATAGACTGGCACAGTGGATTAGGAAGCGAAATCGAACAACCTGCTGTATACAAGAAACACACTGAACTCATAAAGAAATTCATAGGCTGAAAGTCACAAGGTGGAAAAAATACTCCACATCCCAGGACCTCAGGACAAAGAAGGGGTAGCAATCCTGTTTGCAGACAGTCTTGACTGCAAACCGAAACTGATCAAATGAAATAAAGAAGCCCACTACGTACTGCTTAGGGGAAAAATTCAAAAGGAAGAGGTAACACTCATGAATATGTATGCACCAAACACAGGAGCACACAACTATATAAGATAAATCTTAATGGGCATGAAAAATCTAATATTCAATATGACAGTCTTAACAGGAGCCCTTAACACCCCCTTATCCCAAAAAGATAGATGAAACACACAAAAAAGCAAAGAAGTAGGAGAACTGAACCAGAACTTTGAAAAATGGACTAGGTGGACATATACAGAGTGTTCCATTCAACCACAGCTGAATACACATTTTTGTCAGCTGTACATGTGTCATTTTCTAAAACAGACCACATACTAGTCCATAGGCCATGCTTAAGTATATACAAGAGAATAGAAATTATCCCAGCCATATTACCTGACCACAGTGCATGAAACTGCAAATAAATGACAAAAGAAACCAGAAAAAACCCATAAATACATTGAAATTAAACAGTACCCTCCTCAACAACCAAAGGATCAGAGATAAAATTAAACAAGAAATTAAACAATATCTACAATTCAATGAAAATTCAAGCACAACTTGTCAGAATTTATGGGATGCAATGAAAGCAGTTTTTAGAGGGAAATTTATAGTTGTGAACTCACACACTAGGAAAACGTAACAGGAAAAAATAAATCCAGTAATACTTCACCTTAAAAGTCTTGAAAAGGAAGAGCAAACCAAACACAAAGCCCAACGTCAGGAGGAAATCAAAAGTTAGAGCAGAAATTAATTCAATTGAGAGAAAACAATACAAAGAATTTAAAAAGACGATTCTTTGAAAGATTAAACATAATTGTTAAGCCTCTAGCTAACCTCATCAAAAAGAGGAAAGAAAAAACTCACATGAAAGCAAGAAGGATTGAAAAGGGTGAAATTACCACAGACTCAATGGAAATTCAGAATATCATCAATCGCTACTTTGAAAATCTTTATTCTAAAAAAATAAAAGGAAATAAAAATCTTTATTCTGACATAATAGAAGATACATAAGAAATGGACAGATTACTAGAGAGGTACACATTACCAAAACTGAATAAAGAAGATATAAGAAGTGTCAATAACCAATAAAAGCTAATGAAATTCAAAATAGAATAAAAAACAAACCAACAAAGTAAAGTCCAAGTCCTGATGGATTCATAGCTGCATTTTACAAGAAATTTTAGAACATATAATCTCAATACTCCTCAAAATCTTCAGTGAAATTGAGAAGGAAGCAATCTTCTGAAATTCATTCCTGAAGGGAAATATTGTACTGATACCAAAACCAGGTATAGATGCCACTCAAAGAAAACTAGAGGCCAATCTCTCTCATAGACATAGTTGCAAAAATCCTCAATAGATTCCTAGCAAATAGAATATAGCAAATCATTAAGAAAATTATACACCATGACCAGGTAGGATATATCCCAGGAATGCAAGGATGGTTTAATAAGTGCAAATCTATACATGTAATACACTATATCAAGAGAGTCAAATCAAAATCCACATGATCATCTCAATTAATGCAGAAAAGGATTTTATCAAAGTTCAACACTCATTCATGTTCAAAATCTTACAGAAAAGTAGAATAGATGGCCTCTACCTAAATCTGAAAAAAGCCATCTATGACAACCCAATGGCTAACATAATTCTAAATGTGGAAAAACTGAAATATTTTGTCAGATCTGATAAAAGACAAGGCTGTCCTCTATCACCACTCCTATTCAATATAGTTGTGAATCATTAGCTAGAACCATTAGAAAAGAGGGAGAAACAAAAGGAATAATAAGAGGTAAAGAAGATGTTAAACTATCGTTATTTGCGGAGGAAAGGAAACTCTTCCTGGAAGAACTAAAAAGCTCCACCAAGTAGCTACTAGAATTAATACACAAATTCAGTGTCATAACAGCATAGAAGGTCAATACAAACACCATTAGAACAAATCACTCTATTCATTAAGAGAATGTCACAGTATATCTATCCTAACCATTTGGAATACACAGATAAAAATCGACATTCATCGGTATCCCTTTTTTTGCTTAAGTTCTTTTATTTGAATATTATAGGTGTATTAACTCAGCAAAATATTCTAAAAGAGTGCGGTAGTCCATAATAGTATTGGGTCTTCCACCTCACTGGCAATGTCAGAAATTGCTGACCTGAGTCCCCTACAGCTCAACATAACAGCATGGTTTTACTTCTCATACTTTATCTTTATACTTTTCTGCTGGATGGTTAAGACCAAGGTAAAGGAGGACCTATGCAACAAGTGTTGTAGGTTTAGGGTCTGATGTCAGTGAAATCCCCTCAGGATTCATATTGAGATCCTGTACCTCCGATTGTAGAACCCTTGTCAGTGTCAGCCATGAGGATGAGTCATGGTCATTGCTTGGCCAATGTGCTCTCCGTGAAAGCCTGAGAGAATGTATTCTTTCCATGTGACTCTCCTTAGGCACACTCTACATCATCGATCTCTTTACTCTTTGGCCCCATAATCACTTTGCTCAGAAAATTTGGGACACTACTGAGTTACGTGACCTTACATTGCAAGTTCTCATATGTCTTGAGTCTTAATTGATCTTGGAAGGGAAGGGCCAAAATGTTGCCATTGGCTACAGTGCCCTGGCAGGATCTACTACTGGTCCCAGCCCAGGCACAGCCTGGGAGAGAGCCACTTCCACCCCCTTGGGCCTCCCCCCACCACTCCGCAGCACCTCCCCCACACCGCCCGCCCAGTAGGAATTTCTGCCCTGTTCCTGCAACCCCCAGACCCAGTCCTAGTCCAGGCCCGGTGAGTGTGTGGGAGAGCTTCTGGCTACCCTGAGCAGGCAGGACCTACTACGGGTTCCAGCTGAGGTGCAGAGTGGGTGAAACCCTCTTCCACATGATTGGGATGCTCCCCATCAATCCGTAGTACCACCACACACCCACACATTGTGTAGGAATTTCTGCCATGTTCTGGCACTTCCAGATCCAGTCCTAACCCAAGCTCGATCAGTGTGTGGGAGAGCTGTTTCTCCTCCCTCCTCCACATTGTCCCCTCCAGGCTCAGCTCAGGCCTGGCATACAGGCCTGGGTGAAACCCTGCAGCTGTAATCTCTGCAGAGAGTGTAGAGGATAGAACCACCCAGCTAGTCCAGGAGCAGAAAATTTTGCCAGAGGGGCACAGCTGGTTCACCCCCAAGGGTAGCAGCAGGAAGGAGCTGAGCACAGCAGCCACACCCAAGTCAGGCACAGCTGCATAAATCCAAAATTTGTAGATCTGCACCTGAACTTCAGTACATGCTAAGGTTATAACTGCAACAAAGATCTACAACAAAGGTTAGAAAGCAGTGCTACACAAAATGACGAGAAGGAACAAAATTCAACATCAGAACTGAAGCCCACCCATAAAAAGTGAAGAGGACACTAATACAGAACAAATTGGGAATCACACAGCTGATAGCAATGAATCAAGACCTTCTGAAATAAAGAAACAGGTGCAGAAAGGTGTAGAGGAACTCAGATTGGAAGTGATAAAGAAATCCCTGAATTAATAAGATCTGCAGTAAAGAATCATATGCAGAAACATATGGAGGAAACCCAATGCCCACCCAGAACAAGTACAGAGGTCCCTATCTCAGCTCAAATGCATGAATTAATAGGGCCAATAGTAAATAAGCCACAGCAGAAAGTTATAGAGGAACTCAGAGCGCAATTCTTTTCTGAAATAAAAAAAGAATTCTCAGAACTCATAGCATCTGAAGTAAACAAAAAACTACAGAAACATAGGGAGGAAACCCAATCTGAAAAAAAAAAAAAAAAAAAAAAAAAAACCACTCTGGCAGGGGAGATGGCTCACCAGAATAAGCTTGTCTGAGAAAAACACTGCAGTAAAAGAATTTGTACCTGCTTCTAAAGAAGACATTGATAAAAAAAATATAGAGAGGTTAGAAAAATGACGGAATCCTTGAATGAGCAGTACAGGAAAGACATAGATCACGTGAAGCAGAGTCAAAGAGATAGAGAAGAAAATAAAATCTCAATCACAAGCTTGCAAAACAATTTAAGTGAAAAGAATTTCAGATCTTGTAGATGCTGGTGCAGCTATTCAAAAAGTAAGAAAGGATCTCTTAAAAAGAATGAGGATGAAGGAAAGAAAAATCCCTCACTGGCAACATGATGCAATGGTGAACAATGTGAGACTAATAGGCATCAATGAGAAAGAAGGAAACAAGACATATGATATTAAAAAAATATGGGCAGAAGTAATAGCAGAAAACGTCCCAAATATGAGGAAACAATCTGAGATGCAGGTAACCGTAGCAGACAGAACACCAAGTAACCTCAACCCAATGAAAAACACACCGAGACATATAATAGTCAAGATCCCAGAAATTCAGCACAATAATAACATACTGAGAGCCACTAGAAAAAAGAGCAGCTCACATTCAAAGGAAAACCCATCAGAATTACGGCCGACTTCTCTTCACAAACCATGAAGGCAAGAAGAGCATGGAGCAGAGTACTGCAAGTCCTCTAAGAAAACAATTTCCAGCCCAGATTACTATACCCTGCAAAACTCTCTTTCAAGTTAGATGGAGAAGTGAAATACTTCCATGACAAAGAACAGCTAAAGAATTTCACGATGACAAAGCCAACCCTACACAGGTTACTGAAAGATGTGCTAGAGAGGGACCAAAATGATCAGAACTCCATGAGTGAGAACAGAAGCAACCAACTAAATAGGGCAAGCAACTAAACACAGAAGAAAAAGGAGTAAATGACAGCAGGTAAATAACATGTCAATCGTAAGTCAATACATCTCAATTCTAACCATCAGTGTAAATGGACTCAATTCACCAATTAAGAGAAATAGACTGGCACAGTGGACTAGGAAAGAAAATTCAACAATATCCTCTATACAAGAAGCACATTTAACTCAGAAAGACATTCATAGGCTGAAAGTCAAAGGATAGAACACAATGCTGCATGCCCCAGCACTTCAGAAAACACCAGGGTTAGCAATCTTATTCTCAGACAGTCTCAACTTCGAACCAGCAATGATCAAGCAAAATAAAGAAGGCCACTATATACTGATTAGGGAAAAATTCAACAGGAAGAGGTAACACTCATAAATATGTATGCAACAAACACGGGAGCACCTAACTATATAAAGCAAATATTAATGGACATAAAAAATCTAATATCCCATACCACAGTTATAACAGGAGACCTTAACACTCCCTTATCTCCAAAAGATAGATCAACCAGATAAAAACATAGCAAAGAAATAACAGAAATGAACCAGAGCTTGAAAGAAATGGACTTGGTGGACATATACAGAGTGTTCCAAACAAAAACAGCTGAATACACATTTTTCTCAGCTGCACATGGGTCATTTTCTAAAATAGACCACATACTGGACCATAGGTCATGGTTAAGTCTATGTAAGAAAACAGAAATTATCCCATGCACATTGTCTGACCACAGTGCAATGAAACTGGAAATAAATTACAAAAGAAACCAGAAAAAACCCTTAAATACCTGGAAATTGAATGACACCCTACTTAGTAACCAATGGATTATAGATGAAATTAAACAAGAAATTCAACAATATCTACCATTCAATGAAAATTCAAGCACAACATATCATAATTTAAGGGATACAATGAAAGCAGTTCTCAGAGGTAAATTCATAGCTGTGAAGTCACACATTAGGAAAACAAAACGGGAACAATTATATAAACTAATGCTGCATCTTCCACAACTAGAAAAGGAAGGCCAAACCAAATCCAGAGCCCAAAGATGGGAAGGAATCATAAAGATTTAAGCAGAAATTAATTCAATTGAGAAGAAGAAAAAAATTCAAAGAATTAAAAAGCAAAAAGCTGGTTCTTTGAAAGATTAAATAGCCAGTCCTAGCCCAGGTCCGGTGAGTGTGCGGAGAGTTTCCTGCTACCCTGCGCCGGCGGGACCAGTCCCAGCCCAGGCGCAGCGTGGGCCGGACCCTCT
>NW_004524616.1:14677602-14679723 GCF_000260255.1 Octodon degus | reverse complement strand
GGAAATCCCATTTAAACCAGCTATTCTTCTACTGGGAATTTTGCCAGAGTTTCTGAAAACATCATATCATAGTGAAATATGTGTACCTTTGTTTATAGCAGCACAATTTGTGATAGGCAACTCTTGGAAACAACCAAGATGCCCATCACTTGAGGAATGGTTGAAAAAATGTGGTATTTTTACACAATGGAGAATTATTCAGCTAAGAATGATAAAATCTCAGCCTTTACATTGAAGTGGATGCCACTTGAACATATACTCATAAATGAAATAAACCAGACACACATATGTAAATATCATATAGTTTCCCTAGTATAAGAACACAAAAGAAGAAATACAAATAGAAAGTTATAATACATTAAAAGGGAAGCAGGATCTCGAGGACTAACTAATCAAGAGAGGTAAAGGAGAAGAGTTAGGAAACATGACAATGTCAAGACATACAGTTATTTGTAAAAGATGGGCAATGCAATGATCCTGAGACCCTCCAGAAGATTTTTTTAACCTAGAAGTTAATTGGAAAGATTCTCACCCTGACAAACTATATATACTGATACCTGTGAACTAAGAAACTGCACTGCAGATGATAATCTGTAACAGTAGTTTCATGCTTGGAGTACCTGTCATTCTGGTCTTCTGAATATGGGCTGCTTTTAATGACATGAAAGTTGCTGTTGTGCTGTCCCTTGGGTAGATGATTGTTCAAAAAGAAGGGGTGGTGAATGAAGGCAAGATATAGGAAAAGGAATATTGTGGGACTGTCCTGCTTCAAGGTTGTATATGGTGAGATTTTTTAGGCTTATGTGTAAACATAAGAATTATATGATTTTTTATGCCTATTTTTAAAATATATTTTAATTTTTAAATGTTTTTATTGTATTCTGTAGGGACTTAAAGTTCAAAATATCAATACTTGATGAAAAATACCTGTTCCAGATTATGCCTAAGATGTTTGATATACAGACAGATAGTGAGGTTAAGCTTAACAGCCTAAATTGTATGGTGATAACAATAAGCTTGTCTTCTGGATGGTTAACAACCTAAGTTTGCAAACCAGAATTAGATGAAAAGGAGGGCCGCAAGAAAAGCCAACATTTTGGCCCTCGCCTTCCAAGGTCAATTAAGACTCAGGACATATGAGAACTTGTACTGTAATGTCATGTAACTCGGCAGTGTCACAAATTTTCTGATCAAGGAGATTATGGGGCCAAAAAGCAAAGTGATCAATGATGTAGAGTGTGCCTATGGGGAGTCACATGGAGAGAAAACATTCCCTGAGGCATTCACAGAGAGTACTTTGGGCAAGCAATGGCCCTGATTCATCCATATGGCTGACACCTACAAAGGATCTACAGTCTGAGGTACAGGATCTCAGGTTAAACCCTGAGGGGATTTCACTGACGTTATCAGACCCAAAAGCTGCAACTCTTGTTGCATAGGTCCTGCTTAACCTTGGTCTTAACCACGGAGCAAAAAAGTATGAAAACAATATATAAGAAGTAAAGCCATGCTGTTACATTGAGCTGTATGGGACTCAGGTCAACAATTTCTGACATTGCCAGTGAAGCGAAAGATCTAATACTATTATGGACTACTGAACTCTTTTAGATTATTTTGCTGAGTTAACACACCTATAATATTCAAATAACGGAACTTAACAAAACAAAAAGGGTATGAAAATGAATGTCCATTTTGTACCTGCGTATTCAAAGTGGTTAGGATAGCTATATAGTTACATTCTCTTAATGAATAGAGTGATTTGTTCTAACGGTGTTTGTAGATAGGATATCATGTCCGCATCTTGTAGAGCAATTAACCACTTCGAGGAATATATGCAATGTATTAATTAATGAAACTGTCCTAAAAATTTGATTTGAAACTTTCTCATTGCTATTTGTTTATCAATAGTATTATGGAAAAAATATGTTCCATTGTAATAAACATTGTTATTTTCTTATTTTAAAAAAATGTTGGCTTTCCTTGGGGCCCTCAGTTTTCTCTAATTCTGGTCTGCAATCTGGTTGTGAACCATCCAGAAGACAAGCTTATTGTTATTACCATACAACCTAATGTGTTAAGCTTAGCTTCACTATTTGTCTGAATATCAAACATTTTAGGCAT
>NW_004524616.1:14659236-14677502 GCF_000260255.1 Octodon degus | reverse complement strand
GAAGAACATTTAAAAATTAGAATATATTTTTAAAAATAGTCATAAAAATTATATAATTCTTATGTTTACAAATAAGTCCAAAAATCTAACCATATACAACCTTGTACTAGGAGAGTCCCACAACATTCCTTTTCTCTCTCTTGCCTTCATTCACCACCCTCTTCTTTTTGAACAATCATCTACCCACGAGACAGCACAGCAGCAACTCTCATGTCATGACCAACAGCCCATATTCTGAAGACCAGAATGACAGGCACTCCAAGCATGAAACTACTATTACAAATTACCATCTTCATTGCAGTTACTTAGTTCACAAGTGTCAGTATATATGGTTTGTCAGGGTGAGAATCTTTCCAATTAACTGCTAGATTCAAAAATCTGGATATTCTCAGGATCATTGCCTTGCTCATCTTGTACATATAACTGTATGGTTTGTGACTGTCATGTTTCCTAGCTCTTCTCCTTTCTCTCTCTTCTTTAGTTAGTTCTGGAGTTCCTGCTTTGCTTTTACTTGTATTATACTTTTCTATTTGAATTTCTTCTTTTGAATTTCTTTCTTCTTATATTATGGAAATTGTATGACATTTACACATGTGTGTCTGGTTTATTTCTCTTAAGAGTATATCTTCAAGTGGCATCCACTTCAATATAAAGGCTCTGAGTTTATCATTCTTTGTACCTGAGTAATTCTCCATTTTGTAGGAATACCACATCTTTTTCAACCATTCCTCGGGTGATGGGCATCTTGGGTTTTTCCAAGATTTGGTTATCACAAATTGTGCTGCCACAACATAGGCACAAATATATAACTATGATGTGATGTTTTCAGATACTCTGGGAAAATTCCCAGTAGAGGAATAGCTGGTTTAAATGGGATTTCCAGTCCAAAATTTCTGAGGAGTCTGAAGAATGATTTCTATAATGTTTGCACCAGTCTACATTCCCACCAGCAGTGGAGAAGGGTTCTTTTTTCCCCAAAGTCTCTCCAACATTTGTTGTTGGGTGATTTCTTTATGATTGCCATTCTTTCTGGGGTGAGATGATATCTCAATGTTGCTTTAATTTGCATTTTGTGGATAGCTAGTGATGTGTAGCATTTTTTCATATATTTATTCGCTTCCTTAATTTCATCCTTTGAGAAGTGTGTGTTCATCTCAGATGCCCATTTCAGGACTGGGTCTTTAAATTTTTGGGCCCTAGTGTTTTTTAGTTCTTTATAAATTCTAGAGAGCATATCTTTGTCTGAGTAATTATTTGTCATGATTTCTTGCAGTTTTGTGAGTTGTCTTTTCACTTTGTTGGTAATTTCTTTTGGCGTGAAAAAAACTTCTCAGTAAGAGCAGGTCCCAGTTGTTATTTCTTTCAACTGTTTCCCGTGTGATCTGATTTTTCTTTATGAAATCTTTGCCTACCCCTATTCTTCAAGAGTTTCTTGTACTTTCTCTTCCAGGAGATTTGCTGTCTTTGCTTTAATGTTTAGATCTTTAATCCATTTTGACTTTAGTTTAGTGCATGTTGATTGACCTGGGTCAAGTTTTAGTTTTTGGCATGTAGAGAGCCAGTTTTTCCAGCACCATTTGTTAAAGAGGCTATATTTCTTCCAGTGAGTATGTTTGACCTGTTTGTCAAAGATGAGGTGGCTGAGTGTGTTCCTAGAAGCTTCAGTATCTTCTAATCAATTCCATTGATTTTCAGGTCTACTGTGTTGCCAGTACCATGCTGATTTTATCACAGTAGCCTTGTAGCATAATTTCAGTCAGGAATTGTAATGTCTCCTGCCTTGTCTTTATTGTCCAGGATTGTCTTTGTTATTCTAGGTCTTTTCTGGTTCCAAATAAATTTTAGGAATGATTTTTCCAGCTCTGTGAGGTATGTTGGTGTTAATCTGATAAGGATTGCATTAAATCTGTACATCAATTTTGCAATTATGGCCATCTTCACAATGCTGGTTCTTCCTATCCAGGAGCATGGAATATCTTTCCATTTTCTGAAATCCTCTATGGTCTTTTTTAAGAGTACTGTTCTTTTCCTTGAAAATATCTTTGGCTTCTCTAGTTTGATTAATTCCAATTTATTTTATTTTCCTCAGTGTTATTTTAAAAGGTATTGTTTCTACAATTTCCATCTCAGTGTGTTTGTTGTCTGTGTAGAGGAATGCCATTGACTTTTGTGAATTGACTATAACCTGCTATGCTACTGAATTTCTGTATTAATTCTAGTAGCTTCTTGGTGGAGTTTTTTGGGTCTTCCAAGTAAAGTATCATGTCATCTGCAAGTAATGATAGTTTAACTTCTTCTTTACCTATTCTTATTCCTTTTATTTCTTTCCCTTCTCTAATGCTCTAGCTAATGATTCCAGAACTATATTGAATAGGAGGTGGTAGAGACATCCTTTTCTTCTCCCAGATCTAAGAGTAAAAGATTTAGTTTTTCCCTATTTAGGATTATGTTAGCCATTGGGTTTTCATAAATGGCTTATACCAGATTGAAGTAGAGGCACTCTATTCCAATTTTCTGTAGGACTTTGAACATGAATGAGTGGTTGAGTTTGTCAAAAGCCTTTTCTGCATCAATGGAGATGATTATGTGGTTTTTAGTTTTCGCTCTATTGATATAGTGTATCACATTTATAGATTATCAAATAATGTACCATCCTTGCATCCCTGGGATGAATCCTACCTGGTCATGGTGTATGATCTTCTTGATGATTTGCTGTATTCTATTTGCTAGGATTTTATTGAGGATTTTGGCAACAATGTTCATGAGAGAGACTGTTCTGTACTTCTCTTTCTTAGTTGTGTCTTTCCCTGGTTTTTGTATCAGTACAATACTTGCCTCTATGAATGATTTTGGGAGGATTGCTTCCTTTTCAATTTCTTTGAGGAGTATAGGAACCACATCTTCTGTAAATTTCTTGTAGAATTCAGCTGTGAATCTATCCAGACCTGGACTTTTCTTTGTCAGTAGGTTTTTAATTACATCTCGTATTTCATTGGCTGTTATTGGGCTATTGAGAGTGGTTATATCTTGTTGATTCAGTTGTGGTAATTTGTACCTTTATAGGAATCTGTCCATTTCTTCTGTGTCTTCTATTCTGTGAGAGTAAAGATTCTCAAAGTAGCTATTGATAATCTTCTGAATTTCCACTGGGTCTGTGGTAATTACACCCTTTTCACTTCTTATTACTTGTGTTTGAATTTTTTCTTTCCTCTTTTTGATGAGGTTATCTAGGAACTTATTGGTTCTATTTAATCTTTGAAAGAACCAGATTTTTGCTTTATTAATTCCTTGAATTGTTTTCTGCATCTCAATTGAATTAATTTCTGCTCAGATCTTTATGATTTCTTCCCATCTTCAGGCTCTTGGTTTGGTTTGCTCTTCCTTTTGTAGTTTTTGAAGGTGTAGCCTTAGGATATTTATTTGTTCACATTCTGTTTTCCTAATGTGTGAGTTCACAGCTATGAATTTCCGTCTGGGAACTGCTTTCATCATATCCCATAAATGACTCATGGGTTGCTGAGTAGGGTGTCCTTTATTTTCCATATATTTAGGATTTTTTTCTGGTTTCTTTTGTCATTTATTTCCAGTTTCATCGCAATGTGGTCAGATAATGTACATGGGATATTTTCTGTTTTCTTACATATACTTAAGCATGACCTATGGACCAGTATGTGATGTATTTAAAAAGTGACCCATGTGCAACTGAGAAAAATGTGTATTCAGCTGTTTTTGGGTGGAACGCTCTGTATATGTCCACCAAGTCCATTTTTTTTTCAAGCTCCGGTTCAGTTTTATTATTTCTTTGCTAAATTTTTGTTGGTTGATGCATTTTTTGGTGATAAGGGGGTATGAAGATCTCCTGTTAAGATTGTGGTATTGGATATTAGATTTTACATGTTCATTAAGATTTGCTTTATATAGCTGGGTGCTTCTGTGTTTGGTAGCATATATATTGATTCGTGTTACCTCTTCCTCTTGAATTCTTCCCCTAACCAGTATATACTGGCCTTCTTTATTTCGCTTGATCATTCTTGGCTTGATGTTGAGACAGTCTTAAAATAGGTTTGTTATGCCTGCTTTTTTCTGAGGTGCTGGGGTGTGTAATATTGTGTTCCATCCTTTGACTCTCGGCCTATGAGTGTCTTTATGAGTTAAGTGTGTTTCTTGTATAAAGCATATTATTGTATTTTGTTTCCTAATCCACTGTGCCCGTCTATTTCTCTTAATTGGTAAATTGAGTCATTTAAATTGATGGCTATAATTGAGATGTATTGACTTATGATTGACATGTCATTTACCGGTTGTCGTTTTTCTCCTGTGTTTAATTGCTTGCCCTATTTAGTTGGTTTCTTCTGATCTCATTCATGGAGTTCTGCTCATTTTAGTCCCTCTCTAGAACAACTTTCATAGCCTGTGTATGGTTGACTTTGTCATCACAAAATTCTTTAGCTGTTTTTTGTCATGAAAGTATTTCAATTCTCCACCAAACTTGAAAGAGAGTTTTGCAGGGTATCATAGTCTGGGCTGGAATTTGTTTTCGTAGAGGACTTGAAGTACTCTGCTCCATGCTCTTCTTGCCTGCATGGTTTGTGAAGAGAAGTCGGCCATAATTCTACTGGGTTTTCCTTTGAATGTGATCTGCTTCTTTTCTCTATTGGCTTTCAGTATATTATTCTTGTGCTGAATTTCTGGGATCTTGACTATTATATGTCACGGTGTGTTTTTCATTGAGTTGAGGTTACTTGGCATTCTGTATGCTTTGGTTACCTGAATGTCAGATTGTTTCCTCATATTTGGGTAGTTTTCTGCTATTACTTCTTTTTTTTCCTGCTATTACTTCTGCCCATATTTTTTTGTCATTTGTATTGTCTCCTTCTTTCTCATTGATGCCTATTAGTCTCACATTGTTCATCTTTGCATCATGTTGCAGGTGATGGATTATTTTTTCCTGCATCCTAGTTGTTTTTAAGAGATCCTTTCTTACCTTTTCAATAGCTGCACCAGCATCTTCAAGATCTGAAACTCTGTCTTCACTTTCACTTAAATGGTTTTGCAAGCTTGTGATTGAGATTTTAATTTGCCCTATATCTCTTTGACTCTGCTTCACACAATCTATTTCTTTCCTGTATTGCTCATTCAAGGAATCCTTCATTTTCTATTCTCCTCTCTTTTTTTAAATCAATGTCTTCTTTAGAAGCAGTTATAAATTCTTTTACTGCAGTGTTTTTTTCAGGTTGGTTTTCCTCCCTATGTTTCTGTAGTTGATTCTTTACTTTAGATGCTATGAGTTCTGAGAATTCTTTTTTTTATTATTTCAGAAAACTCCGCTCTGATTTCCTCTATAACTTTTTGCTGTTGCTTATTTACTATCGACGCTATTAATTCGTACATTTGAACTGAGCTAGTAGAAAAGAATTCCACTCTGAGTTCCTCTATGACTTTCTGCTGTTGCTTATTTACTATCGAAACTATTAATTCATACTTTTGAGCTGAGCTAATGTCCTCTGCACTTGTTCTGGGTGGGCATTGGGTTTCCTCCATATGTTTCTGCATATGATTCTTTACTGCAGATCTTATTAATTCAGGGATTTCTTTTTTCATTTCCAATCTGAGTTCCTCTATACCTTTCTGCAGCTGTTTCTTTATTTCAGAAGCCATTGACTCATTGATTTCAACTGTCTGATTCCCACTTTGTTCTGTGTTAGTGTTCTCTGCACTTGTTTCAGGTGGGCTTGTGTTCCCCGATTGCATTTTGCTCCTTCTCTTTGGCATTTTTGTGTAGCTCTCTCTTCTGACATTTGTTGTAGATCTTTGTTGCAGTTATATCCTTAGCACCTACTGAAATTCAGGTGCAGACCTCCAAATTTTGGATTTATCCTGTTGTGCCTGGTTTTGTTTCTGTCTGCTGTACTCAGCTCCTTCCTGATACCGCCCTTGGGGGTGAAACTGTTTTGCCCTTCTGACAAGATGTTCTGCTCCTGGACTAGCTGGGTGGTTCTGTCCCCTACACTCTCTGCAGGGATTGTAGCTACATGGTTTCATCCCAGGCCTGTATGCCAGACTTGAGCTGAGTCTGGAAGGGAGAAAGTGGAGTAGGGGGGAGAGGCAGCTCTCCCACATACTCACTGAGCCTGGGCTAGGACTGGATGTGGGGGTTCCTGGAACAGGACAGAAATTCCTACTCAGTGGGTGGGGTGCGGGAGTTGCTGCGGCGTGGTGGGGGGCTCCCCATTGAGGTGAAAAGGCTCTCACCCAAGATTCCCTGGGCTGGGACTGGTAGGTACAGCTGGCACAGGGTAGCCAGATGCTCTCCCACACACTCCACAGGCCTGAGCAAGGACTCAGTGAAAATATTCCTAAAATTTATTTGCAACCACAAAAATCTAGAAGATGGGGAGATGGCTCAGTATAATAAGTGCTTCCATGGCAAGCGCAAGGGTCTGAGTTCAATCCCTGATTTAGAAAAAAAAACCCTAGAAGAGCTATGGCAATCCTGTGCATCAAAGACAAGGCATAGGTCATTACAATTCCTGACTTGAAATTATACTACAAAGCTAATGTGATAAAGTCAACATGGTATTGGAAAAAAAAAATAGACCTGAGTATCAATGGAATAGATTAGAAGATGCAGAAGCAAGTACAAACACACTCATCTATCTTATCTTGAAGAAAGGGTCCAAACATGCTTAGTGGAAGAAAGATAGCGTCTTTAACAAATGTTGTTGCAAAAACTTGCTCTATACATGCCAAAAACTAAAACTGGTCCGAGGTCTATCACTAAATTAAAATTAAAATGGATTAAAGGTCTAAACATTAAAACAGAAACACTAAATCTCCTGGAAGAGAGAGTAGGAGGAATTCTTGAAGACATAGGGATAGGTCAGGAGTTCATGAACAAAAATCAAACTGCTTGAGTAATACTTGAGATAATTAAAAACTGGGACCTCCTATTGAGGAGTTTTTGCATGTCAAAAGAAATTACTGAGAGAATGAGTGAAAAGACAACCCACAAATGTGGAAAAAATCTAAACTAATAAGCACTCAGACAAAGGTCTCCCTAGGATTCATATAGAACCAAAAAACATTAGAGACCCAAAGGTTAAAGACCCAAGCCAGAAATGGGTATCTGAGATGAACACATACTTCTTAGAGGAAGAAATTCTAGAAGCTAAAAAATATGTGACAAATTGCTCAACATTACTATCTGGCTTTGAAATGTAAATTAAAACAATACTGAGATACCATCTCATCCCAGGAAGAATATCTATCATAAGGAAATTAATGAACAACAAGTGTTGGAGAGGCTGTGGGGAAAAGGAACCTTTCTCCACTGCTGATGGCAATTTAGACTGGTGCAACCATTACAGCAATCAGTTTGGAGACACCTTAAAAAAAACTAAGACTGGAAATCCCATTGAATCCACCTGTCCCCCTACTCAGAATTTTCCCAAAAGAACTGAAAACATTGTATCATAGTGATATATGTGCAGTTATGTTTATAGTAGCACAATTTGTGATAGCCAAATCTTGGAAATGACCAAAATGCCTGTCATGTGAGGAATGGAAGAAAAAGTTGTGGTGTTCTCGTATGTGGATTATTACTCACCTATAAAGAATGATAAACTCAAAGCCTTCATGTATAAATGGATGCCACTTGATGATATATTCATAAGTGAAATAAAGCAGACCCACATGTGTAAATATCATATAGCCTCCCTAGTGCAAGAACTCAAAAGAAGAGATAAAAATTGAAAGGTATAACACAAATAAATGTAAAGCAAGTAATTAAGGATTAAACAATGAAGAGAGGGAAAAGAGAAAAGCTGAGACAGATGGCAGGGGAAAAACTATACATTTATATACCCATGATTGTTAAAGCAATGGTCCTGAGACTCTCCATCTGGTTTTTGAAACTAGCAGTTAATTGATAGGATTCTCACCTTAACTGACTATATATGATGGTACCTGTGAACTAAGCAACTTCAAAGAGGATAACAATATGTAATACTAGGGCCATGCTTGGAATGCCTCTCATTCTGATCTTATGAGAGGCATTCCATAAGATGTCCTATCTTATGATGTCCTATCAATTACTGTTATACTCTCTCTGAAGTAATTTTTTAAAAAGGTAATAAAGGAAAACAAGAGACAAGAAAAAAAAGTCATAGAACTATCCTGCTACAATGTTGTATATGGTTAGATTTCTAAATTTCTGTATAAAAATGTGTAATTGTTTATTTTTATTTTTTTCACATTCTATAGGGATTTAAAGTTTAGCATATCAACAATTTTTTGAAAACACCTGTTCCAGATAGGGTAATAATATCATTAAGCTTCTATCCTAGAAGGTTTCAAACTTAAGTTTGCAGACCAAAAAATTAGAGAAAAAGAAGGGCTACAAGGATAGCCAACATTTTGGCACTTGTCCTTCAAGGTCAATGAGGACTCATAAGAGAACATGTACTGTAACATCCTGCAACTCAGCAGTGTCCCAAATTTTCTGTTCAAGGAGATTATGGGGCCACAGAGGAAAGTGATCAATGATGTAGAGTGTGCCTAAGGAGAGTTACATGGAGAGAAAACATTCTGTCAGGCTTTCACAGAGATACAAATGTTACATTTTTTTGTTATGTAGGTATTGCTTTATCTTGGTCTTAACATCCAGCAGAAAAGTATAAACACGAGGAATAAAAAGTAGAGTCATATTAATATGCTGAGCTATAAAAGGCCAAGTCAACAAATTCTAGAATTACCAGTCCTGTGGATAACCCACTAGTATTATAGACATTTGGACTATATTGGATTAGGTCATTGAATTCACACAGCTACATTATTTGAATGTCAAAGGAACACCCATCTCTGACAAGACTAAAGAACAAAGGGGGCTGGAAATGAAGGACCATTTTGTAGTGAAAAAAAAAATATATATATATATATGTATGTATATACAAAACAGGATAGATATGCAGCTACTTTTCTTAGTTCAGTGAGAAGGTTTGTACTAATATTGTTTAGACAAGATATCATGTCTGTATCTTGTGCTCAGAATAACTACTATGAAAAGAACAATGTGCCATGTATTATTTTAACTGTGCTACTAACCTGTTTGGAAACTGTCTCCTTGCTATTTCTTTCTCAATAAAATTATTTTAAAAAATTAAGTCCTGGATGTGGGCCTTGACTCATCTTACTCTTTCGGTTTTTTTTAAATAAAATAAAAATAATAACCTTTACCTCACCAGATACATCAATATGATGAAATTTGGAGAGGTAATATTAATATTGATGATAAGTCCATGAAATATTTTCTCATTGTCAGGGTTTTCACTTGGAAATGGTAATATTTTCAGTACCACAAGATGGAGAATTCTGTGTTCTGTAGGGTGCATCAAAAACTCCCCCACCAGCTCCTTATTAGGGTTTTGGCATATGTGCTTTGGTGTTTGACAGCATAGAGAACTCTCCTGTTATTCCTTCAGTTGTGGTTGCTACTTGTCATGTTTTACAATATTGTTCCTGGCCTACATTAACTTGTGCATGTTATTACCCAGAAATGGATAAGAAGAGGAGACATTGTTTTCATAAAAGACACACTGAGGTATAGAAATATTTGGATGAAATGCTAGGCACGTAGAGGAAGGATACTCTTGTTCTACTCAGTTACAATTTCTGAAGTGTAGCTGATACCAGACAGGATTCAGGGGCCCTCTAAGGTCTGGGTGACTTCTTCCATTATTACCCAGGTACAACTGGAGGAATTAAAATTCTGTATAGGGTTTTTGAAAAGCACTGTCACAGAGCTCTGTTCTTTTAGATTATCTTAACTTAAACATTTGTTTATTTTTTAAAACCATCCTTGTTAATAGTGTGGTAACTCATATTGTGGGTTTGGGGAAATCACATTCTTATGAATGCCTGATCTCACTAAAGGTGGTTAGCAGCAATTAGATTTCTGAAAATACTGACTTCTCCTAGGTTAATGAAACATTTATATGCCAACACCTGCATCAAATTAAAGCCTCAAGTGCCTGAATCCCTTGCTGTTCAGTGTGGCCCAGGTGTCAGCCTTGCCTGGGTGCTCACTGGTGTGGCAGAGTCCCAGAGCCCCCCTCCATGGATGCACTGGGTCAGCACCCACCATGTCATGGGTTGTCTGCTAGTGATTCCTATGCCACACCAAGTTTAAGGAAATTTGTTTAATACACCTTATTCTTAGTTTTTAAAAAGTATGATGAAGCCAAGAGTTACTGTTGCACTTGTCATACAAGAGGGAAAATGCAGCACAATAGTTTAATTAGCAACTTCCTGATCCATGTAGACAAGCACTAACCAAAAGAATATAATGTGAGCTACTGTCCTGATTACTTTTCTCTCGTTGCTGGGACAAAAGCCTGACATCCAAAATGAAGGAAGGAAAGGTTTATTTAGCTCATAGTTACTGGAGGTTTCAGTCCATACTCAGCTGGCTCCAAGGCAGAGTGGCACAGGGCAGAGAGCAAACTTTCATGGAGGCAGTGAAGAGCTGGGAGCCAAGGGAGTGGCAGCAGCTCAGGTAGCTAGCTAGCCTCTCCCCCTCCTTACACTGTAATGCAAATTACCTGCCCCAAGGCAAGTGCAGCACTCACACCCACAATAATCAATCACAAACTCCAGAAGCCACCCCATGACTTCATGAGGCTTTTGGGGAACACCTAGACACAAACCATAACAGCTACATGTTTAATCAAAAATTTTTAGTGACACATGAATTATCAGTTAGTTATTTTAATAATGTTTTATTTACCCATATTCTAAAACATCTTTGGAAGGTAATTAAAAAGAAAAACACCAATAAAATATTCATTCTTATTTTCATAACAGTGTTAATTTTTAATAGTCAAGATTTGTGTGTACATTATACTGACAGTCCATCTCTGTTTGGTCCAGCCACAGTCCACACACTCAGTAGTCACATGTGACATGTGGCTGCCCTACTGACAGAATGGCTGTAGCTGGTGACATTCTACTGTCACTCCATTCCACATGCACTCAGGTGTCCTTCCTGTAGTGGCAAAAGCTGGGGACTATATATACATAGAGGCACTTCTAGATTTTTTATTTATTTTATATATTTAATTTATTTTTATTAAGTGCCTACTATGTGTTAGACTTTGTGCTAAACTGGGAGAAAGCATAAGTAAGGCTCATATAACTTAAAATAATAAAAAGAGCATATGATGAGTACAGCAGTAAAGTTGTGTGAAATGTTTTAGGAGTGAGGGAGGGAGAGCATTGAGAAGTGGCTTTGTAGAATCCAACAGACCCAGCCCTGGACCCCTGCTGGCCCCTAAAGAGCTAACGACAAACCCAGCGTGCATAGATCCTTGACCCACAGTTTGGCCAGTGGACCCAACAGCGGACTCTCTTCCAGAATGCACAGTCTTCTGTCTATCAGCTCAGCCTGGGAAACTGTTCTGGCTCCAGAAAACCAAGTAGGCTTAGAGTTAACTAGGACAAACATTGAGCACAGATCAAGATTTTCTCTATTATATAAGCTTGAAGCAAAATAAACTCATTGCTGGATCACCATCCAGACCTCCTGACCTTGTCTTTCTTTCTTTTCATTTCATCCTCCCTCTATCCTGATCCCCTTGGTGAGGGCTTACCCCCTGCAGTATGATACATATAGTATTATTATATTTTACAGTAAAATATATGATAAATATATAATTTTATTACAATAATTATATTATTATGTAATAATATATACTATTTATAATACTTTATACCTATGACAGTAATATCTCATTTCACAAATGCTTATGTTCACAGTGTGGTTTGCAAACAGCAATGATGAATATATTTTGCTTCTGTTCACAAAACCCACATCAGTGAGGACCACAACTGCAGCCGTCTTCCCTGCTTGCACATGAAAGAAGCCATCTTCTTCAGAATTGTGGAACAAATTAAGTTAATGACCTGAGGTACCACTGTATAACTAAATATATGGGGTGAGTAGCTGGCTATAAAGTGTCTGAAAGAAAATATGCTCAGTTGGTTGAATAATTGGTAAATTTGAATGTTTATTGATGAATGGAGTTTTCACAGGTATTCTCAGTCATCTTCCATCAATCATGAACACTTTATCTCTTCTTTCGCTGTCTGTTCATCATCTATTATCTACCTACCTATAATTTTTTCTAAACTATTTAATTTATCTACATAAGGCCAATTTCCATGAATATATCTGCGTGTATTTCCCCAGAATGTGAACCTTTTCTTAAAACAATCATGATGTAATCTTAATTACAGGAACTTTAAAATACAATGTTAAGGGTCGGCCAAATAGCTCAGTGGATTAAAGTGCCTGCAAGCAGGCTCAGGGGTCAGGGGTTCAGTCCCTGGGTCTGCAGTGCCAACCTTGACCCTGGGACCCGCTGAAATGGTGATTGAGACTGGATGTGGTGGCATGCGCCTGCAATCCCAGCCCTTGGGAGGCTGTAAACAGGTGGATCACTGCAAGTCTAATCTAGTAGTGAGACCCTGAACACCCTGTAGACCCTTCCCTAAAAAATAAAAGAATAAAAAAGTTTTTATTTTTTAATCCATAATCTATATGAAAATTTTGCCAGTTGTGCAGTATATTTTATAGATTTGCTTCTTTTGTTGGTCAAGCATTTATTCAGGATTGTTGAATCTCCATAGTCTCCTGAAATTTGAAACAGTTCCTCAGATTTTTCATGTGTATGTACTGGGGTCAGGAGGTGGGGAAGGCTGGGGGCAGGGAGTGAAAGGCCATGGATGTTCTTCCACAGGGATCAGTCTGGTGTTTCCCATGATTCAACTCAGGATATGTATTCTGGAAGGCCAGCTAGGGTTTTTGATGATATGTTTTAATGAACATATTAGGAATTCCAGAAAGACACACATTCTATGTTTTGAAGAGGAGGGAGAAGGAAAGATGTCAATGGTTTCTGAGTGGGTCT
This sequence comes from Octodon degus, assembly GCF_000260255.1. Lineage (NCBI taxonomy): Eukaryota > Metazoa > Chordata > Mammalia > Rodentia > Octodontidae > Octodon > Octodon degus. The sequence goes on along the minus strand of NW_004524616.1, from coordinate 14,664,537 downwards.
GCAGCTGCAGAAGAGGCCTCTATGGCTTGGATCACAAATATTCCCTCAAAGGTCATATGTTAAGGTTTAGGGGTGGAGTCTAGGTTGGAAAAGTCAGTTGTTAGGGGTATCCTCTGACAGGTCTGTTGGAACTCACTCCTTCCTGCCTGTTCACTTCCTAGCCAGCATGAGGTGAGCAGCTCTGCTCTGCTGCCTACTTCCAGGACACACTGCTTCATACAGGCCCCCAAACCAAACCAAGAGCCAAAATAAGCATTTCCTCCCTTAAGTTTATTTCAGGGATGGACAGCTGAGTGACACAAGGGCTCTACCTGATAGAAGGTGCCATTATGGAAGGAAGCAACCCATATAGAGCCATTGCAAAGTGGGACAGAAGAGAAGCAGGAAAACTCCTGACTGCTCTCACTGCATGACTCCAGTGAGGAGCAAGCAGGTGAGGCAGTCCAGGCAGTGAAAATTTTCTTCATAGCCTCAGAGAGCAGTGAGAACAGTGCAGTGGAACAGATAGATCCTGATGGGCTCTGGAGAAGTGGAAAATATCCAGCACAGCAAGTCGAGAAATTGAGAAGGGAGCAGGGCCTGTACACGTAGAGAAATGAGGGTGAAAGCCCACCACTGAGGGACAGTTCAGGCTTAGCCAAAAGTACTGGAAGAGTATTATGTGTTGAGGTAAAGATTTTGGATATTTAAGTAGAGGAGTTATAAGGTCCAATCTGCGGTTAAGAAAAATAACTTTGGTGGCTGTGGAGCAGTGCTGTATACAAGAGAAATGAAAGTCAGGGAATTGCTGCAGCAGCTTAGGACAGAGACAAGAAAAGACTCACTATACCAAGTGCTCTCAGCGCAGAGAGCCCTAGACAGCATGGCATGTGAAACATTGAAAAATTAGAAAGAATGGGTCGAACACACTAGAGACTTAATTAATAATAATTAGTATTATTGATAATGGCAGCTTAAAGATAGTGAGTACTTAGTATTTGACACTAAATTAGAGGTCTCATTAATCTTTACGGCAATTCAATGAGGCAGGTGTTAGCATCTCTATTTTAACTGTAAGAAATAAAAACTTTGGATGGATGATAATCCTGTGAATGAAGTTTGGATGTCTGAGGTGGCTGGTGATGTAGCAGTGTGTGCTCACAGTCAGCTATTGGAAAGTCAGATATGAAACTGAAAGGACAAGGCTGGACCATGGTTGGGCATCTGGGGGAGGTATTACACTGTTGTTGTGCTAGCTTCAGTCACAGAGAAAGGGATGGACCAGGAAGAAATATGGATGAGAAGGAACACTGTCTTACTGAGAAAAGATGTGTAGCCATTTTTGTTGTGGATACAGTTGGGCTACCCAAGTGGAGGACTTGTGAACTTTGGCCTCATTAAAATTGTGAACTTTCAGCTGGCTCAAACTTATAAAAGACACATAGTTTACTATGTTGAGAAGATCTAGCTGTTGTGACAAATAACACATAAGTTTCTAAGAACATGATGATAACTTTAGCCTACTGTTGAAAATTCAAGCTGCTTTAAATGGATCATATCTGGTTAGGTCTAGGTTCTGCCTCTATTTTGTCACACATTCTCTCATGTACCACTTAACTTGGGAATTCAGTGTTTTTTTTTGAGTTCCTAAACAAAGCAAATAACATTTTGCTCATTGGAAAATTATTTAGAAGAACATTTAAAAGTTCTCAAATTATAAGGAATAGGTTTTGAAAATCTTAAATTTCTGTAAGATTATGTCTGCATCTTTCTCAAAATTCAAGGTTTCCTACATTATATAGATCCTAAATTAGTGTTTTGTAATAGCCAGAAATAGATTTATTGTGTTTTTTCATTTTGGCAAGCCAAATTGAAATACTTTGCATGGGGACTAGAATCGTTTAAGGAACTATGGAAACCACTAATCTAGCTTACTGCTTTCTATTACTTTGGAAAGCATTTATTTTATCCCTTGGTTACTGGCAGTTCCATTATGGTTTACAGACAACAATAGCAGGTTTTATGTTTTATGCTTCACTGAAAAAAATTAGTTTTCAGATGCTTGACCTCGATAATTGTGACTCCCGATGAGAAGGACACACTTCTTATTTTTCTGAGACTATGTTTTCTTAAGCTACAAGGAATCATAGAACACAATTCATCCTGGGAGCTTTTCTTTAGGGCCTACAGCATCTTTCTGCAGTTGTTAATACATACTCTATATGGTTGTATTGTATATTATATCTCTTATTAACTCTAGTGCCATCACTAATGTTTTAATATATAACTGTATGTGCCCCAAGGGAGCAGTTTGTGTGCTTTACTGGAAAGGAGCACAAAAAATTCTCCCTGCTGTTTCCTTCTATTATAAATTAATATCCACTACCAGGGGACCTCTTATGATATAAAATTGTCATCCTGCGAGTGGTATGGATGAAATTACCATGGAGGAAAGCTGAGCACTAGCCAGAGTATGAATAAGACAGCACCTATTCTTCTATAAATGAGACCCCTGGTGACTTATATTAGTTTGACAAATAATTTACATTGCTAATTGTAGAGTTTAATAATCTGAATTATCTTTTTAGCCACAAACTCATCTCAATCCAAGAGCTTTTTCTGTACTGAAATAGAATAGTCTAATAGCATGGAATCATCTTTCAAGCTCCAGAGTACTTTATGATTTTCTATAAGGAATTCAGCCAGTAAGAGTGCCTGAAGGACAGGCTGTTTTAAGAGCAGTGTTGCCTGGGATGCTTTTCATTTTGGCAGGAGAGGAGTTAAAGAAGAGAGAGATTGATCCATAAGGACAGTCCTGTGTTGTGGTGTGTCAGTTGCCTGGCAACTGTACCTGTGGATGCTAAATATTGGACTTGTATCTGTATTAATCCTCCTCTTGTTGTCAAGGTTTATAGATATTTAATATATTAAGCTTAGAAAATACTTAAAAGCAAAAAGGTTTGCTCATTTGATGATCCTTTGAAATTATATAAAATCACTGGATGTTAACAACAAAAGGTTTTGGGGGTAAGTAGTATACAATGCTTTGAATGGGTCCTGAGTGTATTTGAACATCTATTAAATGAGATTGAGCCTAACCTTGGTATTCTCACATACTTTATTTTATCTCTTCCAAGGACATTTTTCTTGCCTTAAAGAACATTTGTTGACTATCTTTAATGTGTTAGTTTCTGTGCTAGATATGGGCGTATATATTAATGTGAGAAAGAGTCCCTGATCTTGTAGTCTAGAGTGGAGGTTTTGTCATCTAGTGTGGAGCACAGCTAGAGAGGAGTGTTCTCACTTGTCAAACTCAGTCACACATGCATTAGCATTAACTCCTCATTCTACTTCCTTCTTCTAGAGCCGAAAGTGAGCTGTGGCTTATGCCCAGTACCTGGCCTCCTACAGCTTGCCTCTTGCTTTTCACACCTCAGTTCTCTCTTTCATAGTTTTTACCATATGTGTTTATCACTGCCTCCCCTCTCATTATAAGTTAAGGTCACACAGAAATGCAATGAGGAAAAATAGTCTAAAAATGACTTCTTTTACCAAAAAAAGCTCTTCTTAGAAACTGAAGAGTATGTTAAATTGTGTTTTCAGTACACACAAATATCTATATTGCTATTGATATGAAAGATCACCATTTATCATTATAAAGTGCTTCACCTGGGGACATTTTGCTGTTAATCTTTGATGTCTCCACTATTTTAGTTGGTTGATAAAGTAGAAAAAGAGTCACTGCTCTAATCCTTATCAAAATAAGTTATTTTCATGTGGATTCAAGTATAGAAGTGCCCACAAAACACCTAGGACTTCTATTGTCTGCTTTTATCCTACATTATATATCTGCTCACAAGAAACAAAGAAAACAGATATGAGATGAATCAAAATAAACTATTTTCCTTCTTTCTATCAAGTGTTTCAGACAGGTTAACATTTTCTGATACTGCTCATCAAGAAAGTGTACATTTATTAGGTGCATTCTAAATCTATTGGGTAATTAAGTTGCTGAGACAGTGTATAATGGAAGAAGGACTCATTGCAGGAATGAGATCCTGTGTCATTCTCTTACAGAAGTCTGGGAAATAAGGATCCAGAATGGAGAAAGCCAGGTCATACAGAAGTCTCTAGCATGTTGCTCTGCAGAAGGGAGCTGGTAGGCAAGCCAAGCCTAGAGGGGTATTGGAGAAATGCGTGCGTCCAGCACCAGGGTGGGGTTGTCCAGAGGAGAGGGGAATGAGACTATGGTGCACAGTTGCCTTAGGTGGCCAGCGCTTTGTGAGGTGCAGCCCATGGATCTGACTATGATCCTGTACTGCTGCTGGTCAGCATGATGTAGGCACAAAAAGGAGCCATGGTAAAGCTTGAGAGGATAAGGATCAGCTGCCATGGGGTAGGACTTCCAAGGCGGCCTCCACACATAACCACATGTACCTGTGAGGATTGAAGGCTGCTGTTTAACTTTCATCTCCCAATCTCTTAGCCTGGAATTACATAGAAATAAGGATTCTGGGAGCTGTATTTCTAGACTAATAGGTCCTGAAGAAGTTGAGATCTCCACAGCTTTAGCAGGGATAATTATATAGAGGGGGTAACGGTTCTTTCCTGAATACCACCATCTCCCATTCTTCAGCATGTCACAGGGTGCTCTTCTAGAGCAGGGTCTTTGAGTCTTACCTTCTTAACACTGTGCTTAATTCAGAACCTAAACTGGTATATAGGACTTGGCCAGGGGAAGAGAATAGACTAGATATAGTCAGAAGTTTTACAATTCCTGATTTGGTCTGTTATGGTTTGTGTCTAGGTGTGACCCCAAAGCCTCATGTAGTCAGGGGGCAGCTTCTGGAGTTTGTGATTGATTACTGTGGGAGTGGATGCTGCAGCTGCCCTGTAGTATGTAATTTGCATTACAATGTAAGGTGGGAAGAGAAGCTAGCTGCTCAAGCTGCTGCTACCTCTCCCTTGTGCTCTTGCTCTTTGCTGCTACTATGAAAAGTTGCTTTTTTCTATGTGCTGCTCTGCCTTGGACCCAGCTAAATATGGACTGAAACGTCCAGTAATCGTGAGCTAAATAAACCTTTCCTTCCTTCATTTTGAGTGTCGGGTATTTGTCCCAGCAATGAGAGAAGAGTAACTAAGACATGGTCATACTACATGGAAGGACTTATGAACCATCTCAATTCTTTAGTTTCTTCCAAATTTTACTTTTCTTTGTTATAAGGCCTGCATCATTCCTATAGTAGGTGGTACACTGGCTACTATTTTCCCTCTCTCTCTCTCTCTCTCTCTCTCTCTCTCTCTCTCTCTCTCTCTCTCTCT
>NW_004524616.1:14636152-14658461 GCF_000260255.1 Octodon degus | reverse complement strand
AACATTCTCTCAGGCTTTCACAGAGAGCACATTGGCCAAGCAATGGCTGTGACTCATCCACATGGCTGACACTGACAAAGAATCTACAATCTTAGGTATAGGATCTCAGGAAAAATCCTGAGGGCATTTGACTGACTTTATCAGATCCAAAAGCTACAACTCTTGTTGCATAGGTGTTGCTTTATCTTGGTCTTAACAATCCATCAAAAAAGTATAAAAACAAAGTATGAGAAGTAAAGCCATGCTGTTATGTTGATATATGGGAGACTCACGTCAACAATATCAGATACTGTAAGTGAAGTGGAAGACCCAATACTACTATGGACTAGTGGACACTTTTAGAATATTTTGTTGAATTAACACACTTATAATATTCAAATGATGGAACTAAACAAAAAGGGGATAGAAAGCTAAAGTCAAAATGGATTGAATTAGTATCTTGCATAAATCTTGATAAACATTAAAACAGCAACATTAAGTCTCCTGGAAGAGAAAGTAGGAGGAATTCTTGAAGATATAGGGGTAGGCAAAGACTTCCTGAATAAAAATCAAATCACACAGGAAACACTTGAAAGAATGAACAACTGAGACCTGTTCTTACTGAGAAGTTTTTGCATGTCAAAAGAAATTACCAACAAAGTAAAAAGACAACCCATGAATTTGGAAAAAAATCATGACAAATAAGCACTTGGACAAAGGTCTGCTCTCTAGAATTTATAAAGAACTAAAAAACACTAGGGCCCAAAAATTTAAAGACCCAGTCCAGAAATTGGCATCTGAGATGAACACACAGTTCTCAGAGGATGAAATTAAGGTAGCAAGTAAGTATATGAAAAAAAGCTCCACATCACTAGCCATCCATGAAATGCAAATTAAAACAACATTGAGATATCACCTCACCCAGAAAGGATGGCTATCATAAAGAAATTGACCAACAACAAATGTTGAAGAGGCTGTGGGGAAAAAGGTACCTTTCTCCACTGCTGGTAGGAATGTAGACTGGTGCAACAGTTATGGAAATCAGTGTGGATACTCCTTAGATAAGTTTGACTGGAAATCCCATTTAAACCAGCTATTCCTCTACTGGGAATTTTCCTGGAGGATCTGAAAACATTATATCATAGTGATATATGTGTGCCTATGTTTAGGTACAATAGCAGCACAATTTGTGATAGCCAAATCTTGGAAACAAGCAAGATGCCCATCACCTGAGGAATAGATGAAAAAGATGTGGTAATTTTATACAATGGAGTATTACTCAGCTATAAAGAATGATAAATTCGAAGCCTTTATATTGAAGTGGATGCCACTTGAAGATATACTCAAAAGTGAAATAAACCAGACACACATATGTAAATATTGTATAGTTTCCCTAGTATAAGAACACAAAAGAAGAAATACAAATAGAAAGGTATAATACAAGTAAAAGGAAAGCAAGAACTCGAGGACTAACTAATTAAGAAATGGAAAGGAGAAGAGCTAGGAAACATGACAGTGACAAGCCATACAGTTATATGTAGAAGATGGGCAAGGCAATGATCCTGAAAATCTCCTGAAGATTTTTGAATCTAGCAGTTAAGTGGAAATATTTTCACCCTGACTCACTATATATACTGATACCTGTGGACTAAGTAACTGCACTGAAGATGACAATTTGTAATAGTAGGTTCATGTTTGGAGTGCCTGCCATTCTGGTCTTCTGAATATGGGCTGCTTGTCATGACATGCCAGTTGCTGCTGTGCTATCTCTTGGGTAGATGACTGTTCAAAAAGAAGGGGGTAGCTACGTGCCAGTGTACTTTGTTCCTATGTCCTCAAGCCCTACACAGGACAATGTCACAAACCACATTAGCCCCGTGGCTGCTGGCATTATCTATCTTCATCCTACCCACCTCTCTTCCCCCTCCCCCAATGTTCTGCAATAAGCCATGTCCTTTAAGATTTTGTTTCTTCAGTTTTGATCACCTGAGGTTTGATCGGTCCAGTCCTAACAGGTTTGGTGGCTATGGTGGATGCAGGGTGTGGCTTCTTTTCCACTTTTTCCTGACAGACACCAGGAGTGTCTGTGAGAGTTTCAGGAGGTTGACAGGAATCACTGTCCACTTTCTGGGAATAACATACTGCTATTATTGGTCTATAGATATAGATATAGATATATATAGATATAATTTGAATTTTTGGAAACTTTAACTGTGCTGTCAACTTTGGAAAAAGTTATCCCAGGTTACCGCATTGAGTTGACATTGTACAAAAATTAACAGCCATATTGGTCAAGAAACGTTAAAACTTAATTTTTTTCCATTTATACAGGGGTAATGCACTGTATTAAATATGTAAGGTCTTATCTACATGGGTTTGATTACAGAAACTAATAAAGTGTTCTTTAAATAATGAAAAAAAAAAGAAGGGGGTGGTGAATGAAGGCAGGAGACAGGAAAAGGAATGTTGTGGGACTGTCTTGCTACAAGGTTGTATATGGTTAGATTTCTGGACTTCTGTGTAAACATAAGAATTATATAATTCTTTATGCTTATTTTTAAAATATATTCTAATTTTTAAATGTTTTTTCATCATATTTTGTAGGGACTTAAAGGTCAACATATCTATACTTGATGATAAATACCTGTTCCATGATATGCCTAAAATGTTTGATATTCAGACAGATAGTGATGTTAAGCTTAACAGCCTAGGTTGTATGGTAATAACAATAAGCTTCTCTTCTGGAGGGCTAACAACATAAGTTTGCAGACCAAAATTAGAGAAAAAGGAAGGCTGCAAGGAAAGCCAACATTTTGGCCTTAGCCTTCCAAGGTCAATTAAGACTCAGGACATATGAGAGCTTGTACTGTAACGTCGTGCAACTCAGTAGTGTCCCAAATTTTCTGATCAAGGAGATTATGGGGTCAAAGAGGAAAGTGAGTGACGATGTAGAGTGTGCCTAAGGAGAGTCACATGGAGAGAAAACATTCTCTCAGGCTTTCACAGAGAGCACATTGGCCAAGCAATGGCTGTGACTCATCCACATGGCTGACACTGACAAAGGATCTACAATCTTAGGTACAGGATCTCAGGAAAAATCCTGAAGGGATTTGACTGACTTTATGAGACCCAAAAGCTACAACTCTTGTTGCATAGGTCCTGCTTTATCTTGGTCTTAACCATCCATCAGAAAAGTATAAAAAAGAAGTACAAGTAGTAAAGCCATGCTGTTATGTTGATATGTGGGGGACTCAGGTCAATAATATCTGACATTGCCAGTGAAGCAGAAGCCCCAATACTATTATGGACTACTGGACTGTTTTAGAATATTTTGTTGAGTTAATACACCTATAATATTCAAATGATGAAACTAAACAAAAAAGGGGATACAGATGAATGTCCATTTTGTATCTGTGTATTCAAAATGGTTAGGATAGATATACAGCTATATTCTCATAATGAATAGAGGGATTTGTTGTAATAGTGTTTGTAAATAGGATATCATGCTTGCATCTTGTACAGCAAATAACCCCTAAGAAGAGACTATGCAATGTGTTAATTATTGAAATTGTCCTACCAATTTGATTAGAAACCATCTCATTGCTATTTGTTTCTCAAGAAAATTATGGGAAAAAAGACATTCAAAGCTAAAATTCTATGTTAGTCAGTCCTTCCTCTGTGACTTTGTTTTACTTTTGATGCCATTATTAACTCTATCTTTCTTCACTTCAGAATTGTAGGTTTTAACAAGCTCATCTGGTACATGAAATGCTGATGGAAGTACTTTATAAACAGTAAAATGCTTTTGACTCATGTGCAGGACACCCTGAATTTAATTACTAATACTGCTAAAAGAAGAAAAATATTGTAAAGTACCAGACACGTATTAATATTAGTGACTTCCAAAACTACTACAGGATGAAGTCCAAGGTAGGAATATATAGATAACTACATAGAGGAATTCTCAATAAATATCTATTGACTAAAAGTAATCAGTCATACTGACATAATAATACCAAACCATGACAATATAATAGAATCTTGTACTCCCAGAAAATATGAAACTTTGTGCTAGATGTCTTTGTCTGAATTTCTACTGTATATCAGAGCTTCTGTGGTTATAAGGTGTCTGTCTCTACTTTCCTTCAGGGTGCCTCAGGATACCTTCCTCAGCTTCATTTCATCAGCTCAAAAGCATGATCTTTGACTTTCTGAGCAGCTGTGTATATTTTTCTATGATCAATAAGGGGAAAAAGTCACCAGTTAGGGCAGGAGGATGGGACGGTGCTATGCAGTAAAAACGATAGAAGTGACAAGCTGCAAGCTGACAAAATGTGCAGCCTCCACTTCAATTCACTCTTCACTGGAACAAATGGCTCAGCTAGTAACAGAGCCGAGCTACCCTAGAGGATATTCTGGCAGAAATACTCCTTTCCCCTTTAAAAAATCTGTGATGTGTGATGGGGGTAGGAGAGGGGAGGAGGTGGAGTGGCATCCCCAAACATTTGCTCCTATCTGTCAGAAATCATCATTGGAGGGAATTTTATTATTAAGGAGAGCAAACCTCAAGCCAGTACTTTGACCACAAAGGCCAGAGGTGTTTGTGTTTGTTTCAAGATATTGAGTCCAGAGTTGAGGTCTGGTATTTTGCTGGTGAATGCTGAAGAGGGGGGATTTGGCTTCTGGCAGAACATAAAGCCAAGCTGACAACAAAGCTTTCCTTTCAAGCTATCCAAATGAACACATTTCTAATCTGAAATTCAAATACTTGACAACAGAGAGCCTGTGAGTTGGGCTTTGAACAGGAAATTGCTTCATGGTTTTAGCATAATGAATTAGGCAGTTAGACTAAATCCATTTAGTAGGAGAAGAATGCTTTCACATGCTTTATGAAAGAAGTTGGGCGGGGGGGGGCTTCTTAATTTCCCAAATTTCTCAGGATTTAAAGACACATATGAATCTTATCTGCTGTGCTTTATGATTGGTATATAAAAAGCCCTTGGATCCCAATGTTCAGAAATCATCTTTTTTAGAAAGTGCTGGGTCCTGTAAGGTTGAGGAGACAGAATGTGATGAATAAAGGTTAGGAGGGTCTCTTTCTGTGTCCTGCTTTCTGCATACCAGTGCTGAGTACGTTTAATTCATTGAATTTGGAAGCACTGGTTTAGTTGCTGTCAATGTTAACCCTGACAGACATGACAGTCCCTTTTCTACAGAGCATGGAGAGACATAGAGAGAAAGAAGCCTCCTGTGTAGAGAGGCTCTTGCTCTCAGTCCTAAGCACAGAAGCGGGCTGCTCCATCAGTGGGCTTTGTGACAAGAGATGGCAGACAGCCCTCAGCACGGACAGGGGAGGACTGTTATTAGGGGAATGGAACCAGGTTCACAAGTGTCAGGTCCATGTAATGAATATGACCTTGAGGGAGCCTGTTGACAGATGCCCCTTGGGAAAGAGAGGAACAGAGATACTGAAATCAATTAAAAGGAAAACAATAGTAACGATAGTATAAGCAATTTGAGAAAGACCTTGAGAGAGGAAAGGAGAGGGTTAAATCTTGTCTCTGGGAGGGAACTGTTTGATCTATAACCAGTCATAGAGAGGCAGAGGAAGACACTTCTGTGAGGGGCCTGCTCTGAGCTTGGGCCCGAGATGGCTGAGGGAACAGGGCTGCTGTGAATCAGCCCTCTGCCACCACAGCAGACAAACATCTAATCAGATCTGACATCCTTGTATCAACAACTTGCTGGGTAATATGCCCAAGCTGTTTCCTGCTCCCCACATCTCTGGAATCAAGATGTAAATAAATGGGGGTTCCTCTTAATCATTGTTTTCAATTTTTCTATCAGAGAAAATAGTGAAGTCCTAGTTGGCATGGAGATGAGGATGCTATGACAGGTTATGTTATAGAGATGTTTAAAGACCCATTAATGCGTGCTAAGCATATAATGTATATTTACTGTGAAAAATAAAAAAAAGATTGCATCCCAATTCCCTCAGTGCTAAGGAATTGCCTTTTCTGGCAAGGGCAGGACGTGTTGGCACATACCCAGGGTGGTTACATGAACACCTACCTGTGTGGGCATGTCGTAAATTAAGCTGAGAAATATTGACGTTTAAATGCATTAGAACAGCTCTGAAATAGAATAGTAATGATCACCCTAGGAGAAAATATGAATATTTAAAAGCCACCATGTCTTGTGCATTGTACTGAGGAAGCAACCAGAACTAGTCAAAATTTCATTCAATATAGTACTTCATCCCACGGACTATGAGATGAGCCAAGAGGAAAGTGGATAGTGAAGTAGCTCAACTTATCCAAGAGATACAGGACATATTTCCAAGTTTAAGCTGGTTGCCAGACAATGGACACTACTTCAGTGGAATGCTCCAGAGTCTTGAGATGGGAGGTGCCAACAAAGGAACAATTTTGGTGAGGGCCATGCACACAGCAGGTCTTGGAAGACCATCTCTCTTGCCTGTGGGAGGAAAGGGTCTCTTTGAGTAGGGCAAAGTCTAATCTGTGATAAAAAAAAAGTATCTAATGCAAATGAGCCTGGGAGAGCAAAAGCTGAAGTAAATTCATGGGGATGTGGGAGAGCTTATATCTGAGCTTTGTCAGGGAGTGGAGAGAGAGCTGAAAGAAAAGAAGCATTAAATGTAGGTTCATGCAAATGCTGCAAATATTTCTGCAGACCCCTTAGAGTTTTGGAGACTGAGTTCAAGGAGCCAGAAGCACTGAGAGATGGTGGTGACACAGATAAAAGGGGTTGGACCATGTGTCCATGTAAGTACTTGTAAAGGTCGAAGGAAGGGAAAGGGCTATGTGTATCCCCTGAAGAAGTGGAGAGAGTTTAGGCTAAAAAGTGCTATAGAAAGTTCAATATTTCTTTCATATCTAGCGTCTTACCTTAGAATTGTTTGAGTATTAGATTTGTTTTATCAAGCTAACCTGAGCTTCAGCACTTGCTGTTGGCTTCCTAGACTCCTGGCTCCCTGCCACTGGACTATATCCAAGCCTAGGAATAGGAAGCCTGGGGCCAGCTCTTGACATTGTCATTTCAAAGCTAGTTGTTAAAATCCCAGCTCTAGCTACTGCTTTCTTACTCAGTTTTAATTCAAAACAACTCAAAAGAGGCAGCTCTGCATAAGGAGAGTCCTTCCCTTCTTTTGGTTCTCACATGTTGCCCCTAAAGAATTAATTGAAATGGAACATTGGTAACATTTTGTCCTGAGTCCAGACATTAGTTACCATGTCTTTTGGACCAAATTTTTGCATCTGCAGTGTATAGTTAGAAATAAATCATGAATGGTAAATACAAATTGATTGAGAAGGCAAACTGACATGTCTATGCAACTTTCATCTTCTCACTGTTGTAGAGATTAGACATTTTAATTAAGTATGATCTCAGCATGGATAAAGGCCAATTCTTATAAGTGAAGTATGGAAAATTTTCTGTTGCTTGCATGACCATTAAATTGCCTGCTTGTCTGCCTAGGTCTAGCATGCAGCCCCTTAGTTTGGAGACTGAAGAGACATTTCTGGCCTATGGGACAGGTACCCTGGAAGGCTAATGGAGCTTTCTGGTACTGTGACAAATGATGTTTCTTTGAAAGTGAAAAATAAAACATAAAAGGTAGGATAAGCATTAGCAGTCTTTTGCTATCATTTCATAAATGTTCATTAAGGTTTTCAATGTAACAGCTAATACTTAATATTCCCATTGGAGAGTTACTAAAACCCTCAAACCCTAGTTTCTTCCATTTGTTAATCATTTTCTTCAATTACAGAACAAATGAAATAATAATCTAATTCTTAGCTATAAAACTGAGTCAATGACACAGCCAGGGTATAATAATAGTCTTAAATTTCACCCATTTGTATACTGTCTTCATGTATCACTTGCATATACTTATTTTACTTTTCATTGTAAACATCAACTTACCCTTATTTTCTTGTGCTTATTTTAAGTAAGAGTATCAATGAAATTATAGTTTTGATATCCTTATATTGCTAAATGCATTAAAATAAGTTAGTACAAAATCATTAAAATGCAAGACAGAGACCCTTGTCCATCTATAGCTGTGAAGTTTTAGTAGCACACATAAAGCAGTTACCACCAGGATAAATCACACCTGAAGCTGGCTAGTAAAAAGATGAACATGGAGCATTGAGGTAGATAGGATTGCCCACATTCCGCAGCAGGTAGTGACTTCTGTGGATGGAGTTGGGCACTGGATCCTAAGGAATGGTATTTTGGGCCACATGCAGGCCAGGGAGAAAGGGAGCTGGGACATTCTAAGGGAGGCTGAAGTTAAACAATATGTGTACTACATCCTTAGGTACTCAGACCTGGCACTGGAGCATTGTGGTCTAATAATTCTCCTATTTGCCCTGGATCATGGTTGATACAGAGATGGAGAGAGGCCATTTGCTGTATTTGGAAGATAAAGCCAGGTCCCTCCTTTACATCTGCTGAATTCCTCCGTATTTGTGGGTGTGACTGTTAACGATGATATATTAACTTGAGTAAGAATCACCTAACAGTGATTGGTAAAGGACAGTTCTGGGTGTGTCTATGGTTGATTGACAGGCAGGCCAGTAAACTGAGAGGAAAAGAGATGCGTTCTAGATGTGGGAGGTACCAACCAATAAGCCTATGGCCTGCATGGATAAAAAGGGAATAAAGGAATTGTTTACATTTTAGCATTGTTCCAATCTGTGCCTTTGGACGTCAGTCTCTAGCTTCTGTAGCCTTTTGACACAGACTTCTCGGCTTTGCCACACAGACTGCAGTGGGCTTCTAGGTCTCTGGCCTTGGATCAGTGCTGTGTCCTTGACCCTCTTTGCTCTGTGGCTTCCATCTCTTTAGGCTGAGTAGCTCCTGGCTCCCTTGGCTCTTCAGTGTGTAGAAGGTCACTGTGGATTCTCCTTATGTAATTATACATATATTTTATATTTATTCTGTTCCTCTAGAGACTCTTAACTAATACATTAGGTAACTATAGATTATTTTCCACAGAAATAATGTTGTAACTGAGAAAACCATACCCCATTTGCCATCTTGGCATGCTGTGTATTTTAAAATAAAGGACCTTAGAAGCTAAATCTTAGGGCCAGCCAAATAGCTTAGTGGATTAAAGCTCCTACTTAGGCAGACACAGGAGTGGGGCAGTGAGTTCAATCCCCAGATCTGCTGTGCTGGCCCGGCCCATGGGGTGCACTGAGAAGGTGATTGAGACTGGGCGTGGTGGCTGAGTGCCTGTAATCCCGAGCTCTTGGGAGGCTGTAAACAGGAGAACCACTATGAGTCCGATTTACATAGCAAGACCCTGTACACCTTGTACACTCTTTTCTAAATACAAAAAGAAAAAAAGAAGAAGCCAAATCTTTACTTACCGTTCTCCAGTCTGTCTCTTGCTCTCCTTTTCCCCCCAAGATAGACCATGGAAACTTTATTTCTTTTTCCGCAAAGTCAGGCATGAAAATGTAAAATATTATTCTAAACCTCCATTGTCGTTTAATATAAGAGTTGGCCATAATGAAATTTGTCTGATTTTACTGGTCAGAAGACCCATCTCAGAGGAATTCTACCCTATACCATAGAGGAAGCAGTAGCCCATGAAAAGGCCAAAAAGATCTAACAGCCTGGCTTGCAGGGTTCCCTCTTTCATTCTATTGCCTGTAGAACACACCTTTTTGGTCCAATCACATTTCTACATGTTTACTCACTCTTCTTTAAACCTAAGCATGAAAGCAAACAATCCTTTCCTGGGTCTTCAGGCTTTCCTTTTTCAGGGTTTCTGTGTCACCTGAAACTTTTGGTTAACTTTAAGTCTATTATCTTTCTGTCATTAGTACTTGTTTGTCACAAAGGTTTCAGCTATGTCCTTTGTTATGAACAGATCTGCCCCTTAACTGTTATTATCGTGATAGTATAATACCTGTTGATAAAAATAAAGATGTCTCTTTCTCTTTCATAGAAACCTGTTTTAAGAGGTGGGTAAGTGATCTTGTGCAGTCCAGAACTGTGATGGAGAATGAGATCTTTCTGGTAAAACATGCAGATTCATAAATTTCCAGTGGCGGCCTAACGTGACCTAGAGAGGGCTGGGCCATGGCCCCTGTGTAGCCAGTAAATTTGCAAGCAACTTCAGTGCTGATTGTGCTGGGGAGTACAGGCACACACTTCCAGCAACCCTGGAAGACCCTGGAGCTCGCTGCTGGCCAGTATTTCAGTGAGTTTCTACCCTGTTCCCAGCTATGTTCTGCTTAGAGTATCAAGACTGCTTGGGATAAAAGGAGAAATCATGTGATGGTGTGGGGTCAAGGACTATATCTTGCTACTAAGGAAGTCTGTTAGTTTTCAGCAAATTGCTAAGTAGATCAAAGTTAGAAGAGTGTTCCAATGGCATATACCTGAGGTGGTAGTGTAGTGCCCCTGAACACTGTTCTAGTAGCAATAACAGCTATGACAGTGGTGACACACTGTGCTTGCTTTGTCTGAGCTACTTCTCTGAGTCCTTTGTATGCAGTAACTCATTTAATCTCCTCCATAAATTATCTCCAACATTTATTGTTCCCCTTTACATATGGAGAAGCCAAGGCATAAAGCAACTGATTTATTCCTAGTTAGGTAAACAATGTGAAGCTGAAATTTTGAGAATCCAGTAGTCTGGCTTTAGAGTATGTTTAGAAGCACTGTGCTTTTCTGATGTGCTTATTATATATGAACTGGCTGGGGAATGGGGGAACAGTGATTTACATGAGCTCAATCTGTTTGATCCTACCTGCTCCCAGAACTATAGTAGTGTTTTTGGCTCTTTTATGTGTGCTAGAAAAAAATTAGGGATTCCTCTCTTCACAGTCTACATTCATAAGAAAAATAAATGAATTGAAGGTGCAACACAAGATTGGCTTTTAATGTTTGGGGAAACATTACTAGGTTCTTTTTAATCACAACCAACACTGATGCAGCCAAATACGTACATTTCTTAGTAGGGGTGTTTGTCTTTGCAACATTAGTGGTAACTGCAAAACTGGAGAACATAATTTTGTTCAGTTTAGAAGTATAGACAGGACTAAGTAATTGAATCTTAATTTGCTTTTCTTATTATATCTTCTGATATAAATCTTTCCAGAATGAATACATTCTTTTAATTGGAATATGCACACATAAACTTTCTTTCATATGATCACTAGATTTAAGCTACTTTGAATTTTGGAAATATTGTCACAAATGGATCCTCAAATTAAAGCTCTGAACAAGTGTTTTGATAGTAAAATGTTAAAAGTGTAAAATGGCTTAATCAGTTTTCTTTTAGTAGCAATCAAGTTTCATTACTGAAATGTCCCCCACATGATATTACCTGTGGGATAAGCTACAGAGTTCTGACAACTGTAGCTGGAATCAGACAGTTGTAGCTGCCAATCTACCTGTAGTCTGTGTGACCCAAGGTAGAGGGCGAACCTGCCCTGCTTCTGTGTATCAAATGGGAGTAAGCTACTTCAGGATCAAGAGATTAACCTTGCCATTAATCTTAGTTTAGTGCCTGAAACATTTTAAACACTCAGGAAGTGTTAAGTAAAGAAACAAATGCACATTATGAAATTTTAATTCATGTTATGATAAATAAAATGATTTTGTAAAAGTGTTTATATTGGAAAAAAATACCTGGCACCAGCTCTTTCAAAAAAAAAAAAAAACCCCAAAACCAAAAAACAAAATGCAAGATCACCAGGTGTTAAATTTGTATATTAATTATTCAACTGATAGCTGCCTGGTAGATGATCCTTCTGATGAACTGTACACAAAATAATACCCTACACACATTCTACTCAATAAAGCAGGCTAGTAATCTGAGTGTCTACTCCATAGCAAATACCTGACAGCTTGGATACAGCCAGCAACATTATTTTTCCTTAGCTGTTTCACTCCTGCAGTCTTCTAATAACTTCAAAGCAGACGAATCCATTAAAAGGTATACTCCTGGTGTTTAGTAATTGCCAGCAAAGTCTAATCAGGTAGCATCTGCTGCAGAGGAGTCTTCTAGAAATATTATAAGATAATTAAAACATAAAGGTTATGCAAAAGTAGCAAATCAATAGAGACAGTAAACATGGTTTATCAACGGTCTCGAGAACATATATTTTTCAATTCTAAAATGTAAATGGACTTGGGATGGAGCACAAGCTAGGATGATGGATAGGATCCTGGTAACGGTTTAATTAACTCCAGTTTCCTGTGTGTTAAAGGTTGCCTCAGCCCACTGGCTCATGTAACAAACCCTCTTAGGATTTTGTTAGCTGCTCTCTGATATAAAGACCAGGCAGCCTTCCTTTTTTCCAGGGTTAGGTTTTGCTGTGTACCTCTGGGGACCTTATCAAAACACAGCCCTCTGTTTCCTCTATAAATACACAGATATTTTTAATTTCAGCTAAAATGGTTTGACTTTGTAATCAAGGTAACAGGCGCATACACACACACACACACACACACACACACACACACACACACAGCCTAAGTAATGAGAAGAGTTGGCTGGGAAGAATCGCATAATTAGGATTATATATTAAATTCCGAGTGTGTATAGAATTTTTAGAAGATCCATGGAAGCTCTCCAGATGACCCATTTGCTATTTTGATTCTTCTGTAACATAGGCTATTTTATAATTAGCCACAGAATTGTGCCACTTGGTTAGATTGACCTAATGAAAAGGATTATAAGGAATATTTACTATTAATAGATATGGAAACTACTACTCAAAACAGCGTGATAAAGAGTAGTGATTACTACTCTCAGCTAGCCCTTGTTAATGGAGTGCACCCTGTATTTTGCTCATACCCATATATTAGTTCAAACTAAAAAGAAAGATAAGAGGAGCTTCTTTGAAGAATTACAATATTTCTTTACAATTGTGATGAGGGCCAAATGCTAGTTAAAAGAAATTTTTTTCCCAATCTCATAGAATTAGGTTTCACACAATTAACTCTATGATTAGTAAATAAAAAAGTTAGTTAACCTCTGTCCTTAGAGACGTTCTTGAAATTTACCTTAGTAAAGGGCAAGAAACACATTATGACTTATCTATTGACTTTGTTAAAAGGCTGTTCTTAAAGACTGTGATATAGAAACACATAATATGCAATGTTTGTTAATAAAGATCTGTTTACTTCACAGTCTGAAGAAACTGACTATTACATAATGCTCATTAGTGCCATAAACAGGAGGCCTTTTTCTACTTTTCCCGTGGGAAAGGTTATCAAGCTGTCAGCAAAGGACTCATTTTCTTTAAATTAAAAATCACTGAGATATCCTGGGTGGAGGATATTAAAGCCAAGTGCAGTCCTGCTACCTTATTGCATGATGAGCTAGAGAGATGTAAATGGATTATGTCTTGAAGTCAAATTTTAAAAAATTTACTCATGATTTTGAAATTTTCTTTCTTCCAGCAGTTAAGATTTTCATCCTGAAGGCACAAGCTAAACTTGTCCTTTTAAACAATGATTTAGAAGAAGATATTTAACAACTCCTGTATGCACATCCATTTTTCAATAAATCTATAGTTTCTCTGCCCTCCACCATGTTATCAGTCATCCATATCCCAGAGGAAATGCTTCAGGCTGGGGTTAAATTAAGGTCCTATCTCTAGTGATTGTCTAGAAAGCTGAATACATTTTCAAACAAACTTATCTGAACCGTATACAGCCATGAAGGCTTCCTGACAAATGGAGAAGTGATTTTTCTTTGTTTTGTTTTGTTTCTCATTTATGTCCACCGTGAGATTACTACATGCCAGTTGAAAATGAAAAGGAAGGCAACAATTTATATTTCATTATAAACTCAAACTAGTTGGACTTCAGTCAGTACAGCTCTGTCCTGCTAAAATAACAAATGGTATAGATAGCCTAAAAATCAAGTAAGAGAGGTATTGTCTTCATATTAATCAAAGTAATATTCAAGTCAAACTACTCCATAATGTCTTTAAAAGCTCAGTGACATCCTTGGGTAAATATAACATCTAATATGAACTTTATTTCATAGCCTTCTGCTTCATAACTGAAAAACAGAAAAACACATCCAATGTAACTGAGTTTTTCAAATTGAAGAATTGACTCAGATATCAGGTTTTGTCAAGGTCAAAGATAACTAAATTTTCTGATAAAAGCATTAAAACACACACACATACACATACACACATGCACACACAACTTTTCATTATTTTCCTTGAGATAAATGTATTTAAATATACTTTGTAGATAAATGCTATAAAATATATTTGATTTTATTAAATAAAGTGAGAGGAAGAGAAATAACTATTGATATTACTAAGAGCTGAACCATGACCAATTTCTAAAATGAGAAGTGTTTCATACTAATTATATATATATATATATATATATAGACAGAAATATCACAGAGAAATGTCTGTGTGGTATGACAGTTGCTTACTCTAAGTCACCTGCAAATTAGAGCATAGTGGAGGGAGGGAAAGAATAGTGTGTATTGGATGACAGGACTGCAACCTCATCTACTTATTCATTCAATTAATATGGATGGGGTACCTAGTATGCTCCAGGTGTAGTCCTAGGCACTGAAGGAGAGTTAACAACAGACTGGAACTTATATCTAGTGAAAGAAATATATATGTGTGTGTGTATGTATATATATATATATATATATATATATAATATATTTTCCTAAGGTATAAAAATATTTATGTAATTATTTTAAAGAGCCTTGGATGACTGAAACAATGGGGTGAAATGGGGTGGAGGGAGTTATTTTGTACAAGGAGCTCAGGTTTCACAAAGTGACTGGCCTCTGAGGAGAGGTCTGTGTGAATGGGGGCAGGCATGTGGACGTACTGGGGGGAGCGCTGTGTGCCTATAGAACAGTAAGCGCAAGAGTCCTAGAGTAAGAGCTCAAAAGAGCAAGGAAGTCCAAGTTCCAAGCTTAAAATAAAAGAGGCAGGTGAAGGAGTGGTGGTGACCTATGTGGTGATCTGTAGATATGTTGCAACTAGGTGGTGTGGAACTTTGAAAATCACCAGCTTTGAGGATTACTATTATCAGAGGAGTACTGTGGTCCAGTGCATGCTTTTCAGAACACAGTAGTGCCTGTTTTGTGTAAATAAGGCTGCAGGGATCAGGTCTGAGAGCAGGAAGAACAGTTAGGAGGCGACTATAACCATCTAGAGAGGGTGGCTGCTGAAACACAGAAGGGGAGATACAGTTGAATTAGACATTTTTTGAAGATGCCTAAAGGATTTACTGTCAGATTGGTGATAGTCTCAAGAAAGGATGACCCCATGGGTTTTGGCTGGAGGACTTGAAAAGTGCAATTGCCCTTTACTGAGACTTATGTAATTTTAGAAAGGCCAGACTGTACAAGTGTCAGTAGTTTCTAATCAATACAGGTTTGTGATACCTACTAGACATCCAGGTGGAGATGTCAAGCAGAGAACTGAGTATGTAGAATTCAGGAAGTCCAGGCTGGAGACACATGTATGAAGTAATCAAAATGTAGATGACATTTAAATCTAGGAGCCTGGATAAGCTTATACTGACAGTAATTGTAGACAGAGGAAAGTTCCTAATGTGAACACTGTGATATTGTGCTGCTTATGGATCTGAGAGGTAGTGAAGAATCAGCAAAATGACAAGGAAAGATGGTTGGTTAAGTAGGGAGGATGGTTAAGAGAGAAAGTTGTTCCAGAAGCTAAAAGAAATGCTTCAGAGATGGGAAATGCAGTGTCAATGCTACTGACCCAGAAAGGAGAAAAGTGATAACTGATGGTTGGGTTTGGCTCCTCGTAGGACACTTGTGACTCTTCTAGGATGGACATGACAGACTGAAGCTGAGGCCTGATGGGTAGGTCAGGATGGAACTGGTGGGAAGGAGCTCACAATCCTTTTGTAAG
Organism: Octodon degus; assembly: GCF_000260255.1. NCBI lineage: Eukaryota > Metazoa > Chordata > Mammalia > Rodentia > Octodontidae > Octodon > Octodon degus. The sequence goes on along the minus strand of NW_004524616.1, from coordinate 14,642,559 downwards.
AGTTTCACTGTTCATTGAACCCTGGAACAAGGTCTATGTAGAGTTATTTTTCTATTTTTTATTTTTTAATAAAAAATGGTATTTACTTAGCATTCAGAATGCCAACAAAACAATTACAACTTTTTTTTTCTTGCAATTACAGAGTGGTATTCAGTTAACAGAACAATAATTATTTCATATAAGCTACATAAGAGAAAACTGAAGAGGAAAAAATAACATCCACATATATAACTAATTTGTGCTGTGTACCAACAAGAGCCTGCTTTAAATTTCCATGCCCATTTACATCCCCCATACTGTACCAGGCAAGGTTAGTAGTTATTGAAAATGCCACCAGGACAGGGCTATCTAAAGACACATTTGGTAGTGTGTTAACTATACAAAAAAAAGATACTGTACAGTTTAAAAACAAATCTTACACAGCCTTACATTTCAATTTTTTTTCTTCAAAAGAAGTGAGCTGATTACAGTGGGGTTAAATGCTTTATCAAAAAGAAAAAAATCTGTGCTAGAACCAACTTATTCATCATCACCCTCTTCTTTATGCTCCTTATCCTCTTCATCTTCCTCCTCCTCCTCTTCTTCTTTCTTGCTTTTTTCAGTCTTGACAACTCCCTTTTTGCTGCATCAGGTTTTCCTTTAGTCCGCTAGGCAGCAATGTCCTTTTCATACTTTTCCTTCAGCTTAGCAGCTTTCTTCCTGTATGACTGCTTGTCATCTGCTGCAGTATTATTCCACATTTCTCCAAGTTTCTTTGCAACATCACTAATGGAGAAGCCAGGATGTTTTTTGATTTTTGGGTGCTACTCAGAACAGAACAAGAAGAAGGCTGAAGGAGGCCTCTGGGGTGCATTGGGATCCTTGAACTTTGTTTCTCCTTTAGGAGGATTATAAGTTTTTGTTTCTCTTTCATAATGAGCCTTTTCCGCTTTTGCCATATCTCAAATTTTCCATTTTCCTTAGCAGACACGGTCTTCCACTTCTCTGAGCACTTCTTAGAAAATTCTGAGAAGTTCACAGAAGCATCTGGGTGCTTCTTTTTGTGCTCCTCTAGGCAAGTTTGCACAAAGAATGCATATGATGACATCGTGCCTGTTGGCTTAAGATCTCCTTTGCTCATGTTAACTTGTTTTCCTCAGTGAGGTACAGAGTCACCCAGTGCCAGTCACTTGCTCCAGCACTGCCTCTATGGAGCTCAATTTACTGCAATGGCTGAGAGTTATTTCTTTTTGGCTAAAATTATTTTTTTGAATTAACAATGGTCAGGGGCTGAGAGATAGTTCTGTAGAATAAGTGCTTGCCTAGCAAGCATAAGGTCGTATCCAATCCCTAGTACTGCAAAACAAAACATAAAAACAATGGTCATTATATTACATGCTGTTACCTTCGAAGTAGTTGCTCAGATTATCAATATATGTGTGTAAAATTGATCAAATACTATAAACACTAATTGTTCCTTTCAATGAACTAATAGAAATTAGTGGTGCAATTATTTTAGTTATTGTGTGTGTATATATATATATATATATATATATATATATATATATATATATATTGTGTGTATATATATATGTATATATAATTTTCTCTTTCTTCTTCTTCTTTTCCTTATCCGAGTTGTTCTTTCCTTTTGAACAGTTTATTTTTCTTTCACAATAACTATTGTGTCTTTTGGATCTTATGTACTTTTTCATTTTCTTACACTAGGTGGACAATATGACATTTACATGTTTGATTTATTTCACTTACAAGTACATCATTCAGCTAAAAGAAAGACAAACTGGAGACTTTTATTAGGTAAGTAGATGCAACTAGAGTTATTAAAAAACATAATATCTAGTACAATAAATTTATTTATTAGTAAAAGTGAAAAGGTAACATTGTTTCTACATGAAGGAGAAGAGATAATAATGGTCCACTTGGCTAGTTTTGGTACCAGAATCTATGAGGAAGTTCTATTCTACAGATTGCAAAATCATGTAAATATATATAAAAATGAGTTGGGAGAATAGGAGACAACTTAAAGTTATCTCCTTTAAATAAATGACAGTATGATTATCTGGTTCATCAATTTAAATACATATCAAAATATCGATAACGGTAACATTGTAGGAAATAAAGATAATGCCAAAGAATCTGAAGTTCAGTCCTCTTTCTTTATGTTGATGGAGGTAATTGAGAAGTAAAAATAGATCAATAGTAGGATTGGTCTTATACTAAAAGCACATGTGATTGTTTCAGTTTGTTAACCTTTGTGTAGTATTGGTTCAGTTTCAATTTAGATCTCTAAAGGCACGAAGGAAATGTGTTTTCCATCATATAACCATAGCATGTTTGGTCTCATGAAAATCTCTGTAAGATTATTGATATTGCCTGAAGTTACTAACAAGGTATTTTAGTGAAAAGAATTGAGGGACCAAAGCTATAGTGTCTCATTATGAGTGCCATAATATAAGCTTGCCTTTATGTACCTTTGTGAACATTATTTTTGTACCTGGAGTGGTTAATACATTGTATCAACTCAAGAAGTTTAGAAGCTTAAGTAAGCATCTGAACCAGAGCCCTTACTTTGTAATCATTCTCATCCTACCCGAGAGGAGGGTACAGAGATGGTGTGAGTGTGGGCAGGTAGCCTGCTGACAATATAAGGAAAGGCAAAGGCTTGCTTTCCGTTCCTTTTGCTCTTGTTGCTTTTGCTGTTATCTGCTGTCTTGAAGTACTGTCCCTCTGCCATGCCACCCTGTGTTGGAGCCAGCTGACTATGGACTGAAACTTCTATAAACCATGAGCTAATTAGGCCTTTTCTTCCTTAATTTTGGGCATCAGGTGTTTTATCTCTGCAAGGAGAGAAAAGTAACCAAAAATCATTTAATGTGCCATCCCTCCACTTCAGAATGCTTATCCCTCGTGTAAAATTATCACCATTTCTGGGACCATATATTGAAGTCATTTGATATACTCCATTACCTATAGAGCTTGTATTGCATTAATCTTACATGCTTTTTTTTCTTACTTTTCACAATTTTTAAAAAGTTTCTTTTTAAAATTATTTTACTCAACTAAAGAACAAGAAACAAAGAACCTATATTAATTTTCTTTTATAAGTTCTTTTACTCAGCTAAAGAACAAGAAACAGCCTATGTTTCCTAGATATGCTAGCAAGGCCCTTTCATGTCCCAATAAAATAGATAAGCTTCAGTAACCTTACTGAAAGATATTTAATGCAATGATGTTAAAAATAGGACATTCTTCAATATTTATTATGTTCTCAATCATCTCATTCAACCTTTAAAACACCAAACATCTACTGCCTTTATTTTGAGGAAGGTACCTTTGTTTTAGTCATAACTAACAAAATCTTCTCTATACTGCTGTTTGGTAACTTGTGTTTTCACGTGGTTTTTTTAGGTTTGTGGATTTTGTTTATTTGTGCCTATGTGGACCCGAGTCTCTGATTTATCTAAGAAAGAACTCTGTACTCTTTCCCAAAGAAAGATCTTGATTTATTTAATTATTTACCAAGGTTGCAACCACACAATTGGTACTTGGCATTGAGGTACATCCCCAGACTCTCCCTTAACAATTTTTTTTTTTGGAAACAGGTTTTTGCTAAATTTTTAAGTTTCCCAGGGTTGGTTCAAACTTGCAGTTCTCCTGTGCCAACCTCTCAGATGGCTGAGATTACTGGCATACCTCACCATACCCAACTATTTAGTTGTTGTTATGGCTTGTGTCTAGTTGTCCCCCCAAAGACTCATGTAAGCGATGGGGTCGACATCTAGGGTTTGTGATTAACTCATGATTCACTGGGATTATGGGTGAGAGTGCTGCTGGGATTATGGCTGTGAGTACTACACCCAGCCTGGAGCAGATAGCCTGAGTGCAATTTAAGGGAGACTTGCTCTCTGTAGCCATTGTTGCTACCCCTCCCATTTGCTTTTGTTGTTTTGCTCTGTAGCTGTTTGTCACCACCATGAAAGGTTGGTCTGTGCCATGTGTCCCCCTGCCTTGGAGCCAGCTGGGTATGCTAAAACCTCCAGAAACTGTTAGCTAAATAAACTTTTCCTTCCTTCATTTTGGGTGTCAAGTATTTGTCCCAGCAATGAGAGAAAAGTAACCACAACAGTTGTGGTTTCATAAATATCAATCCTGCATTTTTGTTTCATTTCCTGCTTATCTTCCCCAACTGATTTCATTTAGCAGTGTGTTTGGTGCTGATTAATGCCTGAGTTTATATAATTTCACCTTCATAATTGTTCTCCTCCTTTAAAATGTCAGCTCAAATGTTATAGAATGTGCTTATTTAAGTCACGTTTGACCAATCCTCCCATGCACTACTACTACTTTCTCCCCTTAATTTCCTATGGTCAATATACTTTCTGATAGACTCCAAGATGGTTTGAGTGTTTCTCTCACTTGACTTAAGCTTCATGATGGTACAGTCTGTTTGGGTTAAACATTTCCTCTATAGCTCCTTGCAGAGTGTTCAGCACTTACCGCTCAAAAATTAATAAAACAGTGAATACATTGATGTATAATTTAGATTTTTTTTCCCTGAGACACATTTCTTGTGCTGATTGGGGAAGTACAGTCATGTGGAGGAAAACAGATTCTTCTCTGTATTGTCTCTTTGGAAGGAGGCTTGGATAGAGATAGAACAACGGACAATTTCTAATGAACCATGTCAGCTATTCAGAGGTAACAATTTGAGGTTCCTCTTACAGGATCAAGCAAGCAGCCAAAAGTGTGATATATACTCAGTGTGACTCTTAGTGATATACCTTTATGTACTGTACTTTATGTACATGTTTATTTTGTATACATTTGCCAGCTAGATGTAACAGGATGCATATCTATAGAAAAAGCACCAAAGTAGAAATGCTGTTGTGTGTGTGTTTGGGGAGGTTGTTTAGTTTTCAGAATTTGAAGATGATTAGACAAATACTTTTTTTGTTTTAGTACTGGGGATCAAACTTGGGACCTTGCACTTGCCAGGCAGGTGCTTATGTCACCGAATTATCTCTCTGGCCCTACACAAATGTTTTTATTCTACCTAAGTATATGGGACTGAGTAGGTTTCCAATACTTTCAGATTGAAAACCTTTTAAATCTGGGAACAAATCTTTACCAGATTAGCAAGTTCTTAGTTTTTAATCAAGTAAACCCATTTAAAATTTTATTAGTTTTATTTTGAGTTCAAATCAGCAGTTTTGAACTGCTTAGAATAAAAACTACATACTAAGTTAATAACCATCAATAATTATGGTTTATTTTTAAAATAATCCCTTCTCCTGCAGAAGTATGCTGTTAATTATCCATCTTCAAGATTATGTTTTCCTTGTAAGCTCACTAGAGCTTCTTAATGTGCCTCATTATAGTACAAGTGATAAATAGCTCCAATCCATATGTAGCTATTCAGTTTTATAGAAGTGAATCATATTACTCATATTACTTTAACAAGTAAGATTAGTGACAAATTCAAAGTGGCATAGTATACTATATTTAGCAAGGGTGATATGGGGAGCTAAAGCTAATTGCTACTGATTTTTGTTTCATACCAAAGTATAATGACTATAAGTTACATTATTAAAAATAAGTAGTAGAAAACATTACAAAATTACACAGAATATAAATTTTAAATCAACATAAATACAACCATCCAGATATTACCAATAGTGTAATTTGATGACTATGGATAGGTGAAAGAATATGTAGAAAAATAGATAGAATTTTATAAAAACAATATATTACCACCCACACCTTTGGGGATCCATGCTGAGCTGTGACCATCACCCTGTTGTGGAAGCTACACTGAACTCTGGACATTTTATGAGGCCTTGATGAGTGTTGGCGTGACTTGCTGCCCCACACCTCTGAACATTGCAGGAGCTTTGCTGACCTGCGCCTGGACACCTTACTTTGGTAGGATCCCTTGGAACTTCAGTGCCCCCACCCCATGATGAGGAACAAGCTGAGCCCTGGACAGCTACAGAAGCCTTGGTGAACTGCACCCTGCCCCCACACCATACAGGAGTTTTGCTGAACTTTGGCCTGCACCTGTAATAATGTGGAAGACAGACTGAGCCCAGACAGCAGCCCTGACACTTAGTGATCTTTGAGAGCTTAGAACATGTCTAAACAAAGGAACAAAGGGAAATCTCAGACCTCCAGCTCACCTAGAACAAGTCCATGAGACAGGGACATAGAAGAACTGGCAAGTCACACATCTGAAATGTCTCAAATGATAGCAACTGAAATAAAGAAACAACACCATTAGGCTATAGAAGAAATCAGATCAGAAATAATCTCTCAGGTAAAAAAAGAATTAACAATAATCATGAAACAATTGCTCAGTACATCTAAATAAGACATAAAAAATAGAGGAGAAAAACATCATATCATAGTGC
>NW_004524616.1:14633166-14634516 GCF_000260255.1 Octodon degus | reverse complement strand
TTACCATCTGCAGTGCAGTAGCTTAGTTCCCAGGTATCAGTATATATAGTTAGTCAGGGTGAGAATCTTTCCAATTAACTGCTAGATTAAAGAATCTTTCAGAAGATTTTTGAATCTTGCAGTTAATTGGAATGATTCTCACCCTGACTAACTATATATACAGACTCCTGTGTACTAAGCAACTGCCCTGAAGATGGCAATTTGTAATAGTAGGTTCATGCTTGGAGTACCTGTCATTCTAATCTTCTGAATACGGGCTGCTTGTCATGACATGCCAGTTGCTGCCATGCTGTCTCTCGGGTAGATGATTGTTCAAAAAGAAAGGGGGTGGTGAATGAAGGCAGGAGACAGGAAAAGGAATGTTGTGGGACTGTCCTGCTACAAGGTTGTATATGGTTAGATTTCTGGACTTAAGTGTAAACATAAGAATTATATAATTCTTTATGCCTATTTTTAAAATATAAGAATTATATGATTCTTTATGCCTATTTTTAAAATATGTTTTCATTTTTAAAATGTTTTTTCATCATATTCTGTAGGGACTTTAAGTTCAACATATCAATACTTGATGAAAAATACCTGTCCCATATTATGCCTAAGATGTTTGATTTTCAGACAGATAGTGAGGTTAAACTTAACAGCCTAGGTTGTATGCTAATAACAATAAGCTTCTCGTCTGGAGGGCTAATCACCTAAGTTTGCAGACCAAAATTAGAGAAAAAGGAGGGCTGCAAGGAAAGCCAACATTTTGGCCCTAGCTTTCCAAGGTCAATTAAGACGCAGGACATATGAGAGCTTTTACTGTAACGTCATGTAACTCAGTAGTGTCCCAAATTTTTTGATCAAGGAGATTATGGGGCCAAAGAGGAAAGTGATCGATGATGTAGAGTATGCTTAAGGAGAGTCACATGGAGAGAAAACATTCTCTCAGACTTTCACAGGGAGTACACTGGCCAAGCAATGGCCATGACTTATCCACATATCTAAGGTACAGGATCTCAGGAAAAATCCTGAGAGGATTTGACTGACCTTATCAGATCCAGAAGCTGCAATTCTGATTGCATAGGTCTTGCTTTATCTTGGTCTTAACCTTCCAGTAGAAAAGTATAAAAATGAATTACAAGAAGTAAAGCCATGTTGTTATGTTGAGCTGTAGGGGACTTAGTTCAACAATTTCTGACTCTGCCAGTCAAGCGGAAGACCCAATACTATTTTGGATTACTGGACTCTTTTAGAATATTTTGCTGAGTTAACACACCTATACTATTCAAATGATAAAACTAAACAAAAAAGGGGATACAGATGAATGTCCATTTTGTATCTGTGTATTCAAAATGGTTAGGATAGATA
>NW_004524616.1:14628768-14631409 GCF_000260255.1 Octodon degus | reverse complement strand
GAGAAGAATATATGCAGTGTATTATTTGTTGAAACTGTACTTCCGATTTGATTTGAAACTGTCTCATTGCTATCTGTTTATCAATAAAATTTTGAAAAAAAATAAAAAATAAATAAATAAAATTGCAGAGTGTGATATTTGTTGAGAAAGTAAGTTGTGTTTATGGGTACAAAAATTGATTGTATATTAAAAGTTGTATACTTTTTCATATGTGAAACCGTATAAGTATCTTTGGCTGTTTATGTTAGATTTGTACTATGTTATGGGTTATACCTAAAATCACCCCATAGCCGCATGTGCACATATGTGAGACTGTAGTGTAACAGTCACCAGTGGGTGACGGCACCCAATTGTTTATAGCTAAAAGTGATTTATGACAGTGAATTCAAAAGTTTGGTGGAGATACCAGGACATCAGGGAAAACAGGATATGTACTATCTGAAGAAAGCTGAAAGGATCGAGTAAATTAGGCCCAAGGGAAAAGCCTGGAGGGTTACAACAGCACTGGCAATGCTGGGGAGGTGGAACTGCCAAAGCCCTTTGGAGTAACATCTTGCCACAGATGGCCTTGGGTACTGGACATGGAGCTATGAGATTTAATATTTTCTCTACTTGATATTGATATTTCATTGGTCCTGTTCCTTTTTATTCTCCTTTCTCTATGTTTTGGAATGGGAAGGTTTATCCCGAGCACTGTATGGTGGAAGTTTTTCACTTTTTTTTTTTTTCACTTTTACAAGGACTTGCAGCTAAGAATTTGCTTTGAAACTCAGTGGGGACTTGGATTTGAGTATTAGGATTCTGACAACTCCTTAGACATGGACTAAACATATTTTACATAGAGATGCCCGTGAGTCCTTTGGGAGTCAGGGGGAGAATGTTATGGTTTGTATTGAGAGGTCCCTACAAAGCCTCATCCACCCACAGGTGGGGCTTTGGGGAGAGGCTTGCATCATGGGGGCACATATACCAGAGTGGGTTAGTGCACTGAGAGTTTATGAATGTGATTTGGGAGATGAAGCCTGATTGGAGGCAGCAGGTCACCGGGAACATAGCCTGAAGGACTATTCATTTCCCTCCTTCCTCCTCCATTCCTCTCTCCTTCTGCTTTATCTTGCCATGAGATGCTTCTCCTCTGCAATGCCCTTTGTCATGCTGCTCTGCCTTGCAGCCAGCTGATAATGGCCTGAAAGCTGTGCAAACTGTGAGCCAAGATAAAGGTCCTTCTTTAACTTTTGAGGGTCAAGTATTTTGTCCCAGTAATTAGAAAGTAGCTAAGCTACACAGATTCCTCATTCCCTATCATATATTGGATTTTATGACTATCATTCCCCGTGTGCAGTTCTTAATATTAAAATCACAGTCTTATATTATTTCATTTGAACTTCTCATAATTAAAACTTTACATTAATCACATGAATGCATATTTTCTATTTTGCTGAGGATGACTTAGCACCCCATAGAAGGTGATCAATACAAACAAGAATCTGTATCTTGCCACTTTTCCTTTTAGTTCTATAATTAAGTATAAATCATACTTTTTAAACACAAGGACATGAAGAAATTTTGCCATCCCAAGATATCTTATCAGCTGTTCTTTATTTCCCTCTTAGATAGCTGAGCAATGAGAGTACTTGTGGGAGAGACTTCAGGTTAGCTCAGCAAACTGTGAAACTTACCTGGCTGTCCAGGGACTATTTTAAACTGAAAACATTCTTTGTGCCATGACCTGTGACAATTTCATTTTACCAGAAAGTATATATTATGGTTACTTGGAGGACATTACTTGCATAACACTAACCTTATAGATGCTTTGATATCAACAGTTTTGTCAGTATTATGACATTTTTAAGCCTCTTTCTCTAAAACTATAACTTTCACTCATTGTTTTTGTTATGTGATATTTGTTTATATTTTTAGAAACTCTGTAATTTTTGTACAAAGAAATACATGAGTATTAGGAATATTATAAGATTAGTTGCAAAGGAAATAAAGACCATACGTGATTCTGAGTCTCCTTGACAGCTGCTTATGAGCAAAGGACTATGATGCCCAATCAAGAGTTATTTAAAAAAGATTTCATTTTGAAGCTATGTATCATAATCAAATAAAAAGAAAATATATAATTTGGTTTACATCACTGAAAGACAAAACTTTAATGTATGACAAGAAGAGACTTCAATATTCTATGTGAAATATTTAGCGATTTAGAGAACAGATATAAATTTTATGCTATAGATTTTAAATAACTAATTATTTTGATTACAATGAGTGGTCACATTGTGTAATAAAGGTGAAGTATTCCAATCTTAATACAATGATATTCCATGTAATATTTTTATATTAATTTTCATGCATTTCGCATGATCTCTACTCTGTTATCTCTTGCACAATATTGTATCTTTTTTCTAGACATATATTATATGTTATAAAGTGTTATACAATAGCTTACATTATTAAAGGGACACCATACATACTTGTTGAACTTTATCATAAAACTAAGATGTATAGGATGGCTGCATTTGTATAAAGCCAAAAGATTGGAGGAGAATACTGACAAAAGAAGAACTAAGAAAGTATTCAAAATTATATTGTATAGAAAAATACAAAGAAATTATTTCTCTGATAAATCTGTGAATGT
>NW_004524616.1:14620647-14628668 GCF_000260255.1 Octodon degus | reverse complement strand
TAAACAAAAAAGGGGATACAGATGAATGTCCATTTTGTATCTGTGTATTCAAAATGGTTAGGATAGATATATAGTTACATTCTCTGAATGAATAGAGGAATTTGTTGTAATAGTGTTTGTAAATAGGATATCATGTCTGCATCTTGTACAACAAATGGCCACTAGGAAGACAGTATGCAATGTGTTAATTATTGAAACTGTCGTACCAGTTTGATTAGAAACTGTCTCATTGCCATTTGTCTCTCTATAAAATTATGGAAAAAAAAGAAAAATAAATTTTAGTAGACACTTTTGGATAATGCAAAATTCAGAACTGTAATTAGTTAAATATTCATATTTATCTTGCATAAATGTTAAACATTTACCTATTTATATGTGTTTGTATAGTTTTAATAAACTCTATACTGGGCTGGGGAGACAGCTCATTAGAATAAGCACCTGTCTGACAAGTCCAGGGTCCTGAGTTCAATCCTCAGTAAAGCAATAAATAAATAAATGAATAAATAAATACCGCACTTTAAAATTTAATACAGTGAATAAGTAACACACTGTTTGTAGCTATTAAAACAAATATGTCTACTTTGAAAACTGATGATGTAGGCTAATGTAGTCATTATTAAAGACATTAAACTTGTGTCTTAATTAAATATCAATTAGTTGTGAGGCATTCAGTTTTATGGACATTCCTACTTTATGTAGTATCTATTTTCTAAAATATTTTAGATATTAGTCTTTATATGTTAATATCAGTTAATTAAAAAAATTCTGAAACTGTGAAAAAATAGAGGAGAATAGAAAAATGAACATTGAACAAACAATATATGAGAGAATTAGAATGCATTAAACAGATTCAAACAGCAAAACTGCTTGAACAAAACTGTACACAAAAGTTGAAGACATCATCGCAGCTAACGATTGTAAAAGGAAAACTATGTTAAAAATAAAAAGAACAAGGAGAGAACAACTCAACAGCTGCAAGATGACACAGTGCAAAGCAACATGAGATTGATAGGTGTCAATGAAATAGCATGAGTCAACACAAAGGGACATTAAAACACTATTTGGAGAAGTAGTAGTACAAAATTTTCCAAGCTTGGGAAAATAATCTGACATACAGTTAAGTGAGGTATATAGAACTCCAAATAACCATAAGCAAAATAAATCTATACCTAGATAAATAATAATCAAGATTCCAAAAATTCAACTAAAGAATAGAATATTAAAATCTGTTAGAGAAAATAATCAGATCACTTATAATGTTAAGCCAGTGAGAATCACTGTAATTTTCTCAACACAGAATACTGCATTAACAAGAGCTTGAAGTAGTTCAAGTCCTGAAAGAAAAAAGCTTCTAAACCAGATTGATGTACCCTGCAAAACTATCAAATTTAATGGATAAATAAGATACTTTTTTTTTTTTGGCGGACCCAGGGATTGAACTCAGGCCCTTGCACTTGCCAGGGGAGCGTTTATTTTACAGAGCCATCTCCCCAGCCCAAAATAAGATACTTCTAAGACAAAAACAACTGAAGAAATTCATGACCACCAAACCAATCATACAAAGAATAATGACAGATGTTCTATAAAGAGACAAAAATAACCAAAATTTCAAGAACAACAATAGAAAGAAACCACAAAGTCAAGTAAGCAATTAAACAAAGGGGAAACATAGAGAGCCTACTGCAGGAAGATAACATGACAAATATAAGCCAGTATGTAACAGTTATAACCATTATATTGGATTTCTAACAGGTAGTCAACTTACTGCAACCAGCTGAATTAACTAGCATGGTACTGGGTGTGGGAGAGCCTCCTGAGGGTTGTTGCCAGCAGCATAAAGGCAGAACAGGAGAAGCTACTGAAACGCTGTTAGGGATGTTGTTTGGAGAAGCCATTGGAATTGTTGGAAGCTGCTAGTTCTCTTGGGCTGTTCTGCTGGAGAACCTTGTCATGCTGGCTTTCTTTTCATACTAAATGGACAAAAAATAAAAGCCTTCAGTTTACAATCAGGAACAAGACAAGGATGCCCACTGTCAGCACACTCCTATTCAATACATTTCTGAAAACATTAGCCAGAGCAATTACACAAGAGAGAGAAATAGCATGAATAAGGATTGGAAAAGAAGAAGTAAAATTATCATTATTTGTAGATGAATTGATACTCTACATAGAAGACACTCCTAAACTTCATCAAAAGACATGTAGATTGAATACCCAAATTCAGTAGTATAGCAGGACACAAAGTCAATATTTAATAATCAATAGCATGTGTATACAACCAACAAACACAACTAGAAAGAAATCAGAGAAAACACACCTTTCACAATAACACCCTCCAAAAAGAAATACTTAGGAATTAATCTCACAACGGAAGCAGTTATACAGTGAATTAATGAATAGAGAGATTTGTTGTAATAGTGTTTGTAAATAGGATATCATGTTCGCATCTTATACAGCAATTAACCACTAGGAAGAATGCATGCAATGTGTTAGTTATTGAAATCGTCCTACCAATTTGGTTTGAAATTTTCTCATTGCTATTTGTTTCTCAATAAAATTATGGGGAAAAAACAGTTATACAGTTTTTTACAGAAAAGTATAGTACTCTGAAAAAAGAGATCAAGTAGGATTTCTGAAAATGGAAACAATCCCTTGCTTGTGGATAAGAATAACTGACATTGTGAAAATGGTCATAATCCCAAATGATCTAGAAAAAATTTTCTAAAATTCATCTGGAACCAGGAGAGACCTAGAATAGTAAAAACAGTCCTGGGCTACAAAGGAAAGGCAGGAGCTATCACAATCCTTAATTGGAAATTATTCTACAAAGCTACTATGACAGAAAAAAGCATTGCACTGTCAAAACAAAACAAAGCAAAGAAAAACAAAGGAAACAATGAAGAAACTCAAACACAGATTAGAAGATGGAGATATAACTACAAACACACTCAGTCACCTTATCTTTGACAAAGGGGCCAAACATGTTCACTGAAAAAGAGATAGTCTCTTTAATAAAAGTGCTGACAAAACTGGCCTTCCTGATGCTGAAGATTAAAACTAGACCCATGGCTATTACCATGAACTAAGCTATGGTGAAAAGACATAAAAGATATAAGTATTAAAACAGAAACAGTTAATCTGCTGGAGGAGAAATTAGGTAGAAATCTTAAAGACATAAATTTAGGCCAAAAGTTCATAAGCAAAACCCAAAATGCTTGGGAAATACTTCAAATATTCAAGTTTTTGTTTTGTTTGTTTTTTTTTTTTTTTTCAGAACCGGGGATTGAACTCAGGCCCTTGCACTTGCCAGGGAGGAGCTTATTCCACTGAGCCATCTCCCCAGCCCTAGTATTTCATTTTCTGAGATTTTTTTCAGAGTTTACTTATTTTCATTTATTTATTTATTTATTTATTTATTTATTTTTATTGAGAAACAAATAGCAATGGGACAGTTTCAAAACCAATTAGTAGGACAGTTTCAATAATTATTACATTTCATATAGTTGTCTTCATAGTAATTATTCATAGTACAAGATGCAGACATGATATCCTGTCCACAAACACTATTAGGACAAATCTTTCTTCTCACTGAGTTAGGAGAAAGTAGGTGTATATTTATCCTAACTATTTTGTGTATACCAATACAAAATGGTCTTTTTTTTTTTTTTTTTTTTCGCAGAACCAAGGATAGAACTCAGGCCCTTGCGCTTGCCAGGAAAGCATTTATTCCACTGAGCCATCTCCCCGGCCCCTAATGGTCCTTCTTTATATCCCTATTTTTGTCTAGTTTTATCAGAGATGGGTATTCCATTGTCATTTAAATATTGTAGGTGCATGAATTCAGCAAAATAATACAATATAGTCCAGTAGTCCATAATAGTAGTGGGCTTTCCATAGGACTGGCAATGTCAGAAGTTGTTGATTTGAGCCTTTTATAGCTCAGCATATTAATATGGCTTTACTTTTTATACTTCGTTTTTATACTTTTCAGCTGGATGGTTAAGATCAAGCTAAAGCAAGACCTATATAAAAAGAAATGTAACTTTTGTATCTGACAAGTCAGTCAGTTCCCCTCAGGATTTACCCTGAAACCCTGTACCGCAGTTTGTAGATCTTTTGATAGTGTCAGCCATGAGGATGAGTCACAGCCATTGCTTGGCCAATGTGCTCTCTGTGAAATCCTGAGAGTATGTTTTCTCTCCATGTGACTCTCCTTAGGCACACTCTATATCATTGTTCACTTTCCTTTGTGGTCCTATAATTTCCTTGATGAGAAAATTTGGGACATCCCTGAGTTACATGATGTCACACTACAGGTTCTCTTATGTCCTGAGTCCTCACTGACCTCGAAAGGCTAGGGCCAAAATGTTGGCTTTCCTTGCAGCCCTTCTTTTTCTCCAATTTTTGGTCTGAAAGCTTAAGTTGTTAACCCTTCAGAAGAGAAGCTGAATGATATTAGTACCCTTCAGCATAGGCCGTTGAGCTTAACCTCAGTGTCTGTCTGTATATCAAACACCTTAGACATAACATGGAACAGGTATTTTCCATTAAGCATTGATATGTCAAACTGTAAATCCCTAAGAATTTAAAGAAAAAAGTATGAGTGGTTTTTCATAGTATTGGTCTCCTTATAACTGAACTCTGCAGATATTAAGCCTCTGTATGTGAACTAAGCTTAGAACATATGAAACACAGAGTCTGATACTCTAATATTTCCTTTTAGATTGTAATAAATGTTATTTGAAAATTAGTTATATGAAAAAATACCTCATCTTGACAGTAACCCAAGAGAAGTTTGTGAGGTTTATCTAATATTCAATGTTTTATTAAGTTAGAAGATCCAACAAAAGTAATTATTACTGTGTGCTCAGCAAGTTTATGTTAAACTAGAAATTTTCAGAAAGAAAAGATAAAAGTTCAGCATTTTTCTATATATTTTAAATAATAATATAGAATTATAATAAAACTACTAACTAATGATGCTAAGGTTTGGATTATATGAATAGAAATTTTGTGTTTTATGCTTTATATCTATTGCATAACTATCAAGGAATAGTTTCTGGTGATTTACAAACAAGTTTTGCAATCATTTTTTAATGTAAGAAACTTAAAAAGGACAAAGGTTTTGTTATTGGTTGTGTGAACAAAGAGGACAGTGAATACAGGTTATATGCCCAGAACTCTGGGAGTTGAGGTAGGAAGAACTCAAGTTTGAGCCCAGCCTGTGAAACTTACTTACTACTCAAGAAAATCTCATCTCATAATTTAAAAAATTAAAAGGCTTGCATAAAGTTCAGTCAGTATTCCCCACCTCAAAGTGACAATACATCACTTAGGAAAGAAGCTGTAAGTTCTTTTTCCTTGCCCTTATGGGAGTGGAAAAAGTGCCTAGAGTTTGGGATTGCTTCCCAGAGGATGGAAGTGTTAGAATAAATATAGTACTCATATATCTATTGGAAACTAGGCAATGTAAGTAAAGCACTTCTGCCTATTCTGTGATCAGGACTTCAGTGTTCCATTGTGCCTCTCACTAGCCCACTTTTGAAGCTTCTTGTTTGCCCCAGCTTCTCATAGAGAAAGTCAAGTCTTGTTCTTATTTCCCAGGTTGCTATATAACACAAAACACTGAGTTCTTTTTGATTTACTGCCTCTTGAATTCTACTCAGTGACAAAGGTAGCTAACTGCATTTGGCCAAACTCTCTCTAGTTATTTAGTTTATTTATTTATTTATTTATTTGTGTGTGTGTGTGTGTGTGTGTGTGTGTGTGCAGGGTCTCACTACACAGCTTGAACTTGTAGTGACATGCTCGCTTCAGCAGCACATATACTAAAATTGGAATGAACTTGTAGTGATTCTGTTTTCAGCCTCCCCAGCACTGGGATTACAGGCGTGTGCCATACTCTGGTTTCTCTTCAGATCTTATAAATCTTTTGCCTTTTACAGGCATGTGCCACCAAGCCTGGACTTGGTTGCCAGCTCAGTGCACCTGGGGGTGGGGCTAGCAAGGCATGTGGTGACAGGAATCAAACCCTGGCCCCTGAGCTTGTCTAAGCAGGTGTTTAGTTCACTGAGCTATCTCATCATCCCTTCTCCTGTTATTTAGGAGGGTGACATTAATAATCAAAATCAATCTCTGCCTAGGCATACTGATGAGGAGAATTCAGTCTTTCAGGATACTTTCAGCCCAAATCGTCTCACAATATGAGTGATATAATTCTTATTATTTCAGGGGGAGAAAATATTCTGAAGGTAAATCTTTTCCACATCTCCAAGATTAAATAATAAAGAACAGAACTTCAAAGAAAACCATATTTTTAAGTAAATGCACGAAATAGTTGGAATTCAGCTAATAGAGAAGAAAATCATGTAGGATCTTCAAATTGTAGCACTGAAAAGATTATAGAAATTGTGTAATATAACTTTCTTATTTAACATATAGAAAGTAGGGTCCAGAGGATGTGGGAAATTGTGCAAGACCAAAATAGATTAAAGTAAAATAGAAATTGATTTAGATATTTTCATTTCACACAAATTCTGTACTTGAGTTATACAATAAATTATCAGTAAAGAGTTTGATAACATTAACTGAACATTTTAAAATTGCAGAGTGTGGCCCAGGTCCGGTGAGTGTGTGCAGAGCTTCCTGCTACCCTGTGCCGGCGGGACCAATTCCAGCCCAGGCGCAGCGTAGGCAGGACCCTCTCCCAGCCCCTCGGACTGCCCCTCCACCACTCCTCAGTATATCCCCAACCCCGCCCGCCGAGTAGGAATATCTGCCAACTTCCGGGAATCCCCAGACCCAGTCCTAGCCCAGGTCCGGTGAGTGTGTGGAGAGCTTCCTGCTACCTTGCTCTGGCGGGACCTGTCCCAGTCGAGGCGCAGCTTCCACCGGACCCTCTCCCACCCCCTCGGGCCGCCTCCCATCACTCCTCAGCACCTCCCCATGCCACCTGCCAAGTAGGAATTTTGCGGTGTTCTGGGAACCCCCTGGACCCAGTCTTAGCCCAGATCCAGTGAGTGTGTGGAAGAGCTTCCTCTTCCCCCTACTTCACCTTGCT
Source organism: Octodon degus (assembly GCF_000260255.1). Taxonomy (NCBI): domain Eukaryota; kingdom Metazoa; phylum Chordata; class Mammalia; order Rodentia; family Octodontidae; genus Octodon; species Octodon degus. The sequence goes on along the minus strand of NW_004524616.1, from coordinate 14,621,608 downwards.
CCCTCCAGGCACAGCTCAGGCCTGGCATACACGCCTGAGGTGTAACTCTGAAGCTGCAATCCCTGCAGAGAGTGAAGAGGATAGTTCCACCCAGCTATCTTCTACCCTCCTCTCTTCCAGGAGAAGAACATCTTGCCACAGAGTCACAACATATTCACCCTCAGGGGCAGCAGCGGGAAGAAGCTGAACACAGCAGCCAGACCTAAGCCAGACACAGCTGGATAAGTACAAACTTTGTAGAGCTGCTCCTGAACTTCAGTATGTGCGAAGGTTATAACTACATCAAAGATCTATAACAAAGGGCAGAAGACAGTGCTACACAAAATGATGAGAAGGAACAAAATGCAACCTCAGAACCCAAGCCAACCCATAACAAGTGCAGAGGACACTAACACAGAACAAATTGGAAATCACACAGCTGAAAGTAATGAATAAATGGCTTCTGAAATAAACAGCTGCAGAAAGATATAGAAGACATCAGATTGGAAATGAAAAAAGAAATCCCTGAATAAATAACATCTGCACTAAAGAATCAAATGCAGAAACATATGGAAGAAACCCAGTGCCCACGCAGAACAAGTGCAGAGGACACTAGCTTGGCTCAAATGCATGAATTAAGATCGTCGATAGTAAATAAGCAACAGCAAAAAGATATAGAGGAAATCAGAGCGCAATTCTTTTCTGAAATAAAAAAAGAACCCTCAGAACTCGTAGCAGATGAAGTAAAGAAGCAACTACAGAAACATAAGCAGGAAACCCAATCTGAAAAAAAAACACTGCAGTAAAAGAATTTATAACAGCTTATAAAGAAGATATTGATAAAAAAATAGAGGACATTAGAAAAATGACGGATTCCCTGAATGAGCAATACAGGAAAGAAATAGATCACATGAAGCAGAGTCAAAGAAATATAGAGGAAATGAAACTCTCAATCACAAGCTTGCAAAACCGTTTAAGTGAA
>NW_004524616.1:14607432-14611045 GCF_000260255.1 Octodon degus | reverse complement strand
CCTCCTGACTACCTTCTTCTACACAGTCCTATTTCTATTTTCATAGCATCATTTTTCCTATATTATCTCTATGAAAGAAAATATACTTGCCTTTCTGAGACTAGCTTCTTTCATATAAAATGGTGGTTGCAAGGAAGGTCCATCCATTTTTCTGCAAATGGCATGTTCTAATGTTCCTGTGTGTGTGTGTGTGTGTGTGTGTGTGTGTGTGTGTATCTCACCTTTGCCTTATCTGTTTATTGTTTGATGGACATTTAAGCTGATTCCATAACCTGGGTATTATGTATAGGGGCATTATAAACATGGACATGTAGTTATCTCTATTGTATGCTGACTTTGATTACTTCAGGTATGCTTTATTTACTTTTATTTTGTTGCTTGGACAAAATAATTTAAGAAAGGAGAGGTTTGTTTTAACTCTCAGTTTGTAGAGGTTTTGGCCAATAGTCACTGGATCTAAGGCAAGGCAATTGCCATGTGGCTTGATAGTGGTGTATTGCTGAAGATTAACAGCTCATGGCATGGTGGTCAGAAGCAGTGAATTATAAAAGGAGAACAGAGGAGATATACTCTTCTAGGCCACTCGCCTAGTGACCAAGCCTCTAATCAGGCTTCAGTTCCCAACATCACATTTAGCCATAAACTTATTGGTGCACTAATCTACTCGTGAGTGCCCCATAATCATGTCACAATCACTTTCCCAAAGCCCCACCTATGAGCACATGAACTCTTGTGAGAGATCTAGATGAAAACTGCAACATTGTGCACCTGGCACCTGAAAGACTTGTGCACATTACCTTTGGCAAAATGCATTGACAAATTCATAACAGTTTCAGAATTCCTGAAAAGTCCAAGTCCGAAGTCTCCACTGACACACAGAGCAAAGCCTTAGCTGTGAAATCCTAAAAAAGAAAGTTGAACACTGCTGATATACAAAGGCCTTTCCAAAAGGTACAAATAGGTTGATAGAAATGAACAGGACAAAAGCAAGATGAAAAACATAGGACAAACACAAAATCTTGGAGTTAGCCATCCAGCACCTCAGGCAAGTGGTGGTGAGATGTAAATTCCACAGTGTTTGGGTGGACTTACACTTCTGGCTATGGTCATAATTACAGCCCTCATGGCTTCTTTCTTGGGCTGATTTTGTTCACCTCCTTTAGCTTTCCTCAGGCATTCCACATGCCTGAAATTTCCAACATCCTGGAACCTCTAATGCAACTTCAGTTTCACTCTTGTGGCTTCACACACTGCTTTCTCAGGAGCAAACTGCCTTGCTTCTCAAGGCTTCTTCTGAAACCTGAATAGAATCTTCTCTGATCACACAACTCTGGCATTATTCACACACATCAAGCCAGCACCACGTGGCTGATACCAAAGCCTACCATAAATATGAGCAACATCTGAGTCCCTTTGCATCTTGCTGGTAGTTGGAGAAGGCTGCGAGCCTTGGTGGCTGAACATAGTGGACTGAATATTGGGAAATCAATTCCAATTCTATAGGCTGCCATTATTCTGAAGCACAGGGTTCTGTGACTCTCTTCTCAAAACAGCCTGTATTCCTTCCATGCTCTCAAGTCATCCTTCCTATTGTCAGATTCATACTTCCTTTTATTGCTAATCTTTTAACAACTCTTTTCTGCTCCATCTTTGCAGGCATGGGTTTTATTGGAACTTCCCTTTTGGTCAAACTCAAAGCTTTTAAAAAAATTATTTGGCTGTTTGCTCTTGATTCGCAAGGTAGAGCTACCTAAAATCTCCTAACAGTTATTGTAGCATAGCTATAACACTAGACTGCCTTGAAATATCCTCTGTTAGATTTATTAATATGATGCCTTGAATTTCAGTCTTTTGCAAAGTTTTAGAATGAGCAAAATGTAGACAAGTTTACTGAGAGAGCACAGCATACATGATTGGAATAGCAGGTTCTAGGGGAATCTTATTCCCAACTGAACTCTGAGCCTGTGGTTTTTGCACCTGCACTTCTATCTACATTCTGGACTTTTGAGCTCTGGCCAGAATCTCCCTTCAAGCTTAGCTTATAGTAGTCTAGGTGACATCTCTCCAGCCACCATCTCCAAACCTCATCAAAATTCGCTCATGAGCCTATTCCACTGTCTTCTGAACCAAGTGGTCAGGTGGTCACAGCAACTACCCCATTTCTGTGGTACAAAAATTTGTTACTTTTTCAGTGCTGGTACAAAATACCTGGCACCCATAACTTAAGGAAAGAGAAATTTATTTTGGTTCACAGTTCATGGAGGATTCAGTCCACAGTAGGCTGGCACCAACATAGAGCAACATGGTAGTGGGGCATGGCAGAGGACAAGCAGCTCATGCCGTGAAATCAAGCTATAGAGAACAATCAGAAGAGGAGGGAGGGATATATACCCATCAGGCCACAACCCTAGTACTGCCTTTTCTGACCAGGCTTCACTTTCCAACATCACATTTATAGTTATAATCTCATCATTGGACTAACCCACCCAGAATTATCACACATCTGTAATTTAGACACCTCATCCAAAGCCCTACCTATGAGTGCAGGAAGCTTTAGTTTTTTTCATCTAGGGATAAAACATAGCAAAGTGTATACCCAGGAGTGGTACAGTTGGATCATGTGGTAGCTCTATTTTTAGTGTTTTTAGGAGCTTCTGTATTGTTTTTCACACAATATTGTGGCTGGACTAATTTATATTCTATGTTCCTTTTTCCCCACATCCTTGCCAACATTTGATTTTCTTCATAATGGCCATTCTGACTATGGTGTAATAGAATCTCAAGGTAGTTTCAATTCAAATTTCCATGAAGGTTAAGGATACTGAGCATTTTTCATATTTTTTATTGGCTCTTTGTACTTATTTTGAGAATTGTCTGTTCAGTTTACTTGCCATTATTGATTGGATTGTTTGTTCTTTTATTGCTAACTTTTTAGTTCATATATTCTGGACATAAATTGCCTGTCTGAGAAATAGCTGGCAAAGATATTCTTGCATTGTTTTTGCTGTCTCTTCACTCTATTGGTCTTTTCCTTTGCTGTGCAGGAGCATTTTCACTTGATATAATCACATTTGTCAATTCTGAGCTATTATTTCCTGAATTATTGGAATTTATTCAAGAAATCATTGCCTGTAACAATAGCTCAGAGTGTCTGGTAGTTTAAGCCTCAGGTCTTATAATGAGGCTTTGAATTTTTATACAGAGAGAAAGGCTTAACATCACCATCTGAAACACCTTAGACATAACTTGGAACAGGTATTTTCCATCAATTGTTGATATGCTAAACTTTAAATCCCTATAGAATGTGAAAAAAAACCTAAAAAATAGAAATAGTTACACATTTTTACAGAGAAATTTAGAAATCTTGGGGCTGGGGAGATAGCTTAGCAGAAAAGGCACTTGTCTGGCAAGTGCAAGGGCTTGAATTCAATCCCCAGTTCCACAAAAAAAAAAAGAAGAAGAAAGAAAGAAAGAAAAAAGAAATTTAGAAATCTAACCATATACAACATTGTAGCTATATTGGATTATTTTACTGAATTCAACTACCTACAATATTTGAATGGCAATGGAACACCCATCTCTGACAAAACTAAACAAAAAAGGGGTATAAAAA
>NW_004524616.1:14593399-14599772 GCF_000260255.1 Octodon degus | reverse complement strand
AATAGAATGATTTGTTCTAATGGTGTTTGTAAATAGGATCTCAAGTCCGCATCTTGTACAGCAATTAACCACTAAGAAGAATATATGCAGTGTGTTAGTTATTGAAACTTTCCTACCGAGTTGTTTTGAAACTCTCTCATATCTGTTTATCAATATAATTATGAAAAAAAAGAAATGCAAATTAAAAAAACCCTGAGATTTCATCTCACCCCCAAAAGAACTACTAATGTCAAGAAGTCAGCCAGTAAGAAGTACTCAAGAGGCTGTGGCGAAAAATGAACCCTTCTCCACTGTTGGAGGGATTGCAGCTCAGTAGAACCATTGTGGAAATTCCTTCAAAAGCTAGGAATGGAGATTCCCATCAAGGAAGCTATACCTCTCCTGGCTATTTTTCCAGAAGACCTGAAAACCTCATACCACAGTGATATGCGCACTGCGCCTTTTCTTAAAGTTAAGTCCTGGAGAAATCCTGGAATCTATCTACTGAAAAACAGATAAGGAAGATGTAGTATTTTTACAGAATTGAATTTCATTTATTATAAAACAGGGTATATTTGAGACTTTTGTCAGTGAATGTATCCAACTTGAGAATATACTCTTAAGTGAAATAAATCAAAGCAGCATGTGCAAACATCGTATTGTCTCCGTAGTATGAGAACCTGAAAGAGAAAAATGGAGTCTCAAGTATGCAGTGTCTATTGAACTTATTCAAAATGGAAGAGTTACTGAGTTGAGGAGAAGGACAAGAAAAGGAATAGGGGAAATAGATATATCTATGTATGTAAGCAGGATGCTTTGGACAACTGAACTGTGCATTTCTATTGGTTTATAGAAAGAAACTGTTCATGCTTTTAAAAAAAGATTCAGATGGATATAGATACATGGATTTATTCTTGGCTCCTCTATCATATTCCACTTGTCTATACATCTATTTTATGATAATACTATGCTATTTTTGTTGCAATGCCTCCATAGTATATTTTGAAATCATGTGTGGCCATGCCTGCAGCTTTGTTCTTTTTGCTCAGAATTTCTTTGATAATTCAAGCATTTTGCACTTGCATATGAAGTTTAGAATTGTTTTCTCTACTATGAAGAATGTGATTGGTATTTTGATGGGGAATACATAGAATCTGTAGCTAATATTGACTAAGATGGGTATTTTCAGCACTTACCAGTCTAATTATCTATATACATTAATTTTATAATATGACATAAAAATTACAATTTTATCTAACTTATTTAATATAAGAATCAATTGGTTGAGGTGACACTCCAGATGTGCTGTCTGAGTCATACTTGGAGTAAGCTCTTAAGCACTTAATAATATTAATCCTCCCAATCCATGAACATGGGGACTCTTCCCACCTTCTAGAATCTTTTCCATTGTCTTTCTTTAGTGTTTTGTGATTTTGGTTATAAAATGTTTTTCTTTAACCTCCTTGTGCTAAAAACATTTTAACTAGTTTTATTCCTAGGTGTTTTATTTGTTTGTTTGAATTTATTGTGATTTCTTTTCTAAATGAATACATTATTGGTGTCTAGAAATTCTAAACAACTGATTTTTGTATGTTGATTTTGTATCTTTTCTCATTGCTGACCTTGTGCATCACTTGTAAGAAACTTTTAGTGGACTCCTTATGATTTTTAAAGTATAGAATCATATTATCCACAGATGCATAATTTTCCAATTCTCCTTTTCTATTTGTATCCTTTCATGCCTGATTTCTCTGACTAAAGATTCTGGTACTATATTGAATTAAAATGGTGATAGTTGACACCATTATCTTGATTTTAGAAAAATGCTTTCAGTTTTTCTCCATTCTATCTAATATTAACTTACACTTTTGTTATGTATGGACTTTACTACATTGAGGTATGCCTAGTCTATGTCTAGTTCATTCAGAGCTTTTCATCATGAATGGTATTGAATTTTCCCAAAGTACTTTTCTGCATCACTTGAAATGGTCTTGCGTTTTCATCACTGATGCTGTCTATGTGGCATATTGTATCTCTTGATGTTCATGTTGAACTGATGGTTAACCTTGCATCATTGGAGTGAAACCAACCTGGTGATGGTATGTGTTTTTCTCAATGTAAGGTTGAATTTAATTTACAAATATTTTTGAGCATTTTTGTGTGTATGTAATTGAGAATATTGATGTAGTGCTTTTGTTTTTCTTTGTTCTAGTGTGTGTGTGTGTGTGCGCACATGTATTTTTGCTGTTGTGTCCTTATCAGGTTTTGGTAGCATAATTCTGGCTTCACTGAATGAGTCCAGATGATTTATTAACTATATTTTATAGAATAATTTTAAAATATCCTTTTCATTCAATTTTTTAGGTCATGTGTGTTTAGAAATTTCCAATTTCTTCTATATTTTTCCATATTTTGGAAAATAATTTTTCAGAAATATTTCTCAATGTGCTTCTGGATTTTACTGCCTTGTTGTAATATCCCCTCTATCACTTCTAATTTTATTTGGGCCTTCTACATCTTTCTTCTGATTACTTTGGCCAACACTTCATCAATTTTATTTATAAACCAACTCTTTGTTTCACTGATCCTTTTTATTGTTTTCATATTCTCTATCTTATTTATTTCTACTCTTATCCTTATTTTTTCTTTCCTCATGTTGACTTAGTATTAGGTTTTCTCTCATTTTTCTAAAGCCTTAAAATTTACCATTAGGTCATGTATTTGAGATCGTTTTTCTTTAATTTAGGCACTTGCAGGTGTGAACTTTTCTCTTATAAATGATTTTGTTGGGTCCCATAGGTTTTGGTAACTTGTGTATCCATTTTCATTTGATATTAGGAATATTTAAACTTTTTCTTGATTTCTTCAGTCACTCACTGTTTGGTCAAAAGTAAATTTATTGTTCAATCTTCCTGTGTTTGTGTAATTTTGAAAAAAAAATTTTTTTTTAATTTGTAGTCCTGTTTCATTATGGCATGATAAATCCATAGAAATTAGACACAAGAAATTATTTGTATTTGTATTTTTTTCTTTACTTGTATATATTAAGATTTGCTTTTTGGCCTAATGTAATTTAGTTTGAAAAAAAATCATGCGCTCATGAAGAAAATGCACGTTCTGCAGCTATTGAGTAGAATATTCTGTATTGCTTAAGTCCATTTGATGATTGTCAGGATGACCTATGCATTGGTGAGAGTTGGGTCTTGAAGTGATGTGCTCAAATGTGTTTGGGCCTGTATATTCCTTTATGTTCTACAGTGTCTGTCTTATGGTATTAGGTACTCTAACATTTGGTGCATGTATCTTTACAACTGTTATATTTTCTTGATTGACATGTGACATTCTTTATCTATTCTGGCCAGTTTTGGTTTGAAATATATTTTGTTGGATTTTGGATCTCATTTTATTGGATGCTTCTTCTCAATTCTTTCACTTTCAGTCAGTGTACATCTTTGTCAGTCAAATGAGTTCTGTAAAGACAACTAATCTTATTTTGTTTGCCTTTGTTTTTCAATCCAGTGAATTATTTTATAATTATTCTGTTTCTTTTCATTGGACAATTCAGCCCATTTACCTTCATGGCCATTAATGAAAGACATGTGCTAGTTCCTGCCATTTTGTTGTTTTCTTTCAGTTATTTTGAATAATCTATGCTGGTTTCTTCCTCATTCATTACAGTCTTTCCACTTTAATTTGTCTGCCTGATTTTCTAGTGAGATTTATTGTTTTCTATGCTCTGTGGTGGTGTTAATCTCCCTTCCTTAACAGTGTGTAGGGTTAATTTACATATATTCTGTATTGAATGCTTTTGTCTTTTCACATGATGTCACTTCTATCTTAAATATTTTAAAGTTTTAATTTTTGTTGTTCTGTACTTTGGCCAATTAACTATAATCAATTAACTCTAATATAACGTGGATATGTTTGTTTCCACTCTTGTGTATTTGGGATTTGAAATGCTTCTTGTGTTTCAAAGTCCATACCATCCCAAGATTTGGGAATTATTTTGCTATTACTCCATTGATTCAGTTTCTACACAGTCATCTTGTATCTTGACGCCCTTATTTACTTCTATGATCTGTAAGTTCGATCTTCAAGTGATGTCTCACAGTTGCTGTATATTTGGTTTGTAGTTGCTTATTGTTTTCCCTTATTACTGCCTAAATGTAATAGTTTATCTTCTTTGTCTTCAATCTTTTTCTCATTTATTTTAATCTGTTAGATACATTTTCAAGTGGACAATTTAATTTGAATTATTCTCCTGTTTATCTCACCTCTTTTTTGAATTTGTTTTTCATACCTTGCACTGTCTTACTTAATTTGTTCTGCTATTTATTTGCATCTTCTTTCATTTATTATTTTATTTTATTTTATTTTGTATTTTAGGGAAGGGTCTACATGGTATTCAGGGTCTCACTACTAGATTGGATTCAGTGACACACCCTGTTGACAGTCTCCCAAGAGCTGGGATCACAGGTGCACGCCACCATGCCTGGTCTCAATTGCCATCTCAGTTCACCCTGGGGGCAGGGCTGGCAAGGCAGGACAGGGGATCAAACCCTCAGCCCCTGTGCCTGCTTGTAGGCACTTTAATCCACTGAGCTCTTTGGCCAGCCCTTCTTCTTTGAATTTGTTTGTCATTTAAAATCAATATTTTAGAAAAGCTGTATTTGGAGAAGTCTTTAAAGGACCTTTTCATACTTGATAGTAGACCAAAGATTTTAGGTACTCGAATTCAGTAAAATAACCCAGTATAGTCCAATACTCCACAATAGTGGTAAATTTTCAGCACAGCTGGCAAATGTCTGAAGTTGTTGACTTGAGCCTTTTCCAGCTCAGAATATTAATAGTTTTACTTTTTGTACCTTGTGGTTACACTTTTCTGTTGGATGGTTAAAACTTATACAACTAAAAATGTAACTTTTGCTATCTGATAAGGTCAGTGAAATGCCCTCAGGATTTACCCTGGAACCATGTACAGCACCTTGTGGATCTTCTGTCAGTGTCAGCCATCTGCATGAGCCCGGGCCATTGCTTGACCAATTTGCTCTCTATGAAAGCCTGAGAGAATTTTTCTCTCTAGGTGACTCTCCTTAGGCACACTATGTATCATCAATCACTTTCCTCTGTGGCCCCATAGTCCCCTTGATCAGAAAATTTGGGACGCTGCTTAGTTACAGGATGTCACAGCAGAGGTCTGCATCTTGTCCTCTGAATAACTAATATAAAGACAACAATTATAACATATTAATTATTGTAACTGTCCTACTAACCTGTTTTGAAACTGTTTCACTGCTATTTTATTTTTTGTCATTAAAATGAATAAAAAATTAAAAAACAAAAATAATTTAAATTAAAAATCCATCTAAAAAATAAATATTTTAGGGGGCCTGGCCCTAGCTCAGTTCTTTAAGTGGCTGCTTCCACTAAGCTGTCAGCCTCAGGTTGCTGTAGTTCGATCCCCACAGCACTCCAGCCAGCCAAAAGTGCCATGAAGGCATTTGAGGAGCAAAAAAAAAAAAAATCCTTACTCTATGGGCTGGGGAGATGGCTCAGTAGAATACGCGCTTCCCTGGCAGGCGCAAGGGCCTGAGTTCAATCCCTGTTTCCACAAAAAATAAATAAATATTTTGAAATTTTATCTACCATTTTATTAACTTGGATATTTTTATTCACTTTCCAGAGAGTTAATAACTTTTGGAGACTCAATGTAGCATAGTTTCTTTCTTATTGCTTGTGTTCCTGTGTTGAGATTTATAGTTACTGCAATAGAAACTTCCTCCACCTCTGACTATTCCTGTATATTGTGTGATATCTATGATGCAGAACCTGTCTATGCTTAACTCATTTATCAGTGGGTGCCCACACTGTTGTATTACTGCTGTCTGCTGCTATTAAGGGGTGTCTAAGGTTCACTTGACACACAGTCATTGTCTGAAGACTTTTTTTTTTTTACTGGCTCAGCCCACCCTGAGGGCAGGGCTGGAAGGCCACTGAGCTATCTCACTGGGCTCAATCTGAAGACTTTTATCTCTCCTATTCTCTAAATTGAAGTGTTCACCAGGATTCAAGCAAAACTCAGCTATAGCTGAACTGAGGTACAGTGCTCCTATCTGGGGTGAGGGTGCAGTTCAATAGTAAAACACCCATGCAACATACTCCAGGTGTCAGTTTTCATCCCCAGCACACTGAAGAAGAGATTAACAAGCAGCAATAACAAGCACTGCACATAAGTGAAATTGGTATGAAAAATACAATAATAACCAATTGAAAACAACTACCATCTGATAGCAATAAAAATAGGAGAGGGCAAAAATAGTATAAAATGAACTAAAAATATATATGTGCTTATTCTACTGAGCCATCTTGCTGGCCCCAATATATATAAAATGAA
>NW_004524616.1:14591720-14593299 GCF_000260255.1 Octodon degus | reverse complement strand
TATATATATATATATATATATATACACACACACAAAATGGTTAGGATAGATTTACATATACTTTCTCTTAGTTCAATGAGAAGAAAGATTTGTACTAAAAGTGTTTGGACAAGATATCATGTCTACATCTTATATTATGAATAATTACTATGAAGACAACAATATACAATGCATTAATTATTGTAACTGTTCTACTAACCTGTTTTGAAACTGTCTCATTACTATTTCTTTCAATAAAATTAATTTAAAAATATTAAAAAAAGAATCAGAGAAAAGGATTTAATTTAAATCTTTTACAGGGAAATACAAAACTTTCTCTGCACCAGTGGTAAATAGACTTATTTTCTTTAATGTATGCTTTGGGATTATTTTTCTTCAAGATTCAGAAGGAGCCCAGTCCTAGCCCAGGTCCGGTGAGCGTGTGGGAGAGCTTCCTGCTACCCTGCGCCGCTGGACCATTCCCAGCCCAGGCTCAGCGGGGGCCAGACCATCTCCCACCCCCCTGGGCCACCCCCCACCACTCCACAGCACCTCCCCCACGCTGCCCCTGAGTAGAAATTTCTGCCACGTTCCGGGAACCCCGAGACCTAGTCCTAGCCCAGGTACGGTGAGTGTGTGGGAGAGCTTCCTGCTATCCTGTACTGGTGGGACAAGTCCCAGCCAAGCTGCAGCGTGAGCCGGACACTCTCCCACCCTCTTGGGCCACCCCCCACCACTCTGCAGCACCTCGCCTACCCTGCCACCGAGTAGGAATTTCTGCCGCATTCCGGAAACCCCCAGACCCAGTCCTAGCTCAAGTCCGGTGAGTGTGTGGGAGAGCTTCCTCTTCCCCCTACTTCACCTTGCCCCCTCCAGGCACAGCTCAGGCCTGGCATACACACCTGTGGTGTAAGCCTGCAGCTACAATCCCTGCAGAGAGTGTAGAGGATAGATCCACCAGCTAGTCCAGGAGCACAACATCTTGCCACAGGGGCACAACAGGTTCACCCTCAAGGGCAGCAGTGGGAAGGAGCTGAGCACAACAGCCAGACCCAAGCCAGACACAGCTGGATAAGTTCAAACTTTATAGAGCTGCACCTGAACTTCAGTATATGCGAAGGTTATAACTACAGCAAAGATCTACAACAAAGGTCAGAAGACAGTGCTACACAAAATGACGAGAAGGAACAAATGTAACCTCAGAACACAACACCACCTGTAAAAAGTGAAGAGGACACTAACACAGAAAAAACTGGAAATCACAGAGCTGAAAGCAATGAATCAATGGCTTCTGAAATAAAGAAACAGCTGCAGAAAGATATAGAGGACCTCAGAATAGAAATAAAAAAAAAATCCCTGAACTAATAACATCTGCACTAAAGAATCAAATGCAGAAACATATGGAGGAAACATAGAGCCCACCCAGAACAAGTGTGGAGGACACTAGCTCGGCTCAAATGCATGAATTAGTAGCGTCGATAGTAAATAAGCAACAGCAGAAAGGTATAGAGGAAATCAGAGCACAATTCTTTTCTGAAATAAAAAAAGAACTCTCAGAACTCATAGCATCAGAAGTAAGGAAGCAACTACAGAAACATAG
>NW_004524616.1:14590170-14590940 GCF_000260255.1 Octodon degus | reverse complement strand
CTTCACAAACCATGCAGGCAAGAAGAGCATGGAGCAGAATACTTCAAGTCTTCTATGAAAACAAATTCCAGCCCAGATTATTATACCCTGCAAAACTTTCCTTCAAGTTTGATGGAGAAGTGAAATACTTCCATGACAAAGAACAGCTAAAGAATTTTGCGATGACTAAGCCAACATTACTCAGGCTACTGAAAGGTGTTATAGAGAGAGACCAAAACTATCAGAACTCCACGAATGAGATCAGAAGCAACCAAGTAAATAGGGTAAGCAATTAAACACAGGAGAAAAAGGAGATACGATAACAGGTAAATACCTTGGCAAACGTAAGTCAATATATCTCAATTCTAACCATCAATGTAAGTGGACTCAATTCATCAATTAAGAGAAATAGACTGGCACAGTGGATTAGGACACAAAATCCAACAATATGCTGTATACAAGAAACACATTTGACTCATAAAGACATTCATAGGCTGAAAGTCAAAGGATGGAACACAATACTACATGTCCCAGCTCCTCAGAAAAAAGCAGGGGTAACAATCCTATTCTCAGACAGTCTCAACTTCAGAACAACAAATATCAAGTGAAATAAAGAAGGCCACTATATACTGGTTAGGGGAAAAATTCAACAGGAAGAGGTAACATTCATAATTATATATGCACCAAACATGGGAACACACAACTATATAAAGCAAATCTTAATGGACATGAAAAATCTAATATTCAATACCACAATTTTAACAGGAGACCTTAACACACCCTTATCTCCA
>NW_004524616.1:14575680-14590070 GCF_000260255.1 Octodon degus | reverse complement strand
TTTTATGTATTATAATACACATATTTTTATATATTCAAACCAACAAGTATGACCAAAAAGGTCTTAGTAATAAAAGGAAAGTTTCTTTTCACCAAAGTTGTTGATTTGGGGAGCGAAGAAGGTATTCTCAGTTTAGAAAGAATAGCCCAACATGGAGAATGCTGGGTAGCAAGCAGTGGATGGGCCAAGAGTAGAGGGGAGACCCAAAGAACAAACTGGCATCCGTCTCAGCACTATGTAGAAGTGCATGCTAAACAAACAGTGGACCTGGACTATGTTAGATGAGTCACCTTTCTGAGAACTCTTTGGCTACGCATTCCCTGGAGAGAGTATTGGCTGCGTGCTCTTCACTCCTTTCTGCTTTCCTTTGTGTTACTTGCTTGGCAGTGAGAGTGAGGTTTGTGGGTGGAGACAGTTATAATAATTCTTCGCTGCCCTGCTGTCAGTATTGGCTGGGTTGAAGCAAAATTTCTCTTGACAGCATTTTGCTGTCATTTTATTATCCCTGTACACTCCCAAAGCAGAGCTGACGCAAGGTGCTGCAGCACAAGCAGGATGCTGGCACCTTCTGCATTGCCTATTCACAGTGAGGCAAGCTGTGGGGTTACCGCTATCTGCACAGACGAGGGTAAGTGGCATCAGATTCTGTGCCTCCTCACCCTTGTCTTTGATGTTTCTGTAACTTAACTCCTGCACGTAATCATACACAGCTGCTTGCTCCTTGCCTAGAGATCCCACAGCTGGTTTCCCAAGTTGAGGCTCCAAATGAAAAGCAGTCTTTACCCTCTGTGTATCACAGACCAGCTTCGTACTGCATAGAGTTCTTAGGGGTATTGCTTTGGAATCTCTCTCTATAGCCAAACCTACTCTCAAGGCCAATACCCAGAAGAACAATTTAGGACACTTGCTGCTGTTTCCTAAAGCAATAAGCTTAGTAAGACCTTCTCAAAATGACTTCCCAATACTACACCATGATTGTAGTTTGAGTAAAGCATGAACCCACTTGCTCTGTAGATTCCAGGTCCACTGTTTGTTTAGCATGCACTTCTACATAGTGCTGAGACGGATGCCAGTTTGTTCTTTGGGTCTCCCCTCTACTCTTGGCCCATCCACTGCTTGCTACCCAGCATTCTCCATGTTGGGCTATTCTTTCTAACCCTCTTTTCTGCTCTCTGAAATCTCAGCTTTTTCAAGGCTCTGTTCACAACTAAACTTCAACCGTTTTCTTCAGTTGCTCACCTTGCAGAGTTGAATTGGTTATATCCAGTTGTTTTGAATCTATCCCCTAGTAAAGCTGGGGACTCTTGAAGTTTCTTATCAGCTATTTTGGAGTCCTTCTAATTTGTTGGTGTTACTTAAAAACTCAATTAGTGGGCTGGCTAAATAGCTCAACGGCATAATCACCTTCTTGGCAAGTGCAAGGTCCTGAGTTCAATCCCCAGTAAAAAAAAAAAAAAAAAAAAAAAAAAAAAAAAAAAAAAAAGAACTTGATTAGCTATTTTCAGTTCCTTAACAATAAAGCATTTTAAGGAATAGTTTCTAATCTTTTCTACTCATTACTGAGCAAATTTAAAGACATATTAAAATAAGTTTGACTTAAAAATTTCAGTTTTCAAATGGAAGAGTGGTTCTAATAGTTGATATTAAATGCTGTTTTGAGTAGCAAACTGGGACTTCTTAACTGACATTGAACAGCAAAAGTTTGTGAAAAGATACCAAATTAACATTTATATTTAATTTATACAAAATAATTTGAGGATAAATAAAGAACTTTCCCCATTAGTGGGCATTTCCTCTAGTAGGATTGCTATTAAATGAACTTAATAGTGGTAGGCAAGGGGAAATATATCTGGGTGCGTGAATGGGAGAGAAAATCAGTGAGCAGAAAACTTCCAGTAATAGCTTCAGAGAGTTGATTCTTGATTCAGTAAAGAGTAAAGCAATTGGCTTGAACTGTTAGCAAAGGAATAAAAGCCAAGAAGTAAAATTTAGAGCTATTTTTTCATAAACTACACCTTTTGACTGCTGTTTCTTATACATTTTTAAAAAGTAGTTTACAGAAATGTTACTTCAATAGAATTGGAAATAGGCTAGTATTTTTACTATATGTGATTTAATGAAACCACATCTGGGGCTGTTAAGTTATACCAATATTTATTTTCCAAATTTTTATGAGCTTCAGGTTAAAATACAAAATTTTACAAGTTTACTGATGAAAATACAGTAATATCTGGGTTCTCTAAGCTTCTGTTCACAAATAATTCAGTTCATGAACAGCCTTGGGCAAACTTTTGCTTCTGTTTGTGAACTCTGTCAGGTGACAAACACAGCCATGATTTGTCGACTGAATGAAGTTTGTGAACAGAGATATCACTGCATGTGATCAGTAAACTCTTTACTATTTCTAAATATGTTTACAGAGTCATTTCCTGAGAGTATTGGGGTGTTACTTCCTCTGAGGAGAGAGGAAGTTAAGGAAAACTGTGTTTAAACCACGACTGTCCTAATGCCTGCTTTTGTCTTTTTGCTAAAAGTAGGTCCAAATTTGCTTTACAGATTTTACTATAACTGCATTTTCAATTTCTATTTCACCTAGAATATTATCATATGAGAAAAAAAGATAGTTAGTTCATCCCAATCCTAGTGGTTGATGGTTTTAACATGCTGCTCCTTTTCAAATGTAAAAATTTCAAAGTAGCTGATACTCAGTTTACTGGGACTCAGTCAGTTGGCTGCACCTATCCTTGGTTATTTTTATGTCTAGTGCCACAAGCTAGAGAGCCTTGAAGGTATCAGCACCTGTTTCCTGGGATGGACATGTCAGCGGAGTTGGTAATGCAGATTCTAGAGAACTGTGTGCAGTCTGGTCGTCATGTGGTCCTCACTACACTGGGGCCATAGTGTACCTGGCTGATGACTATAGCTGTGTGGTTTCCCGTGTTGTAAGCCAAGTTCTCCACCGCTCTCAGAAGGTTTTCTATTTACCCACTAAAGTTACATCGACTTTCTTTTCTCTTTAGTGAATCTGAATCATTCTTTTGCTTGCAGATAAGAAAGAGCTTGGACTGATATAAATCACTTGCACTTAATTATATGGGATTATAATACATTATCAACATCCCATAAACATTTGTTGAGTCAATTGGATATGTGGATAAGTGTTCTGATTCTCAAATACAAATTTACTGTATCTTGACACTTGCATCACTGCTAATAAATGAAATGTCTCAAAGAAATGTATGAGCTGACCTTGAAATAACTTTACCTATCGCTTGCAGTTTTGTGTTTTCCAAATGAAAATGGTATAGAAAGATGTAGTAATTCTCATGTGAGAATTATCACTTTGAAATTTTTCTAATCTACATTTCTGGAGCAAGTATATAAAAGCAAAGTTGGGGGATGTAATGGGTTCTATTACTTTTCATAGCACACCATCTCAGTTCAAGTAATACAATTTATAAGCAATTGAAGAGTTTTATTTCAGAAAAATGTCTAACCCTCTAGATTTAATTTCTATTTGATCAAAGGTATGTACAAAGTAGAGGTAATAATCTTGTTCTTAACAATGAAATGGATATAGTAGAGACTTGATCACTTATTTGTCCTTTCTTGTTGTACACTGTCACTAGAAACCTGCCACCAAATTACCACCATGTTTATATATCAGCTATTAGACCTTCAGCTTTGAGTAGAATTTTCCCTAATCAGGCATTTTATGCACTTTAACTCCTTATTACTTAAAATAATAATAAACCACTGCAGCTTATCCATCTGTTCTGGATACGTGTAGCTGTAGTTACTGATTGGAAAGTACTTTGTCTTTGGAGTTTTTTGTACTCTTCTCAGAGGGCAAGAAATGATTTTGATAAAGATACTAATAACCTCCTTTAGAACATATTTGTTCATTATTGATGAATCTCTTTCATTTGTATGAAAAACCACTTTGTTAGGCCATCAGTAATCAATCCAGAAATCTGCTAAAACAGACTGCTATCAAAGAACTTACAATAAACCTTGGAAGCTAGTAACTTGTCGCACAATAATTAGAATATGTCAGATTGATGCTGTAGATTATACCTACGTTTAAGGAAGAAAAAATCTAGGAATATTGGAGCAGTCAAGAATAAGTCTGAGTGGAACTATAGTATGGTATGGTATGGTATGGTATGGTATGGTATGGTATGGTATGGTATGGTATGGTATGGTACGGTACAGTACGGTATAGTATAGTATAGTATATACAGTAGTATATTATAGGCCACAGCAGTATGGCAGGGTAGGAACAATGATGGAAGGTAAGGATGCTTCACTTATACAAGTTTTAGTATAATATTTCTCCTACACTTCTCCTACTGTCGTGTCAGTCAAAATTGTGAATGGGAAGGTGTCTCCAAAATAAAATTTAGGACAAAATATCTTTGGGATTTTAGCTTTCATTTGGCCCCAATTAATTTGGGTCATGGAAATTAGAGGTTTTTAATTTTTTTCCAATTCTACATAGGATTACTTATTTATAGTCTAATGTTATATGAGATTTAAAAAAAACTGAAAAAAGTTTAGAATTCTAGGAAGTAGCGCAGACCCTCCAGGTACCCTTGATTAAGAAGATATTTGATACAGGACACTCTGAAGTCAGATGCCATCTACACAGAGCAACAACTGTGAGTAGGTTTGACCTGCCAGCTGGTGGGGGTGCTGCTGGGGCTTTTCCAGCAACTTCCCCGTGGGAGGGTCAATCGATTTCCATGAAGATGTCAGTGTTGTCCAGTTTGGGAGGACCAGTAAATACGTAGCAATTCGAAAAGTTCTGAATAAGGAGTAGCAATATTAACCAGGCTATTTTTAGGAACTGAAAATAAGTTTTAGGTTTCAAGACCTAAACATGCTTATTTTCACTTGCTCTATGGAGATTGATTTTTATAATAGTATTTTTGATATTCATTGATAACAAAGGAAAGGCCTTCTCTACAAAACCAATCTATAGTGGGTTACTCATGCTAAACGCATAAGCATCCATTACAATACTTGTGAAAGCTCATACTTTTCAGATGCTCTTTTGAGAAATACATAGTATTTCTTTCCAATCAGTATCAGTCTAAATGATAGTAATTCTTGTTAAAAACAATTTTCAGCTGAGTTTACATGAGCAAGGGTTTCTGTTTAGCAAAAACATAAATTGCAAGAATTTATTTTTGCAGCAAAAATATGCAGCTGTTCAGCAAATTGAATGGTTATAGATTGAGAACAGAAAGCTGATTGTAGAAAACAGACAAAAAGGGAAATGTCTTGAAGAAGAACTCTTTGCACACAATTTATTTTGGTCCCTCTTTGGGAACTCTTTTCATGACACCTCTCACACTTCCTGCAAGCCTCTGTCTCAGTCCCTCCTTATCTGCTATGGTTTGTTGAATATTTTATCTTGAATAGTAATGCTCCACCTCTAGAATTCCTCTCCCTTTTTTGTATTTCTCTGTGGAACTTATTAGCGTCTGCCATACTACTGGCCTTGTTTAATTATTGTCTCTTCCAAATGAAGATCAGAGGTAGTTTTCTTCTTTGTTAACTTTTCATTCCAAATATTCTTTTAAAAGTGTTTTTTTAGTAGTAGATGTTTACAACACAATGAATACATTCACCATGGGAGGTGGGACAAGACATATTGTGCTCTAGTCCTTTTCATTTTCCCTTCCCCCAGGTCCTTCCTCTCTTTCCATCTCTTATTGCTCTTTTTTTTTTTTTTAAATCTACCTCCTATTGTCTTTTATTTTGCTCCGAAACTACGTATACTTTGAGTTTCACACAATAAGAAATAAGAATATTTCTTATAATAAGAAAATGATGAGCTATTTAATTTTCTGTGTCTGATTTATTTTGCTAGCATTATGGCCTCAGGATTTGCCCATTTTCCTAAAAATGACTCAAGTTGATTCCTTTTTGTGGCAAAGTAGTCATGTACTTTGTATGTAGATCACATTTTCTTAGTCCATTCATCTGTGCATGGACTTTGGCTATGAAGGCCATTTCTAAGATTTAGCTATTATGATTTATGCTGCTGTACAAATGGGCATGTGTGCTTCACTGTAATATGACATCTTTAACTTTTGAGAAGATATTTCAAACCCAGGGCTATATCTGGGTCAAATATAATTTTTACCTTTAGATTACTGATGAATTTCTGTATTGTTTTACATAATGGTTTTATTAGCTTACATTACCACAAATAAAGTGGAAGAGTTCCTTTCTCCCTAACTTGTCCACTACTTCTTGTGTTTTGAGTTTGTGATGACAGCCATTCTTTCTGGAGCAGCACACATTCTTGGTGTTGTTTTGATTTGTATTTCTCTAATGGTGAGGACGGTGACGCTTGACATTTTTTCATGTATTTATTGGCCATTTGTACTTCTGGAAGTATCTCTTCATTTCAGTTGCCCTTTTTTTGTGTGTGCAGGGTTTCACTTCGCAGCTCAGACTTGCAGTGATCCTCCTGTTTTCAGCCTCCCTAGTGCTGAGATTACAGGTGTGCACCACTATGCTTGAACTCCATCCCCTACTCAGTGCACCCAGGGGAGGGGCCAGTAGGTGTGTGGTGCCAGGGATTGAACCCTGGTCCCTGAGCCTACCTAAGCAAGCGCTTAGTCTTCTGAGCTGTCTCACTCACTCTTCAGTTGCCTGTTTTTGATTAGATCATTTATTTTCAGGAGTTTGTTTTGTGTTCTTTATATATTCTAGATATCTGTCCTCTGAGAAAGAGCTAGGAAAAGTTTTCCCTTTCTGTAGGTTCTCTTCACTCCATTGTTTCCTTCATGGTGCAGCCTTTTATTTGACATAATTCACTTTGCTCTTTCTTGCTATTATTTCCTTCACAACTGGAGTTCTGTTCACAAAGACTTCACCTATGCCAATGTCTTCAAAAGTTTCACTTATTTTATCTTCCAGCAGATTCAGTGTTTCTGTTGTAATATCTAGTTCTTCCATTCATTTAGATATTATTTTGAGGATGGTGAGAGATATGGGGTTAGGTTCATTCTTGTCAATGGGGTTAGTTTTCTCAGCACCATTTGCTAAAGAGGTGGTCTTTTCTACAAGGTATGCTCTGTGCTCTTTGTCAAAGACCAAGTGGCTGATTGTGCTGGTTGTTTCTGCATCCTCGTTCATCTCCATGTGTCTGCTTTCTGGTTTTGTGCCAGTACCACGCTAGTGCTGTCACTGCAGCCTTACTATGTAACTTGAAATTTACGATTGTGATACCTCTTGGTTTGTTCTTGTGGCCAGAGATTGTTTTGTCTTTTCTGGCTCTCTTATAGTTCTGTGTAAATTTTAGGATTTATTTTGTCATTGTTATTCTGTGAAGAATACTATTATTACATTTATTGAAATTGCATTAAATCTCTATTTCAGTTTTGATAACATGCTCATTTTGACACTATTTGTTTTTCCTGTTCGGGAAAAGGGGACATCCTTCCATTTTTCTAATGTCTTTTTCTATTTCTTTTTCAGGACACTATAGTTTTTCTTATAGAAGTCTTTTTATAAAGAGTTTTTTTCAAGCTATTATAAAAGAGATGTATACTTTTTCTCAGTTGGTTCATTGTTAATTTTTGTGTATTTTGTATCCTGTGACTTACTTTGGTGAATTTATTAGTTCTAGGAGGAGTCTTTTGGTGAAAATTTTGGCTTTTCTAAATGAAGAATTATGTTGTATACAAATTACGGTAGTCATCCCCAATCTCAAAGTGGCTGAACACAGAGAAACCCAAATATATATTGAATGAGGGAGGAAAAAGAAGCTAGCTTCTCTTCCAGAGGTGTATGTTTAAAAATGTAACATCTCTATTATACCTCCACATAGTGGAAACAGAGTGTGGATGTATAAGCAGGTAGAATTTTTAAGTTTATCTGAAGCCAAGAGAAGTTTTTGCCAAGATAGCAATTGTGGTACATGACTGGAACAACAAAAGGTGATAGGATTATAAAGAGAGCAGAAATAACTTGTTGTATTCTAAAAGCATTTAGAACAATCAGTGAAGCAGAATCCTATCAATATGACATTTCTCTCCCCTTCATTCTCCATATTTTTCTGAGTCTCTGTGAGACTTAATAAATGCAAAAGCTCTTCTCTGTTTAGATTTTTGTTTCACTCTTTTTAGTTCTGTTACCT
Source organism: Octodon degus (assembly GCF_000260255.1). Taxonomy (NCBI): domain Eukaryota; kingdom Metazoa; phylum Chordata; class Mammalia; order Rodentia; family Octodontidae; genus Octodon; species Octodon degus. Next base: position 14,581,912 of record NW_004524616.1, on the reverse strand, counting down.
TTGCTTCTCCAACTTATGTGAAATACATCCTGCCACTGATGTTTTGTAGTTCCATCACCTAAAAATAGATCTTTTGTAAATTGTAGCTCTAATTACAAAATTCCTAGGGAAGGACTCTGACCCAAGTTGGCTATTTGCAGAAGAGTTGACTCGTCCAAGAGACACTCAGATTTACTAGGAAAATCAAATAAATTATTAGTCCTCTCATGCATTTTAGAACATTGTTTACTGACCCAAAACTGGTTATTTTAATGACACTCAAGGAAAAATAGTGTTCTTCAATTTTTTCTGAAAAAAATGATTTTCTAAATGAATAAAGTATCTGTATACAATAAAGCAAAAAGAAAATAAATTCTATGTTAGTTTTTTAAGCATTAACAATGACCATGCAGCTTTAAGAATTAGTAGTGGTATACACTTATTAGATATTTATTAGACAACTTGAGAATTTCATTGAGTTTTTTTTCCTCAAAGCTAATGTAGGAGACATTCAACAAAAGTAATAAAATCTGCAACTCCTATATAAGTAGGCATCTGGCACTTATGAAGAGCTGGTATGTGAACTTTGAGCATTTGTCAAAATTCCAGAAGTCCTTGGAGGATAGATGGTGCTGGCTCGAGACATTCCCAGTAACCAACTGAGGGAAGCCTTCCTGGTGCAGGGCTTCCTGCTTCTCCTGTCTTTCCTGTTCCCATTCAACACCAGGAAAACTAAACTTCCTTAAGGTTGCTCACAACAACGTTCTTATAATTAGGAATTTTGCTTGGCTCTACAATGTAACCATATATAATCTCCCTTTTCCTTTTCTGAGATCTCAGATTTCTGTTTATTTATTTTAGAACTATCTCCTTAGACTGTTTGTGTTCCTAGGGTTCTTGTTTTATAGACTCCAACAGTACTGTGCATTTCATAGGCATTAACTAAAGAAATTTTGCAATTTCTCTGCTTAAATTCATCAGAAAAATCATCTTTTATGTGTATTCAGGTATTTAAAAAAATTTTCCCAGTGAACTGTTTCCAATAAGAGGTGAGAATATTTTTGTATAGAATATATTTTATTACAGTCTCATAGCTTTTCTTGTAAGATTTCAGCACTACATTTTAAGACAAATAGATCTGAATTTGTTTTTAGCTTCAGAAGACTGTAGGAGGACAGCAGAATTTTAGATTGAGATCCTAAAATTAAGAAAGAAAATTTTGTTAAATGAGAGGTTTCTGTTTAGATATTCTTCCTGTTTGTGCATGTATGTGTTGGAATATAAAAATATTTCAGATAAAACACTTTCACAAGTTTTTTTCACTTCCTTGAAGGTTTCTTCCTTTGAGAAATGATTGTAGACAAAATTCAATAGATAAAGATATTATCATCTATGATTTCATTAGTTTTTCTAAAATTACATGTCATAAGACAGAATTTCTAAATTTTTTTCTTTGTATTAGAGGGGTTGAATTTAGTGAAATTTTATCAAATGAAAAGATGCTACAAAGAGATTATCAATTATAACCAAATGCAACACATGAGCCTGGGATGGACTCTGCTCTCGATTAGGAACATAGTTTGAAGAATATTATTAGATCAACTGATAAAATGAGGCAAGAGCAATAGTTTAAGGTATCAAAGCAGTGTACCTTTATGAAACTGATAAGCAATCTGTAGCTATAAGAATATCCCCAGTCTTAGGAAAATATAGGGCAAAGGGCTGTGATAACTTGCTCCCAAGTGAGTATGCAGGAAGACATAGAAGAAGAAAAATGAGAGTGAGAGATGAAGAAAGACAAAAGAAAGCAGAGCAGAAGGGAAAGAATGATTGAGCTGATAGGACAAAATGTTAATAGTGCACCTAAAGAATCCTAAACTTTAGGATCTCAATGTGTATGTGCATGTTTTTGTAGTCATTTTATTTTAGTAACTTTTTATAAGTGTGAAATTATTTCCAAATTCAACATTTAAAAATATTTTACTACAACAAAGAGCAACATAATTATAGCATTTAAATTTAGATCCTATAAATTGCTGGAGCTGTAATCATAGCAGTTCTGTTTCTCTTCTGCTTTCATAGAGATTCAGTTGCTCATCTTCTTTCTGATTTTGTCATGTGCTGTGTAGTGAAGAATCTGTTCACTGCTGCTGTCTCTCATGCATCACTGTGAGACTGTGGCAGGAGTCCACCAAAACCTATCCTGATTTCTTTCAACGCAGCTATTGATAACGATACTCTCACTAACACATGGAAAATTCTGGATAAAATCTAAGTATGATGATGCGACAGGTATAAACAGAGTCTGTTGCACAAACTGGATCTGCAGTTACTGTAACTAGTAAGGAGGCTCCTGTGAGAGCCACGTGGCTGCCGAGGGATGGAGCTGATCCCTAGGATAGGATGGTGAGTGACTGATCCCAACAATCACACTGTACAGGATGACGTTAGGAAAGGAACGAAAGGTCAGAACATCAAAGCAAACCAGTTCTGCTCCAGAAAAGAGCTTCAAAATAGAGCTATGTTATTTTGACAGTTGAGGGTCAGTCATGCTTGATATTTGAAACATCTGTTGAAGGTTCATGTGCACTCTTTTTAGAAGTAGTGAAAATATTATGTTAGCACGGGCAGAAATAGATGAAAGGTGACAATTTGTATTTTGTTATTACTGCTGGTATAATTTTCCTTATTTCTATCTCAATGGCTTTCAGTTTCATTTCTTCTTTGAAATTCTACTAGCAAAATAAGCTGTCACATAGCAAATGTAGAAAAGTTTCTACTTCTTTTAAGGAGATGAAGGATTGCTTGGGATATGTCTTCAATTATACACTGTAGAACCGTGTGTACATGCCCTCAATTATAGGATGTTTAAAAGAGTATTCTACATAAATTTCACTTCCAGGGAAAAGAGAATTTTAGTATAGCTGAGTCCTGGGAGAGAGTGTATCTCTGTCCTCAATAAGATCACCTGCCTAATTAACAATAGATAATTCTGGAACACATGAGAAGAGTTTCCTATTTATAATTTTACCCTTCAGATGAATAATGCAAGTAATAACTTCAGAAACTTTGGGTGCTTTGTGACATACATCAGAACACTTGTTTTACATTTGTTTTCTCTTTTTGTCCTTATTTCAACCCTGAGAGGTAAGTGGCACTCCCATTTAGCAGACGAACAAATGACTCTGAATGCTGAGGCATTCGCTTCCTCTAATGTCAATTAGTGAGAGGAAAATATTTGCAGAACAAAGAATTGGTGTCGCATCTGTTTAACTCTAAATGTTAGACTAGCAACCAAAATAAAATTTGTTCTCCAAGTACCTATGGCTTTTGTTTCTAGGTAATTAATTTCTTTTTAAAATATGCATTTATTGGACCAAATTTACCTTTTCCCAATCATCAGAATATACTTTTGACTCCTCTGTCTCTTTCAGATATTTATGCTAACTTCAGCAAGTCATCTGTTTTAGGGATTTCAATGAAGATCTCTGGAGATTTCTTCACTTGAGATGGGTTTATTTCTAACCTATTTTACTCTTGAAGAATTCAAATGTAAGGCAATGTAAGGTTTTCTGTGTTAAGTCCTAAATTGTCTCTATTTTCTAACCACCTATTCATACCTATCTTTTAGAAATTGACAGAAAGAATCTAATTCCTTTTCTATCTGTAAACTTTCACATGTTTAAGATAACTATCTTTTTCCACAAAAGTCTTCCTTAGGTCAGATGTGGCCTATCTGGTTCTAATGAAAAAAGAATAAATATAATTTCCCTACCCCACAACACCCCACCCGAAAGGTCAGAGGTTAGGTAAATGCTCTGAATCTTTTCCTTGTCTGAGATCAACTTGTCTGTTTTCTTTTCTTTTTAATTTTTTTTTAAACTCTAGGAATCACCTTCAAGGGTTCTACCTCACACTCACTCAGATACTTAAACAATTTCTTTGGTTCTACTTTCCTTCCTCATGAACTAGACTATTTCTGGCAAACCAAACACACACTTTTATATCAATTTGCCTCTTAAGCCCTTTGTCTCTAGTACACCTTCTGTCACCTTTGTTGAGTGCATAATTTCTGCTTGCTGACCTTCTATTTTCCTCTCACACGAGTGAGATCATATTGCAGAGTCCTTCTCACCTGTATCTTCCCCTTTATTGTTTAAGGTAATCCTTTGAAGTGGAGAGTACCACTCTCATTAAATAAGACAATAATGGAGGGTCACAACACCTGATCTACAATAATCCCTTAATAACTATACCTTCCCTGACTTTATTCCAGTCTAAACTCAAGTGTAGGACCACTAGGTAATTTATAGAATTAACTAAGCTTTAACATCAGCTCTCATAATTAAACCTATTGTTTCTACTCCTTATGTTTTTTAAGCTCTAAATTATTATTAGTTTGAGTGAAGTCTTTTGGGTCACTCAGAGTTCAATACAGATTAGGGTACCATTTAACAATAAATCATAAGTAGTTTATCCACTAAATTTATGATGTTTATTTACTTCAAGTTCAATTAATGAGAACAATAAAGCTGCTTTGTTGCTAAACATAAACTTCTGAATTTATATTTATAAGCATCACTCATAGATCATTTGAGTGTATCAAATATACGTTATTATCCTTTACTTATATATATCTATAGATGTCATGTTTTAATGTATTTAGTACAGGGTCTACAGGGTCTACATGGTCTCACTGCATAAATCACTCATAGTGATCCTCCTGTTTTCAGTCTTCCAAGCACTGGGAGTACAGGTGCATGCCACCACTCCCAGTCTTAATCGCTGTTTCCATGCACCTTGAGGGAGGGGCCAGCGTAACGTATAGATATCTTTTTATTTTAATTTTAGAAAAATATTTCTGAAATGAATATATGATATGAGATTAATAACAGATTGCACATTATAAATAATTATTTGCAGGGCTAGGGAGATAGCTCAGTAGAATAAGTGATCGCCTGGCAAGCACAGGGTCCTGAGTTCAATCCCTGGTACCACAAAAAAAAAAAAAAACCTGAATAGGCAGTAAGACACTGGTTAAGGCCTTATAATGTTAGGGCCATCCAAATATCTCAGAGGATTAAAGTACTTTCAAGCAGGTGTAGGGGCCAGGGGTTCACTCCACAGGCCTGCTGTGCCAGCCTGCCCCAGGGGCACTCTGAGATGGCAACTGAGATTGGGCACTGTGGCGCATGCCCATAACCCCAGCTCTTGGGAGGCTGTAAACAGACGGATCAGTATGAGTCCAATGTAGTAGTGAGACCCTGAACATCCTGCAGTTCCTTCACTAAAATTAAAAAAAAAAAGTCTAAAATAAACAAGAAGAAGAAAGAGTTTACAGATCAGTCATATAATAGTTCTCTCTGTACCAAAATCAGGAAACTTATATTCAGATAGTTATGATTCTCAAAGTAGAAAGGGTAGGCAATAAATATTTAAAAATTTAAAATTTCTGAATTTAGTTTAAATTATAACACCCATTTCCAAGGAAAATGAACCTTTTGCATAAGAAATATGAATAAAATCATACCAAGTTACACAAAATTGAAATTGTCCAAAACTAATTGTAAAGAAAAAAATCATTAAAGCATATATGTAGAAAAATATTAGCTATGGAAGAACAAAATTAAATAGCATCTTACTCCACATTAGAAAAATAAAAAAGAGCAAGTAGGTCAAAGGAATGAAAAAAAAAATCTGCCCTCATTGAATTTTATACTTAGCAAACATGCCTTTGAAAACTAAAAGTAAAATATTTTCCAGTTATACAAACTCAAAATATTCTAATACCTCCAGATGTAGCATATAGAAATAACAAAGACCATAATCCAGAGGGCAACAGAAGTGGCTGTATAGTCCTGGATAAAGAATAAAGAGCTCTCAAAATGGTAGTTATTCAGGATTATGTAAAACATAGTTATATTAGATGAACCAATTTAAAGGGTCATTGAAGATTTCCACATAACAGTATCAATTTTGTGTCAAGTTATATAAATATTTTTTAATATATATATATATATATATATATATATATACACATACGTGTGTGTAAAAGTCAAAGAAGAGCTAATATAAAGTCAATGGAAAATGGAAATACACTTCTTACAGTTTCTAATACTAGGATCAAATATCATACCATATCTTCTAAGATTGTAAGTCAAAGAAACTGTAGGGGCCGGGGAGATGGCTCAGTGGAATAAGCACGTCCCTGGCAAGTGCAAGGGCCTGAGTTCAATCCCTGGTTCCGCAAAAA
>NW_004524616.1:14572300-14575580 GCF_000260255.1 Octodon degus | reverse complement strand
TAAAGTTAAATTGTGAATCCAACTAAGAGGTCATAATATAATGTACCACATGTATGAACCTGTGATCAGTTCAGAATACTCACACATTACTTGATTAGGTTAATATATACAAAAATATCAACTAAAAAAAGTTTTCATGATAATAAATAATTACTAAGAATAAAACATAACAAAATTACTGGAATAGCAAACATATGATCAGCACCTCTAAAAGTTTGGGAGTAGAATATCGCACAAAGTGTGGTGGACGTGGGCAGTGTCCATGACGCTTGCTGGTGGCAAGGTGTCACTTCTGGGACTAAGCCACTGCTATTTCCGTGATATCTACCCTGTAGACCCAGACAGAATCATGACCCACAGGGTGCAGGAGAAGTCTATGTGTAGAGTATGCTGATAGAAATATATTGCTGGTGTATGCAAAAAAATAATTGAAAGACTTCTGTTGTATACCTCTTCTTCTCCTGCATTTAATTGTTTGCCTTATTTGGTAGGTTTTTTTCATTCTCATTCATGGAGTTGTAGTCATTTTGATCCCTCTCTAGATATCTTTTAGTAGTCTCTGTAGGGTTGGCTTGGTCGTCATGAAATTCTTTAGCTGTTCTTTGTCATGGAAGTATTTCACTTCTCCTTTAAACTTCAAAGAGAGTTTTGCGTGATATAGCAGTCTGGTCTGGAATTTGTTTTCTTGGGGGACTTGACATACTTTGCTCCATGCTCTGCTTGATTTGATGGTTTGTGAAGAGAAGGCTGCTATTATTTTGATGGGTTTTCCTTAAAATGTGGTCTGTTTCTTTTCTCTAGCAGCTTTCAGTGTACTGTTCCTGTGCTGGATTTCTGGGATCTTGATTATTATACTTCTGGGTGTGGTTTTAATTGGGTTAATGTTATTTGGAGTTCTATATGCTTCGTTATCTGAATTCCAGATTTTTCCCCATATTTGGGAAGTTTTCTGCTATTACTTCTGCCCATATTCTTTTTATATCATTTGTATTGACTCCTTCTTTCTCACTGATGACTATTAAGTCTCATGTTATTCCTCTTTGCATTGTCTTGAAGATGTTGCAATATTTTTTTCCTGTATCCTAATTGTTTTTAAGAGATATTTTCTTACCTTTTCACTAGCTGCAATGGTTTCTTCAAGGTCTGAAAGTCTATTTTCACTTTCATTTAAACAGTTTTGCCAGCTTGTGATTGAGGTTTTAATTTCTTGTATATCACTTTGACTCTGCTTCATACATTCTATGTCTTTCCTATATTGTTCATTGAGGGATTCCATCACTTTTATATTATGATCTATTTTTTATCAGTGTCTTCTTTAGAAGCACTTAGTACTTCTTTCATTATTGTTATCATTTCTTTTTTTACTTCAGAAATTATTTCTGATCTGATTTCCTCTATACTTTTCTGCAGTTGTTTCTTTACTTCATACACTATCATTTCAGAGATTTCAGGTGTGCCATTTCCAGTTTCTTCTATGCTATTATCTCTTGAATTTGTTCTAGGTGGTCTGAGGCCTGAGAATGCATTTTGCTTCCTCTCTTTGTCATTTTGTATAGCACTGTCTTCTGACCTTTGGTGTAGAGCTTTGGTAGAGTTATTACCTGGGCATCAGGTCTGGATCCTCCAAGTTCAAATTCATCCAGGTGGATATTGCTTGGATCTGGTTTCTGTGCTCTACTTCTTCCTGCTGCAGCTGTTAGAGTTGAACTCTCTGTGCCACTCTGGCAAGATGGTCTGCTCCTGGATCATCTGGGTGGGTCTTGCCTCTAGCCTCTCTACAGGGAGTTCTGCTGCAGGGTTCCACACCAGGTCTGTCTGATGGAGGAAGTTTCACGCACATGCCTGGCCTGGGTGCTGGCTGGAGTGAGGATTAGGAGGGCCCGGCTGCCCCAGCTCAACTTTAGTGAAGATACTCTGTAACTTCTTCACTTCAGCAATTTCACCTCAAAAGGTGTGAAGTGCCAGCAATGTTCTGCAGCGAGGCTGTCTGTCCTCACACAGAACTCCGAAAAGTTTGATCTAGGACACATTGTATAATATTTGGGACTTTGTTTCCTTATCAGTAAAATGAAGGCATTGTTAGATCTTTATAGATACTAGCTATTATTTCTATAGAGCACAGTGCAGTACAGAATACAAGCTTTATAAATTATAAGTGATATAAATATGTATGCCTAATATACTCACAGCTCAGTGTTGACACATTTTTATGACTGTCCACAAACTGTTCTGTTAGGATGAACTTGTCCAGGAGCCTGAGCGGCACTGGGAACTAGAAAAGAACAGTCAGTATGCATGTGCACTTTATAAGCATATATATTTACTGAAATTTTAAAAGGGTTAATCCTGGGCTACAGACATTTCATTTTTTAATTTTTTAAATATATTTTAGTACAGGGTCTACAGGGTTTTACTACATAGATTGGACTCGTAGTGATTCCCCTGTTTTCAGCCTCACAAGTTGGGATTACAGGCACATATGCCACCATGCCTGGCCTCAGTCACCCTCTCAGTGTGCACCAGGGGTGGGCTGGTATGGCATATTGAGGATCTAACCTGAGCCGATGCCCCCTGCTTAAGCAGGTACTTTAGTCTGCTGAGCTATTTGGTGGGCCCACAAACATTTCAAAATATGACATTTATGTATTCATTCAAGGTGTATGACTTTACTGCAAAATCAGGTTAAATTGCCATATCTAAGGTAGCACATGAGTTAACTTATATGACAATTTAACCTGATTTTGCAGTAAAATCATACACCATGAATGAATACATAAGGCCTGTACGAGAAAGGCTTGGGTGTCAGCCTGTGGTGCTCTCATGGAGGTGTGGAACCTGTAAGGGGGGCCTAATGGGAGGAAGTGAGGTCACTGGGTGCACGCTTGGAGAGGATATTACACCTGGAAAACTGTCTCCTTTCTTCATGGCCAGCACCAAATTCTGTGGCAGCTCTTTGCTCCCTTCCTGCAGGCCCAAAATCAAGGGGTCAATGACCATGAACTAAAGCTTTGATACTATGAATCAGAAATAAAGCTTCCTTCTTTTAAGTTGATGATTTCATATATTTTGTCACAGTGACAGAAGGCTAACATATCTTATATTAATTTATAATAAACTGTAGTGATCTGTATAGTTCAGAATATTGACTTCACATATAGATACTTGTACAACATAGTGTCTAGGCCATTTTAAGCCCCTGTAGATTGTAATTTGAAAATTTCTTCCCATAAAGTATTTTGAGATGAGAGAGCTTCCTTATTTGTTTATCAAGATTTCTTTT
>NW_004524616.1:14569578-14572200 GCF_000260255.1 Octodon degus | reverse complement strand
TGTTTAATGTATACATCAACAACTCTCTCACATCCTATGCCTTATGATGAAATGGATACTAACAGCTATCTGACAATATTAATGGGGAGATTACAGAAAACAATATTTATAGTATCCTTAATATTTGCCCATAGTATATGGTATTTATTTAATGACTCCTATTTTTATTTTTGTTATAGTTTATTTTTCTTATGTGACATGTGCTTATGTGTTTTGATGTATGCAAACTGGAAGCACCATCCTAAGAAGGAAATGGAATAGGGTTCCACCACTGTTTACTCTCTAGAAGCAAATAAAATTAATTTTACTGTCTTAGAACTTGAGCCAACTAGCTTCAATTGCATGTATGCAGATGGTTTTACCCTCAGAATATTGCTCATGTGGGAGAATTTGGGCAGTGAATAAAATAAGAACTTTAGTGGCATGATTACTTCTTACACAACCACAGATTTCACTAATTGAAATTGTTTGGCTGTTGGTGGATTGAAGAGAGCAGAGTGGCAGGTCTCAGTCTAAAGCACTTTGCTCTGGTGAAAAACCATGGGGAAACAGTCTCCAAATAGAAATATAAAATCTTCTCATAAGTCTATTTTCACCTTTTACCCAAGTAACATTTAGTAGTAACAGGATCTTTTTTCTTTTACAAATGGCATTATTTTAAATATTTTGCATGCTAAGAACCAGAGCTGAAAAATAATAAGCACCCCTAAATAGCCGTGTAGAAAATAATTCAATTACTGCACACTTTAATATAATCAGTTTGTACAAAAACATGTACTAAAATAGACAATCTGTCTCATTAACATTCAGCAGGCACCTCACTCAGCTGGAACTGAACGTATTTCTAATGCACACATACAGAAATCTCAGATAGATTACAAATATACGGACATGCAGAGAATTAAATAGAAAACACTTTACAAGTGTTGAAAGCTCTGAGATTATTTTGGTAGGTGCATCTGCATATTTTTATGGCATGCTGTGTCATTTCTTTTTCAAATTTGAGTAAATTACAGTTTTTCAAAGCCATAATTAGTTTGGCTGATGCTTGGTAGTTATGCTTCATAATACAGAGCCAATATTAATCAAGTATTCCTAAATTTATGTTTCATTCCCTGCATGTCATGTTACTACTCATGTGCTTTGGATAACTATACTCATTTATTGCTTTTATTATGTGGTCAGCCACCACTTTCATATTTTTCATCTGTCTAGTAATATTCACACCATGGTTTCCATTCTTTTTTAGCCAGTACTTGTTTTCTAACTGAGTGACACTTTCACCTTTCTGTCTACCATCCTTCCTACTCATCAAAACTAGATTGCATTTTGCTGCAGAAGAAAGATGTGTTCAATAAAACTTTGCCAAGAAGATGGTTATTGATATGGCTTTGAAAGGCAGCTGCATTGCTTGTGGGCCACCAGGGACTAGAACAGTGACTTAAACTGCATGTGACACCAAATGAGCTTCTTTGCAACTTAGAAATTTGAAGTGAAATAGTCTTTCTTGCTTGCTTTTGAGAAAAGAGTTGTGAATAAAGACATGATCCTTGGAGATACACTAAAGAGTTGTCAATCATTAAGGAAGATGTTATTCATAGGACATATTAAAATATTTCATGGCATGTTCTTTATGATATAATTAGAATCTTTAGAAACACTGTGACCTATCTGTGAAACATTTTGTTCTAGGAACATTTCATTCAGATGAGTTTTTCTTATATTAAATGTGTATTGCCTAAGATCTAAGGAGGCTAAGAGGAAAAATATTTTTACTAATATTCAATGTTCTGGTAAATATAATAAGAACTCATTAAAGTAGCGTTGAAATTTTAAAAGAATGCCTCACTTGTACACTGAGACAACAAAAAGCAAAGATTTATGTTGTCAATTGAAAAATGTAAAATAGCAATCACATACAAGTTCTTCTGTGGCCAAACTGAGATAGAAAAATGGGTTTCCTAAGGCTTTCCTGACTGTCTGAATTCATATGGTCAGTGTGAGTGAATCAAACTATTGCCAACATTAAAAATTTATTTTTCCTTTTCCTCTGCTTTTATCTTTTATACAAAGTTCTTGTGCTGACTCCGCATGGTGTCTCTGTGACTTTTCATTTTCCTTATTATTGTTGTCAATAAAAAGAAAAGTCTGCGAAACTTCCCTCTCTTCAGGCTTCACACATCTGTACTGCCTGAACGGGAAGAGGTAAAGTGGGTGGTGTGGTCCAGACCCAAAGACGCTTTCTCCCTAATTGGAGGCCCTTGTGCTCTCACATGCTACTTTTGCTTTAAAAGGCCTTGAGAACTTTTGTAGACACACAAATGTAGATTTCCAGGCAGGCTGGTCAAATAAGCATTTATAAGCCTCTCTTTCTCAATCTCCCCTTCATATCTTGATGCACATGAAGGAGAAAGACAAAAGGATACAGCAAAGACTAAAATCAGGCAGGGCTCATGGCAATTGGAGCTTTGAGTTTGCTCTTGCACTAACATGTATCTCCTGGTGTGAATGAACTGTTATACCTTGTTAAGAGAAGCCTCTGGGGCTGGGGAGATAGCTCAGTGGAATAAATCTTGCCTGGCAAGTACAAGGTCCTCAGTTCAATCCCTGGTACCACCGAAA
>NW_004524616.1:14542714-14569462 GCF_000260255.1 Octodon degus | reverse complement strand
AGAGAGAGAAAGAGAGAGAAAGAGAGAGAAAGAGAGAGACAGAGAAAGAGAGAGACAGAGACAGAGACAGAGACAGAGACAGAGACAGAGAGGGGTCAGGGAGAGAGGGAGGGAGGGAGGAGGAGGGAAGGAGGGAGGGAGAGAGAGAAAACAGAATGCAATTCTCACTACCAAAAAAAAGAAAAAAAGGGGGGGGGGAGAGAGAGAAAAGCTTCTATCCAAAGACTGGATAAAAATTAAGCTATAGAAACATAGGCACAACTAAGCGGAGGCCAAGCTTAAAAATAAAACTTTTACGGCTGGGGAGACAGCTCAGTAGAATAAGTGCTTGCCTGGCAAGCACAAGGGCCTGAGTTCAATTCCCAGTTCTGCAAAAATAAATGAAATAAAATAAAACTTTTAAAATTTAAAATAGGTATCAGTGCTCATATACTGCACATAAAACAGATTTCATAGTTTTGGACTAAGGTTTACTATAAAAATAAACAAACACTACCAGTAAGAAATTTGGAAATACAAAATTCCTAACTAATACTATGTATTATTTGAACTATAGAGCTTTCAATAAAATTTATAGCATATACAGAGAAAATTGAAAGTATTACAAAGAGGACAAGGCAATAGATAACCACTGCAGTTATCTAAGGATGTTAGATTTGGCAGACAAATACGTCAAAGCAGCTATTGGATTAAAAAAGATGTATTTTATACAGTGGAGTACTACTCAGCTATAAAAAGATAAATTTGAAGATTTTGTAGGTAAATGGATGCAACTAGAGACCATTTTCATAAGTGAAATAAATAAGACTAACATTCATAAACATTGTATTGTCTTCCTAGTGTAAGAAACCAAAAGAATAAATAAAATCCAAAATGTACAATGGATATAGGGAAAGGGAAAGAAACTGCTTAAAAGGGAAAAACAACACACACACACACACAGCTACGATAATTGTATAACTAATTTCTTTTTTAGAAATACTTTTATGGAGAAACAAATAACAATGAGACAGTTTCAAAACCAATTAATAGGACAGTTTAAATAATTAACACATTGCATATTGTTGTCCTCGTAGTGGTTATTCATGGTACAAGATGCAGACATGATATCCTGTCCAAACACTATTAGTACAAAACTTTCTGTTCACCAAATTAAGAGAAAGTAGCTGTATATCTATGCTAACTATTTTGAATATACAGATACAAAATGGTCCTTAATTTGTATCCCCTTTTTTTGATTAATTTTGTCAGAGAAGGGTATTCCATTGTCATTTAAATATTGTAGGTGTATGAATTCAACAAAATATTCCAATATAGTCCAGTAGTCCATAATAGTAGTGGGTTTTCCGTAAGACTGTCAATGTCAGAAGTTGTTGACTTGAGCCTTTTACAGCTCAGCATATTAATATGGCTTTACTTTTCATACCTCATTATTATACTTTTCTGCTAGATGGTTAAGACCAAGATAAAGCAAGATGTATATAACAAGAAATGTAACTTTTGTATCTGATAAGGTCAGTCAAATCCCCTCAGAATTTACCCTGAAACCCTGTACTGCACTTTGTAGATCCTTTGGCAGTGTCAGCCATGTGCTAATTTCTATTAGTTCATTGAAAGCAGCACTTAGTCTTTAAACTTGTTTGATCAGTTTTGCAGCCTATATCTTGTACTCTGAGTAACTACTTTGAAGATAACAATATACAATATAATAGTCATTGTTAATTGCCTAAAAAACAAATAAAATTTCAATATATTTAAAAAATAAAAAGGCCATATTCAGAAATTAAAGAAAAACATAACAATAATGAACCAACAAATAAAGACTGAAATTTTATAAAGTTTCATGGACTCAGAGAAAGAACAAAAATGATCTAATTTGAGAAATGAAAGAGAAAAGAATGAGAAAATGAAGAGCCCCTGAATAATAAGTAGGAGTATGCTGAGCCAACCACAATGTGTAATTAGAAATACAGGAAAAGTACAGCTAATGCATTCTGATGAAAGTTTAGAAAATAATTTCAGAAAGAGAAGAGAGGAGTAAAAGATAGGGATAAGTATTTGAGTAGTGGATAGAAATTTCCCAAGTTCATGGAGGAAAAAAAAAAACATTTTACACATGCAAATAGCTCAACAAACTGAAAGTAGAATTTTAAAAATTCACATATTGGTGCATACTACTATAGAGTACAAAACAATGGGCAAAGAAAAGATCTTCAAAGTTTCACAAAGAACAGCAATTTATCACAAACAGTGAAACATCAACACAATGTATGGCTGACTTCTTAATGGAAAGAATGGAATCCAGAGGAGAGTAGAGGATTATATTCACAGAGCTAAAAGGAAAAAAAAAAGCTGTCAACCAAGAATTTTACCTAGTTAATTATTTTTCAAAAATAAATGCAAAATAAATACAATATCACAGAAGTAAAGTGGAGAGTAGGAACTGCCAAAGGCTCAGCATTAGTGACACACCAGAGAAGTCAGAAAGGAATGAGGAAGAAGTTCACCACCTGTTATTGCCACAACCATCTCTGCTCCACTGTATTAACAGCATTACTATCCCTAATCTGAGAACAACCCTTTCTTGGGGACTTTGTATCAGTAACTCTCTGCCTGGGATACGTATAGCAGGAGATGAAATCAGAAATGGCGGGCAGCCAGATGACATAGGGCATATTATAAGACATATATATGGCTTAGACTTTCAGAAAGATGGGGAGATCTTCAACAGGTGAGAGGATGGCTTGATTTCGTTTATACTTTAATAGAATTGAATCTCTGATCATTGCATTGTAAATAGGTTTTTTTTTTCCTACTGGGACTAGAACTTAGGACCTCACCCTTGCCAAGGAGGTGCTGTGCTACATCCCTGGCCTTCCAGAAAAAATTTGAAGCGCAACTAACGCAGCATTTTATTCCAGGCAGAACTTAATGACACCTTCAATGAGCAGGTGTATCCCTACAGATGAAAATAGTTGAAATTTTAATATATTTTGATTGTAGGACAATTAAGACCTAGATGGTGAGAGGAAGGAGTGGGTAAAAGAAGGCTTATGATGTTTTCTTAAGTATTAGAAGGATGGAGCTCCCTAAGAAGTGAGGCCACTGGCGAAACCACTATCCAGTGTTAAATTTTGGGCCAGTTGGCTTGAGACCATTGTTACACACTTAAGTAATGACGTCGATAGGCTATGGACTATACATACTTCCAGCTTGGGAGTATGGGAGGTAGGGGATATAAATGAAGGGAACATTTGCATTTGGACAGTATTTAAAATCATGGAGCTGGATGAGATAACCATTAAAGAAAGGAGCAAGGACAGATCTCTGAAGCCATCCAGTGTGCTGAAAGCATGAGTTAGAGCTGGTAAGAAAAAGGAAAAAGGAGGAGCTATTGCACAGTAGGTGGAAAATCAGGTGAGTGTATATATCAAACCCAAGGAAGAAAGCATTTCCAAAGACAGTGGGATTACAGTGCTGTAGGACATTTTTGAATGAGAACTGAGGTGGTTCTCAGCTGAGATGAGAGTTGTTGTACAGTTGGTAAATCGGGTATCTTTATTAAAACAGACAAGAATAGTTTAGGTAAATGCTTACTTTGTGGGTTTCAGAGAAACTAGATGGAAAGAAATTTTAGGTGTTCAGTAAATATTTTTTGTGGTCATTCAAAAGTAAAGAGAGAAATAAAGTGCTAAGAATAACATATTGCTATTTGTACTAATTTAGTAGGTAGAGGAAAACATAGTAATTTCTGTAAACATCCTCTTGAGTTGGTAAGAAGAGACAAGATATACCTGAGTTTGGGGCAGGAGTCACTGCAGGGTACAAGGATGCAAATGTTGGTGGGTGGTAGGAGTTTTTCATCTCCATCTTATGGGATGCCATGTCCTTTTCACTATCCATGAAATACCTGAGACATTTTCCCTCCTTACCGTTACCACCAACATTGTTCTTAAAATAAAGTTTAATTTTTACATAAATAATCCTCTGTAATCAGTAGATTAGTACCCATATTTTTTTACAGAGAAGAGGCCACAACACCTTGGACAGGATTTTTCTTGATTAGTTAAGTTGACTTGTCCTTGTTTATAAGTTTGTTGCAATTTTTCTACATGATTTGGCTAACTAAACTATGACCATTTAATTAAGTAGGATAGGGCCACCCAAATAGCTCAGCAAATTAAAGAGACTGTTTAGGCAGATGCAGGGGCCAGGAGTTCAATCCCTGGGCCTGCTGTGCCAGCCCCACCCCCAGGGGCAAGCTGAGACTGCGCTTGAGACTTGGCATGGTGGTAAGCACCTGTAATCCCAGCTTTTGGGAAGCTGTAAACAGGAAAATCACTATGAGTTCAATCCAGTAGTGAGACCACGAACATCCTGTAGACCCTTCCCTAAAAAGTACAAAAAAAAAATAACAATAATAAGTAGGATGTTACAATAGCCAACACATTAATAATTACTAATATTGCTATAGTGCTACATGATCCATGAAACATGCTCACACATTTCACTTTATTTAATTGACTTTTTATTGAAAGATTAATAAAAGAGTTGCTTTGTATATTAGGAAACTAAAATAAAATGATACATCCCAGATGAAAACAAGTTTAGTGAGGAAGCCTGGAGTCAACCCAGATCTTCTGATTTTCAAATGTTTCAGAATATACTGTACAAGGGCCCTAAACTTCCCATTTGATTGTGAAAACATTGCAATATAAAAGGAAATTTTTTACTCTGAAGGAAAAAACAATTTATTTATAAGAGTAATTTTTAGCCTCTAGCAAGTTTAACAAAAATGTGCAAAAGGAGAACATACTATTGATCACAGGGAAGAACAAGGGTTAGCCAATAATAGTGAGATGGGATACCATGGTAGTTTTTTGGCCCATTTATGCCTAAATGTGTTGCAAATGTTCATAAGGATTCTGGTATTCTCATTCTATCTTAGTTATTATTATAGTCTATATAATAGTGATAGAAGTTATTTTATATTTTATCAGTAAATCTTAACAATATTTGATGACTTGACTCTGTAAATGTAAGACTGGGAGGTAAGAAAGGATGGAGAACTGCAGTTGAGCACGTGGCCCTTGTCCTAACGTGGAAGAGGAGAGGTGTTCTGTCAAAATTGTCCCTGCTAGGTGCTCTCTACAATCTGTTCTGTCCAGAACTAAAGACTTGATCATTACAAGGCTTGACAGTGAGCTCTGCAGGTTACAGAGCTTGTGTCAGTCTTTTTCCTACTTCTTCCTGCATGTGCTGTGTACATGGTCCTCACAGTACTCAGGACTAGATATTCTGAACATTTTGGGGCCAAGAGATAAAACATGAAATTAAAAGCAAGTTTTATTCCAGTAAAGTCAAAAGTAGCCTGCTTTATTAGATCATAGGTAATTTAGTATGCATATTTAAATAACAGATTATTAGTACTTAATTGTTTGAAGTATTTTAGAGTGAGCACAGCAGATGGATGAATTTTGCTCCTTGTTCTTAACGTGACCACAGTCATTCTTTATGTCTTAAAAACGACCAGAAATCTGAGCACCTATATCTTCCTATATCTTTCCTTCCCTCTCCAAAACCTGGATTGACATGTCACAAATATTATCTAGATCATTTGTGTTGCAAAAAGGAACCAAGAAGCTAGTGAATAGTAGTTGCTTTTTCTAAAGGGTTGAAAAAAATCAATAATAAATCATCTTCCTATACAGCAGTTTAGGTTCTTTGCACATAGCCTCTGACATGTAGATGTAGTTCTAAATTGATTTAGTTGAGGACAGTAAAGGATCTTACTTGTGCCACTACCTAGTGAATGTGCATTAGTGAAATAAAAATAACCCACCTTGTCAGGGAGCCTTCCAAGGAGCTGCCGAACCCAGCAAGTTATTTTTATAGTTTAATGAGCTAGGCCCTGGCTTCCACGGGGAGACACAGCAAGCAGAGTGCTTCATAATTTACTGCTGTAAAATGATCAGGATTCATGTTGTCTATAAAACATGAAAAACATTCTTCATTCCTTACCAATTAGATCATAGTTACAACTCACAGTTCCTTTGAGCTTAAAAGAAAAAATTTAACTGCTAGACATAAATGAATGCTGTGGTTAAATTAAACCCTTCAACAGCCCAAACAGGCTTGAAAGAAATGCCTTCTGGATGTTATTAACAGGCATATTTAAGTGCTATTTTTAAATTCTAACTGCAAGCCATAGCAAGCGCAAATGTTTAGAATAGCTATTTTGGCATCATAGTGCTGCTTTCATATTTTTTTCATCTTCACTAATTCTTTCCAATAATCATTTCACCTTTCATTATTTTTAAAGCACTTTTCAGAGATTGGAAAGTCGTTTATTGCAAATAGTTGTATCAGGGAAGAATAGAACAATTAATGTCGATGTAGCTTTATGGTAGGAATGCTCTCTTCAATTTTCATGTCAACAAGATCATGTTTCATTTTCCATGAGTGTGCTAAAATTTGAAGCAATGAAAAATTGAGCTTGATAATTTTTAAATGTTTTTTCATATGTATGAAAATAGGTTCATCGTGACAAATTTAAACATAACTAAAAAAAAAACCATAACTATGAGGAATACAAATTCAAATCACCCATACCCACCAAAGTAAAAATCAAGCATCTTTTTTAGGTGTGTGCACTTGTGCAAATGTATGTGTGTGTGTGTCTGTGTGTACAGCGAAAGAGAGCCAGAGAGCCACACACATGGAAGAAGAGATTTCGTTTTTCAACTGTTCACGTCAAAGTATGTATTTTCTTATTACATTAGATAATTCTGAGTATATGATATATTTTCTAGGACTGCACAAAATACCATAGAAGCAGTGACAACAGTAAACATTTATTCCTCATCATTTTGGAGACTGGAATTCCCAGGTCCATAGACCGGCAGTCTGCTCGCTGCTGAGGCCGCCTGCTCAGCTTGCTGCCTGCCGCCTTTCCTCTGCTCTGCGCATGCTCACCGTACTTCCAGCTCTTCCCCTTCTCATGGAAACACCAGTCTTCAGGATGATGGCTTCTCCCCTCCAACCACATTTAACTTTAAATATCCTTTTCAGACTCTGTCACCAAACACAGTCACACTGGGGTTTAGGGCTTCAATATATGAATTTGAGATAGTGACACAATTCAGTTTAGAGTATATGACTTTAAGGTTCATATATTTAACGTCTCTATATCTTCCATTTATTCAGTCCCTTTATTTGGAAATGAATTAATTTTGTCACTATGCCAAAATACCCAAGAATATTGATTTAAAGGAAGAAGGGTTGTGTTTCCTGGTTTCAGAGATTTCAACTCATGCTCAGCTGGCTTCAGGTAGAAACATCATAGTGGAAGGGGATGGTACAGAAATGCTGTTCACCGTAGGACAGCCCGGAAGTGGGGATTGAGGGAAAGAGCCCAGGTGTAGGAGCAAAATGCACCCTCCAAGGCACACCTCGGGTGCCCACTTTCTGCACTTGGGGCTCACCTCCCGTGCTTCCACCACCTCCCCATAATATTACCATCTGGAAACCAAGCCTTCCGCCCAGGAGCCTCTGACAGCTCCTCCAGATCAAAACCATAAAAAGGACGATTAATTTTTAAATTGACAAATAATAGCTGTAAATTTTTATGAGGTACAATGTGATGTTTTGGATACACACATTATAGAATTACTATATCATGTAAACTAATCTATGTGCCACCTTGGGCACTTATTTTTGGTGGTGAGAACACATAAAACCCACCGTTAGCAGCGCAGTATTACTAACTATGATCGCCCTGCTGTACTCGCAAAGCTTATTCTTCACGTGTTACTGAAAGTTTGTGCTCTTTGGCGAGTACCTCCCCATTCCTCCATGCTTCCCTCCCCTCGTGCCCGCTAATCACCACTGTACGCTTGACTTCTGAGCTCAGTGCTTTTAGATTACACATATGAGTGGCCTAATTCGCTGGTTGTCTCTCTGTGGCTGAGTTATTTCACAGCAGGATGCCCTCCAGGTTCATCCCCGTTGTCACACATGACGGGATTTTCTTCCTTCGGACCCCATATCTTGGTTACTGTGAATGATGGTGCGCTGAACGTGAGACTGCAGATAGCTCCTCCGTACAGTACTTCATTTCTTTTGGGTGCATATAAGTGCTAGTAGGATTAGTGGGTCATGTGGTAGTCTTATCTTTAAATTTTTTGAGGGACTTCCAGAGTGCTCTTCTAGAATGTACTAACTTATCTTCCTATGATCAGTAGAAAGTGTCCCCCTCTCTGCACATACCTGTCAGCATGCCTTTTGGCTTTGTGATTATAGTTATTCTAAGTGCGTTGAGATGATATTTCAGTATGGTTTTAATTTTTCATTTTACTAACATCTGCTATTCATTTATTTGTATTAATTATTTAAGACATCTCCATCAAACAAGACATTTTTTAAAAATGTATTTGGTAATTACAGGGTCTCACTACACAGCTCATACTCATAGTGATCCTCCGTTTTCAACCTCCCCAAGACATTTTTTTTTTTGCATATTTTGAACTTTGGTTATTCGTTTTGCTGACTTGAGTTTCATATGTATTTTTGGATATTAACCTTTTATCAGATGTATAGTTTGTAAATTCTTTTGTTCTATAGATTGTGATTTTATTCTGTTATTTCATTTATTATAAAAAGCTGTCTAATTCCATATAATACCATTTATCTATTTTTACCTTTTTTGACTTTTCTTTTGTGTTCAAAGCTAAAACAATCATTGTCCAGACCAATGTCATAGAATTCTCTCTGCCGTATTTTCTTCTAGTAGTTTTACAGTTCCTGATCTTCCATGTAAATTTTTAATGTATTTTGACTTGATTATGCTGTGAGATAGGAAGAAATACATAAAGTATTTACTTATATGCTGGCCACAGTTGCTATGCTGTTCTGCTTCCCACAGACAGGGGCTTTCACCAGGTTTTGGTTTTTCCTTTCAGTCTAAGGAACTAACCATTGTCTATGGAGCAGTATGTTTGACAAAAATGTTCTCAGTATTTATAAATGATCTCTCTCTCTCTCTCTCTCTCTCTCTCTCTCTCTCTTCTTGTTGACATTCCTTACACAGCATGGAATTATTTCCTTGGTTGTCCTTGTAGCTCATGAGAAGTTCTTTATATCTTAGATTGGTGTGCACTATTAGGTAATGTGTCTGTTTTCTTTGGATGCTTTTAAGATACTATTTCTCTGTCTCTATTTAGTTGTTTTAGCAGTTTTACTATGAAATCCTAAACATAATATTCCTTATATTCATGTTGGTTTGGCATATGATCCACTTTTAGTTACATTTTATGCAACACATGAGGTTTTCTGCATATGGATGTCCAATCATTCAAAATCTTTTGTTGAGAAATTATTCTCATCATTGAATTATTTTCTTTTCAATAATCAATTTCCAATGCTATAATGTAACTTGGCTACATAATCTTATAGAATCACTGTGATATCTGTGGTCCTTGGTGACAAAAACAGTTTACTTTGATTCAAGACTTAATTTAAGAAATTTAAAAGATTACTTAATATTTTTATATTTTCCTACATGCAAATTTTGCAAATATCTTACTAAAATCATCTTTTTTTCCCTTTTTTTCTTTTTCAGAACCAGGGATTGAACTCAGGCCCTTGCACTTGCCAGGGAAGCACTTATGCTACTGAGCCATCTATCTGCCCAGCCCACTAAAATCATTTCTAGGCACCTCATTTTTTATTATTGAAATAATGCTGATTTCTTTTAAATATCAATTGTTGATTTTTTGTAGATGGTACAAGAATGTTGGAATACAGATCCTGAATCTTTGTTTTTTGCTATTTTTTTTTAGTTCTGGAAAAATAAGGTAAATTCTTTTGGATTTTATACAATATATAACCATGTTATCTGTGAATACGTAGTGTTTTAATTTTGATCTGAATGCTTTTTACTTGTATATCATGTCTACTACACTAATAGAAATTTCTGTACAATATTGGATAGGTATGCCAAGAAAGAACATCTTTGTATTTTTCCTAACTCTAGAAGGAAATAATCTAATTTTTTCCTTATAAAGAAGGTTGTTAACATTGTTTCCATACACCACTTTTATCAAATTGAAAGAATACTTTTACAGTACTAATCTGCAGACTCATTTTTAATATGAAATTATGGATTTTGTCAAATATTATTTCTGCATCTATTGATGTGGTCATACAATTTTTCTTTTTAATATGGCTGAAGTACTATTTCTTTTTAATGTGGCTGATATTAAAAAGAAATAATCTGAAAAAAATATTTCAAGATCACAGAACACTTTTAGTCTCAAACACATTCAACCTATACTTTGAATGATATTTCAGATATTAAGCTAAATTTTATTCCTGAAATTGATCTCATTTGTTGGTATATTGTTTTTGCTATTTATTGGTGGACTCATTTTTAGATAGTTTTGTTAAAATGTGCCTATGCTCATTAGGAATATTGATTTATAATTTTTTTTTCTTTTAATATCTTTGCTTTTGGTATCAAGGTACAGGTTGAATGTGTTTGAGACTAAAAGTGTTCTGTGATCTTCAAATATCTTTTCAGATTATATTATATTCATAGATAGATAGATAGATAGGGGATGAGATCAAAGTTTAAACATGAAATTCAAAGGCTGGCCAAATAGCTCAGTGAATGATTAAAGCAAACAGGTGCAGGGGCCGGGGTTTTGATCAGGGGGCCTGCTGTGCCAGCCCTGCCCCCAGGGCATGCTGAGATGGCAATTGAGACTGGGTATTGTGGTGCTTGTCCATAATCCCTCCTCTTGGGAGGCTGTAAACAGGCAGATCACTACATGTCTGATGTAGTAATGAGACCATGAACACCCTGTAGACTCTTCCCTAAAATAAAAAAAAAAAAGAAAAAGAAATTCATGTATACTTCAGATATGCTTTATATGAAAAGCCTGTAAGTAATTTCATGCAACATTTTAAGTAATTTTGTGCATGAAACAAAGTTTGTGTACATTAGAGTATCAGGAAGCAAAGGTGGTACAGTGGTAGCCACCCATGTGGTTACTCTGTCTGGCCTTGTCACCATTCTTGACTGAATTTATATGATATTGATGACTACTTATCTTATGATTACCTACACAGAAATGCTTAACAGTAAAAAAGAGGACATGAAACTGATACAGTGAGAAAATACGTTCAGAGTAACTTCATACAGAGCTCCTGAATCAGCTGCTTCACAAGGGCCTCTGAGAACAATAACAGCTTTCTGTTCCTACCTATGATGCTATATTTTGACAAAAAGGTTATTGTACATTGTGTGGTATTTTTATAGGTGAGAAGAAACATCAGAAGTTGTTAAAAGTCTAGGAAATAATAGATTATCTAGACATGGAAAACATTTTGGCTGATGGCCTTTTAAAATGTCTCCAGATCTGCCTCATTAATGACAGTTTTTGCTTTAGAAATTTCTCTTTGATTTTATAAATTCCATGATTACTTCTTTAATTATGAACATGTACTATTATAGTCCTTAAGCATGCACGTCATGCATTTCTACCATGTCATATGTGGGTTTTTTTTCCCTGCAGTGTTAGAAATATTATTTTCATAGTTGCTGTAATTATAATCATCTTAATTCAGAACCATGTTAGTCATTTCATCATTGCTTATGAATGAACGATTGGAGCTCATTATCAATGCTAAAAACTTCTTTAATATCCACATCTTCCAATTGGCTCTGAAGATATATTTTTGTATGTATAAGAAGAGAAGACTCAGGTTTTTTTTTTTTTCACTTGACAAAATCTTTTCAAATCATTGGCTGTTCACTATAATCACTGAACAGAGTTGCAGGCCAGAAGTTGTGTGAGGCATGCACAACGATACCCTTAGTTACTGTGTTCAAAGTATTGGCAACAGCATGTATACATAGCAACTTTCACACTAAATTACCTTGAAATACACACACACACACACACACACACACACACACACATTCTTTACTACCACAAGCCAAGAACATTCTTTATATTTACTCTGTATTTTAAAAATCTATGGATGTGGTGGACATAATGAATCAATGCAGGCATGTTCATGGTGTAAACATTTTCATGAGAATTTCAGTTGGAGAATGTGTTGTGAAAAAGTAACACAATCTTTCACCATTATCCAGTGCAGTTTTCCCACAGTCTATGAGTCATAGATATAAAATGTTTGTGAAACCCACTGAGAAAAGATGTCTCTTGTGATCAATGTGTTTTTGTTAGGGTAATACTAGGGATAAGAAATGTAACCCTTTTAAAATGGTCAGAACACAGGTTTTCCCTGTCACAGCAAGCTATACTTATGCATGCCTGCTGCAGTAGCAGTCCCAGCCACTGCTCTGTCTTTGGCATCCTTAACTCCTCCAGGAGCCATTTCATAGTCTATAGTATCTTCTGGGGATGTAAAACAAAAACACTGATGTTTTATGATCATTTTCACTTGTTTTAGTACCAGAGCTTCCTCAGAGATGACCTTGGCAACTTCACAAATGAATTTGTGTGCAATTTCATGATCAGGAGTTCATTTATGACCACCACAAATATTTGTAAATTAAATTCTATCTATGTCTTATTTTATTTTTCTGGAATAACCGGTCAATTAGTCACAATTTCCTTCAATATTTAGTTGACTGTGATAATTCTATGCTTGTCTCAGAATCAAAATATCATTAAGCAGTATGTCTTCATGGTAATGCTGATGGATGTACGCTTAATTCACAACTGAGATCTTTGTTTTCAGATTTATGTAGTGTTTTCCTCCACTTCAGATCAGCACTTTCCACACAAAACTTCAACAGTAAATGCCTCTGCTTCTTCAAGTCGCATAGGATGATCATTCCAGCACCATGTTCTCCCATGAGACATTTCACTTTTACACCACTGTCCAGGTTCTCCTACAACTTTATTTTCTGTGCTAAAGATAAAAGTAAATGCTTCTTTAAAAAATCACTTACACTAGATATACTTACAAGTTTTCCTGATCTTTTCAACAAAGTTTTACACCAGACAGTAGAGAATTATGGGGAAAAAAAAGCCTAATGATAGTGCATGCAAGATTGGGGCTCCTTATGGGAGAACCTGAACAGATTTAGAGAAGACACAGTAGGGTCAAAGGGGAACAGTGAGGTTTTTTTTTTCCTTAAGAACATGAAATAAACCATTTTTGACTGAATACATTTTGACTGCAACTTTGACAAGAGTTCAGGTGTATAATTTCCTATTCGTGGCATCAAGATGAAACTCACAAATTTTCATATTTTAGATTATTCCAAATGTCATATTTGTACTAGAGATACTTAAACTATAATTCTAACCTCATTTTAACCTCAATTAAAAGTACTTCTTATGCTTTAATTTTCTGGAGGATTCTTTGCAGAATTGGGACTATTTCTGGCACTATTTCTGTTCAGAATTCATTAAAAACACCAACTGACAGTGCAGTTCTGAGTACTTGTATTAGTTAGCTTTAGCATGACTGGACATAGTGCCTGACACCCACAATTTCAAGGAGGAGAGGTTTATTTTGGTTCATGGTTTTCAGAGGATTCTGTCCATGTTTGATTGGTTCCAAGGCAGAACCACAAGGTTCAGAGCATGGTGGAAGAAAATGTCTCACTCCATGGCAGCCAGGAGTCAGAGTGAGAAAGGAAGGAGCAGAGCCAAGAGTGTACCCTTCCGTGTCATAGTTCCCTGAATATGAGACTTCAGGGAACAGTTTAGATCTCTAACCATAACATTCTTCTGTGGCCCCAAAGGCTAATGACCACTACTTTATGCAAAATGCATTTAATTCAAATCTAAGAGTTCCCATTCTTTCTTTTCTTTTCTTCTTTCTTTCTTTCTTTCTTTCTTTTTTTTTTATTTTGGGAAAGGACCTACAAGGTGTTCAGGGTCTTACTACTAGATCAGACTCATAATGATCCGCCTGTTTACAGCCTCCCAAGAACTGGGATTACAGGCACGTGCCACCATACCCAGTCTCAATTGCCATCTCAGCACTCCCTGGGGGCGGGGCCTGCACAGCAGGTCTAGGGATTAAACCCCAGCCCCTGTGCCTGTTTGCAGGCACTTTAATCCACTGAGCTATTTGGCCAGCCCTTGAGTTGCTGTTCTTAACATTTCCAGTATTCTTAAGAAGTTCAAGTTCAAAGTATTTTTACAGACTTAAGGGAAATTCTTAGCTCTGGAGCTACATAAAAATTAAATACTTGCTTTTCTGGAGCTTGGCTGAGCTGTGGCCAAGAAGCCAGGTAAACAGAGGACAGATGCTGGGGCCTGTTGAGCCCTGCCTCACCATCCTTGCCTTCTCTGAAGCTCAGCTGACCTGAGGTCACCACTCCTAACGTCACTGGTCACCTTAGCTCTGTTGAGCTGCTGCTGCCTGTCTCACTGGTAGCAGGAGCCTTGCTGTGGCCTGCTCTGCACCTACCCACCATCAGGAGAGCCTTATGATGCTTTGGCCTCCCTGAACATCATCAGATCTTCCAAGCTACAGCTCGTTCCCACCACATCGAGGTTCAACAGGAGCCTTGGTGAACCTACTCTTGTGAGCATATTCTTATGGGAGCCTTGCTTGCCAGCATCCCACTCCCCTAACATCACTGCAGAAGCAGGGTGAACATTGGGAGCTTTATTATTACTATTTTTTTTTTGAGGAACCAAGGATTGAACTCAGGCCCTTGTGCCTGTCAGGGAAGTACTTACTCTACTGAGCCATCTCCCTGGTCCCCCATTGGGAGCTTTAAAAGTTTCAAAATGAAGGCACAAAATCTCAGAATTCCAGCTCACTCAAAATAAGTCCAGGAGACAAAGTCATACTTGAACTTGGAAGTCATGCAACTGAAATTTCTGAAATGATAGCAACTGAAATGAACAACTCCACCAGGCTATGGAAGAAATCAAATCAGAAGTAATCACTCAGGTAAAAAGGGAAATGACAACAATCATGAAAGAATTACTCAGTACATCTAAAGAAGATACAGATAAAGAATGGAGGACAATAGGAAAATGATGGAAACATTAAATGCACAATACAGGAAAGAAGTAGAACGCATGAAAAAGATTCAAAGGGATATCCAGGATATTAAGAATTTCACTGAAAGCTGGCAAAACTGCTTGAACAAAATTGAACTTAGAATTTCAGACCTTGAATATAGTGTTGCAGCTAGTAAACATGAAAAGAAAAATCTCTTAAAAATAATAAGAAACTTGTAAATAACAATACAGCAGCAGGTAAGATCATGCAAAGAAAAATAATGTAAGATTAATAGGTGTCAACAAAACAGCTGGAGTCGGGGCTGGGGAGATGGCTCAGTGGAATAAGCGCTTCCCTGGCAAGCGCAAGAGCCTGAGTTCAATCCCCAGTTCTGACAAAAAAAGAAAAAAAAAACAAAAAACAAAAAACAGCTGGAGTCAACACAAATGAGATTTTAAAAAATTATGCAGAAGTAGTACAAAATTTCCCAAGCACAGGAAAAGAATCTAACATATACTTAAGTAAGGCATATAGAGCCCTAGCTATCCATAACCAAAATAAATTTTTATACAAATGTATAATAATAAAGATCCCAGATACTGAGCAAAAGAACAGAATACTAAAAGCTGTTAGAGAAAAGAAACAGATCACCTGCAATGTAATGCCTGTCAAATCATGGCAGAATTCTCAACATTGACTATCGAATGAAGATTTTGGAGTGAGATATTTCAGGTCCTGAAAGAAAACAACTTCCAACTGAGATTGATGTACCCTGCAAACTTATCTATCAAATTTAATGGACAGATAAGGTACTTTCTTGACAAAGAACAGCTGAGGAACTTCGTGACTACTAAATCAATGCTACAAATAGTACCGAAAGATATTGTAGAAAGAGATAAAAATGACCAAAATTGCAAGAATAACTGAAAAGAACCACCAAGTACAGCAAAGAATTAAACAGAGGGACAAAGTAGGGGTTCTACAGTAGGAAAACAACATAACAAAGATAATCCAATATATAGCAGTTATTAGCAGCAGTGTCAATGGCCTCAATTCACCATTCAGAAAGAAGCAAACTGGAACAGTGGATCAAGAAACAAAATCCAACAATATGCTGTACACAAGAAACACATTTAACTCAAAAAGAAATTCAAAGACTAAAAGTAAAAGGAAAGAAAACAATAATTCATGAGAGGACACAGAAAAAGGCTGAGATAGCTATTCTTGTTGCTGACAATGTCAAATTCAAACCAAGTGTGATTAAAAGATACAAATAAGGTCTTTTTCTAGAAGTCTGAGGTCCAGCATGTGGTTGTTTCTTTGGGTTCATTCTGCTTTCTGGATGAATCCCCCAAAAATCACATATTTTTATTGCTATAAATTTTCCTTTTAAAAAAAACCTTTTTTTTTTTTACAGGGGCTTGCTATACAGTTCAGACTTGTAATAATCCTGCTGTCCCTGCCTCCTAAGTGCTGGGATTACAGATGGCCCACCACAGCTAGTTTTGGGGCCAGCATGGCATGACCGGAGTTCCAGGACTGGCACAACATGCAATAATAGGAATTGAATTTGTATATGTCAGATTCTTTTCTCATGCTTGGGAATTTTCTGCTACTACTTACGCACAGTGTTTTATTTTTATGTAATTTATGTTGAGTCCAGCTGTTTTACATACTTGTTAAGGGAAAACTGCAAGAGGGAGAGATAACAATCATAATTATATATGCATTCAATGTAGGAGCACCCAACTTTATATGACAAGTTTTGACAGACATGAAAAATCAAATGAACAATAACATAATTGTACTGGGGGACTTTAACACCCCATTGACATGAAGAGGTAGATCAACTAAGAAAAAAACCATCAAAGAAGTAACAACTAAATGAAACTTGTGGACCGACCAAATAGCTCAGTGGATTAAAGTGCCTGCTTAGGCAAACACAGGGGATGGGAGTTCGATTCCTGGGCCTGCTGTGCAAGTCCTGCTCCCAGGGCTAACTGAGATGGTGACTGAGACTGGGCAGGGTGGAATGTGCCTGTTATCCCAGAACTTGGGGGCTATAAATCGGAGGAGCACTATGAGTCCAATGTATGAAGTGGGATCCTGTAGATCCTGTCCTAAAAATAAAAAAAAAAAAACTCAAACTTGTGAAGAAGTAGACCTAGTAGATCTTTACAGAGTGTTCTGCCCAAAAGCATCATAATACACATTCTTCTCAGCTGCACATGGGACTCTCTCCAAAATGGACCATACACTAGCACATAGAGAATGCTTAAGTAAATGCAAAGAAATTGAAATTATCCTATGCTTATTATCTGACAATAGTAAAATGAAACTGTAAATTATTGACAAAAGAAACATCAAAAACTCCATAGACACATGGAAACTAAGTAACACATCCTAAACAATCAAGTCACAAATGAAAATAAAGAAGAAATTTTAAAAAATATTTACAATCAAATGAAAATGCAGATACAACTTACCAGAACTGAATTAAAAAAAATTAAAGAGGAAAATTTATAAGTTTGAACTTAACTGCTATAAATTTTCCTCTTTAATTTTTTTTTGATACAGTGTCTTGGTATGCAGTTTGGACTTGTAGTGCTCTTCTTGGCTCAGCCTCCCAAGGCTGATATTACAGGCATGACCCACCACACCAAGTTTTGGGGACAGCATGGTGCACCCAGCATTCTGGGGCCAGTGTGGCATGTGGTACTGGAGACTGAACTTGGGTTCTTCAGCTTTCCAGGCAGGCACTTAGACTGCTAAGCTACCTCCCCAGCCCTAAATTTTCCTCTTGAGGCAGCAATCTTTGCATCTCACAGTTCTGGTAAGTTGTACCTGCATTTTCAAATCAGAGAAAGCCCCAACCAAAACAGAGCAACAGGCCAATCTCCCCAATGAGCATCAGAGCAAAAATCCTCAATCAAATGCTAGCAAAGAGAAAGCAGAAAATTATCAAGAAAATTATACATCATGACCACATGCAATTCATCCCAAGAATGCAGGAATAGTTCAATGTACACAATCCATGAATGTAATACACCACATTAACAGAGCCAAAGATAAAAAGTACATGATCATGTCAATAGATGCAGAAAAAAGCTTTTGACAAAATTCAACACTCATTCATGATAAAAAAAAAACCCTACAGAAAATTGGAATAGTCTTTACCTGAACCTGATAAAAGCCATCTATGACAAACCAACAACCAACATCATACTAAATGAGCAATAATTGAAAGCCTTCACTTTAAAATCCGGAACAAGACGAGTTTGCCCTCTTTCATCACTCCTATTCAATACAGTTCTGGAAATATTAGCCAGAGCAATTAGACAAGAGAGGAAAATAAAAGGAATAAGAATTGGAAAGGGAGAAGTGAAATTATCATTATTTGCAGGTGATATGATGCTGTGCACAGAAGACCCCCAAAACCCCATGAAGATACTTGTAGGTTTAATAACCACCTATAGTAACATACCAGGTTACAAAGTCAACACTCCAAAATCAACAGCATTTCTATAAACAAACAATGAGTGTACTGAGAGAAATTAGGGAAACTACATCTTTCACAATGATACCACCCAAAATGAAATACTTAGGAATTAATCTCACAAAGGAAGTAAAAGACTTATACAGTGACAATTGTAGTACTCTTAAAAAAGAGATCAAAGAATGTTTAGAAAGTGAAAAGATAATTCTTGGTCCTGGAAAGTAAGAACTAACATTTTGAAATTGGTCATATTCCCAAAATCATTGCATAGATTCAATGCAATCACTATTAAAATACCATAGGTACACCTCACAAATATAGGGAAACGATTAGCCAAAGCATTACTAAGCAATAAAGAAAAGGCAGGAGGTATCATAATCCCTGGCTTGAAATTATACTACAAAGCTATTGTGATAAAATCAGTATGGTACTGACAAAAAAAATAGACCTGAAGATTAATGGAACAGATTAGAAGACCCAGACTCAACTACAAATACGCTCAGCTACCTTATCTTTGACAAAGGAGACAAACGTGTTCAGCAGAAGGAAGATAGCCTGTTTATAAATGGTGCTAGAAAAACTGGTGTTTCACATGCAGAAGGCTAAAATTTGACCCATACCTATCACCATACACACAATCAGATTCAAAGTGGATTAAGTATTTAAATATTAAAACTGAAATACTAAGTCTTCTGGAAACAAAAATGGGTATAAATCTTAAAGATGCAGTTAGAGAGCTCATGAACAAAAAGTAAACTGCTTGAGAAATACTTCAAAGAATTAATAATTGAGATCTCATTTGTTTGAAAATTTTCTATACAAAAAAGAAATCACCAACAGAGTAAAAGGAAGAACAAACAACTGAGAAACAAATATAGCTGATTTTTCCTCATACAAAGACTTTTATCTAGAACATTCAAAGAATTTTTTTAAAAACAAATCAGGCCTCCAAAGTGTAAAGACTCAAATCAAAGATGGGCATCTGATATGAACATCCATTTCACAAATGAAGAAATGCAAATGACAAATAAATATATGAAAGTGTTCACCACCACTGGGCATTCAAGAAATGCAAATTAACACAACACTGAGATTCCATCTCATCCCAGAAAGAATGGCTATCATGAAAAAGTCAATCAATAAAAATTCTGGATAGGCTGTGGGGAACAAGAACCCTTTTCCACTGTTGGTGGGAATGCAGGATGGTGCAACCATTTGGAAATCAGTATGGAGACTCCTCAAAAAGCTAGGATTAAGGGCTGGTGAGATAGCTCAGCAGGCTACACACTTGCTTAGGAAGGATAGGAGCCAGGCTTCAATCCCTGGCACTGCATGCCCCACCAGCCCTGACCCCAGCATGCTGAACCAGTGATGGGAGTCTGGATGTGGTGACACATGCCTATAATCCCAGCACTAGGGAAGCAGAAAACAGGAGGATCCCTATGAGTCCAAGCTGCATAGTGAGACCCTACCCCACCCCCATAAAAGCCAGGATTGGAGGTCCCTTTCAAGCCAGCTGTTCCCCTCCTGGGTTCTTTTTCCAAAAGAACTAAAAGCATTATACCACAGTGATATATGTGTACTCATGGCTATAGCAGCATGATTTGTCATAGCTAAATTTTGGGAACAACCCAAAGGTCCATCAACTGCAGAATGGATAAAAAAGGTATGCTATTTTTACACAGTGAAGTATTATTCAGGTATAAAAATAATTTTGGGCTTTTATGGATAAATGAATGAAGCTAAAGACTATATTGGTAAGTGAAATAAATCATATGCACATGTGCAACCATTATATTATCTTGCTAGTGTAAGAATATGAAAGAGTAAATAAAATCTGAATGATATAGTGAAAGGGAAAGAATTTGTTCAGTGGGAAGGAAAACTGGGGTGAAGAAAAGGACAAAAGAAAGAAGGAAAAAAGTTATATTTATGTATATACACAGGTTATTTTGAATAATTGTAGTGCTGATTTCTACTGGTCTATTAAAAGGATCAATTAATGCTTAATTTTTTTTAATTTTAATTTTTTCTTTTTAAAATTTCTTACAATGTATTTTTATCAACTTTTCAGAATTATATCTGGTAACCTAAATAACTAATTTGAAGATAACATTATGCCATAAAAGAATGATAATTGTCTCATTCCAATTACTTTTTAAAATGAAATTTTGTGTCACTACTAATGGTTTTTATCATTTTGAATTCTTTACATTATTTAAAAAGTTAAATACTTTCAACACATATTGGTACATGGTGAATATTTTATTTAGAGAGCATTTGGATATAGAAATACATCAGACCAAATAAAAACAAAACCCAACAGAAAAAACATTAAATCTTGAAATATCCATGTCCTACATTCAGAGCAAGTTGTAGTAGTTCTAAATATATTATAAACTCTAACATGATGTAGTACAAACTCTAAAAGACTTGAATGTTCCACTCCTCTAGCGCTCTAGCGCTGCAGGATCCAGCCCACGTGGTCTCTCTCTTGGGCTGGCGCTGCCAGCTGCCTGCAGTTGGTCTCAGCAGATATTCCACATTTCTGGCGTCTCCATCATCTTGGAGTCTCCCCTATACTTCACTCTCACAACGTCATGCAGTGCTGTCTCAAGGGTTACTTTGGTTTCTCAGTAGAAGCCTCCATGGTCCCATAACTCTTGCATTGTGCAAACCTGGAAACAAAGCACTGTGTGGGTAATTCAGAGATCTACCGCTACCTCAGGAAGGAGCTTAGTCCCCCTGGCCTAAGGCTGTTATAGCCACTGAATGCCTCTGCAGCTAAACTTCGGGAAACACTTTCCCAGGCAACACTCAAAGAGCAATATGGCCTGGAACTCTGTTTCTGAAACAAAAATCTTTCAAAGAAGCTTACCCTCCTACACTCTTGAGCCTATAATGGAGGGTCTAGCCAATTCCTGGGATACCAGTGGTCTTTCCTGTTGTCTTGATGTAAAGTATGTGACTTCTTTTTACTTTTTATTGTCAATCTTTTCAGCAACCATGCTTTCTGATCTCTCAACTTTCTGAAGTTTGTATTGAAAGTGCAAACTTTTCAAATAATTGGTCTGTTTTTTCTTCTGTAGAGAAAAATGTAGTCAGTCATAGCCACATCACAGCCAGTGTCAAGTTGCCTTGAAATTAATTTCCTCTGCCAAATTAATTATCTCACTACCCTTAATCTTAGTCTCCTACATTTTTTTTTTATAGAAATGAAACATGCATGACCTCTAGTCATGGAGTTCTTTGCCTAAATTGATACCTCTTGAGCCTGTCCTTTTTGGCACACATTTCTACCAGCATTCTGGTCTTCTGAGTGTTGATTAGTGTCACTCATCAAGCTCTGTTTGTAGCATATGGCATACAGCTTCAAAACTTCCCAAACTCTTGTTCCAACAGTTTCAAAATCACACGGCCAGGTATAATCACAACAACTCACTTTCTGTATTATTCAGCTTTTCTATGATTGGATACAAAACCACTAACCTATAATTTAAAGGAGGAGAAGTTTATTTTGGCTCATGGTTTTCAGGGATTCAATTGTTGGTTGGCTCTAAAGCGGAATGACATGGCATGAAGGCGTGGAACAAAAAAGCAGCTCACATCTAGTCATGAGAATAAGAAAATGGAGTGCAGAAAGGCAGAGGTCTGACCCAAGAAAATACCCTTTAAGTTTGGACTCCATGACCTAACACCTCTTACCAAGACCCACTATACAGCCACACATTTGGGGGCATGTGATTTAGATCTAAACCATAATGAGATTTCTTGGGGGTTCTTATTGTTGTTTTAATGGAAAGATGTTATATCTGAATTTAATACCTCTAATCAATATATAATTATTAGAGAAGTTTTGAAATTGAACTTTATTATTGTGTATAATTATTAGAGAAGTTTTAAAATTGAACTTTGGTATTGTATATATTTATTAAAATTTTTCATTTCATTCAAATATTAAATTTAATGAGAATAATACTAATATTCCTAACAATCCCATGACATCTTCATAAATATATATAAGTTTCATTTCTGGTATTAGTAATTAGTCTTTTTAGTCTTTTTTTTTTGTGTGTGTGTGTGTGGAACTGGGGATTGAACTCAGACCCTTGTACTTGCCAAGGAAGCACTTATTCTACTGAGCCCTCTCCCCGGCCACAGTCTTTTTATTCTTGCTCCACCTAGTTAGAAATTTATTACTTATTATTTTCAAAGAACTAGATTTTAGTTCTATTCATTTTCTCTGTTGTTTTGTGTGTTTTTCTATTTTGTTGATTTCTGTTTATCATTATTTTCTTCTTTCCACTAACTTTGGGTTTTCGTCATCTTAAAAGTAGTTTATTTAGGGCTGGCGAGAGAGCTCAGCAGTCTGAAGTGCCTGTTCAGGCAAGCTCAGGCAAGTGCAGGGGACCAAGGTTTGATCCCCAGCACCATATGCTGTGTCAGCCCTGCCCTCAGGGTGGGCTGAGCCACCCCCCCCAAAAAAAGAAGTAGTTTATTTAAGGTGAAAATTACTTCACTTATTTGAATCTTCTAAGTTCTTTAGCATAAATATTTAAAGTGGTAGAGTTTCTCTTAAGAATCTTACAACTAGTATTTATATACATCCTACATCCTACAAGTCTAATAAAGCTGCATTTTACAAATATTTGGAGCTTTTTTGTTTTTAGTTAATAAAAACATTTAAAAGTTACCAGATTCCTTTGACTCACATGGTTTTAGTTTAGTTTTTTTACATCTTTTGTTTAATTTTATCGTTATTCTTTGCAGTCCCTCCCCTTTCCCTTTTTTTGTTTTGTTTTTTGATGCCAAAGAGTCAACTCAGGCCCTTATGCTCGCCAGGCAGGTACTTATGCCACTATGCTTCCCAGCCCTGCCACCCCTTGCTGATAATCCCTATCATCTTGTTTTCTTTTCATAACTATCTTCATTCTTCCAGTTTCATGTTTTTCATTACATGCACTCATTAATATGATAACTATTTTGATTATTTGAAAGTCCATAAATATCGTTAACTCCTAGAAAAAAAAAGTATCTCTTTTGTCTTCTTGTATAGCATGTAGGGCTGAATACATCTAATCTTTAGTTAAAATATCTTTAGCTAAATTTAGTCTAACTGGGCTTCAGAATCTTTCTTCAGTTCAGCTATGTACCTCTACTTTCATACTGCAAGGAGATTTTGAAGTTATATGACGTTGGTTAGAAAAGGAATAGCAGCCAAGCTCCATTCTGGGGATCAAACTACAAGGCAACAGTATGTAAATGAGACCCAAGGAGATCGACTGGGGTCTGGATCCTCTGTATGCTCATGCATAGCCCTGAATCATAATGGAATAGGTGTAACGGACCTAAAAGGAACATAAGAGACATTCCGGGAAGTGTTTAGGCTGCAGGCTCAGGACACAGACTACTCTCTGCCTGTAGGTGTAGAGCATCTTCCATCAGTGTACTTAGGATTCTCCCTGCTCCAGCTCGTGTCTGGCTACCTACTATACCTTTTCAAAAGGTAAAGTCAAGATTTTCATTTCTGCAGGGCTTGGGATCTGAGAACTAACTCATTAGATACCACTTTATGCTTTACATCCTAATGCCAGATCTCTTAGCTTTATAGCACTTAATAGCTTGTGGACCATTAAGGAGTTTCTTTCTCCTATCCAGTTTTTCCTGGCTTTGTGAGCCTTGACAAAGTTCTCTACACCCTTCTCCTCTAATACCAGCACTCAGCAGCTGCTGCCCTGCCAGTGATGCAGTTTCAACAATCCTTTGAACAGTTTTCTTTTGCTTTGCCCTACTCCCTATCTATGGCAGGCCACAGCTAAGCCTCTGTGAATGTCAAAGAAGACTGCTCAATTGTGTGGCTTGTGTCTAACTATTCCCCCAAATCTCATGTACTCACAGGGGTGGCATTTCAGAGGTGGCAAGATCTAGGGTGTGTGAATGTGGATTTATGGTGTGTGGTAACTAAATTGGTTTAGCATAGTTCTGCATGTGGATAATAAAAGACCCACCATGAGTGAAGGTGCCCCCATCAATAAGCTTGTATTCCAGATGGAATATAAAGGGGCAGAAAGAAGGCAGGCTGCTTAGCTGCTTCCTGCTTGCTTGACCATGGACCATTTTCCTAAGCCATGCTCTACCATGCTGTCCTGCCTTAGAGCCAGTAACTATGGCCTGAAAATGCTCTAAACTGTAAACCAAAAGAAACCTTTCATCCTTTAACTTGTAGAAGTAGGGTATATTGTCCCAGTCATGATAAAGTAAGCAAATGGGGATTTCTTTCTTTTTGTCCTGATTTCAGCCATCCTTTGGAAAGACTTTCAAGAGTAATTTGGAGGGGTTTCTCTACTCTTCCTGTTCTAGCAATGGGCTTCAACTTACTACTGTCATGACCTTAATCAGGATAACAACACAGTATTATTCAATAAACATAGACTTGTTCTACAGCTTGTGATCTTTGGTATTCTAATTATTCTCATGTGCCCACAAGGACATTAGAAGTTCATGAAAATTTTAGCTGCGTTTCCTCAGTGTATTTGCCTATTATGAATTTCTTCTCATTCTATTTCTCCAAACCT
Organism: Octodon degus; assembly: GCF_000260255.1. Lineage (NCBI taxonomy): Eukaryota > Metazoa > Chordata > Mammalia > Rodentia > Octodontidae > Octodon > Octodon degus. The sequence goes on along the minus strand of NW_004524616.1, from coordinate 14,544,385 downwards.
GGCTAGCTAAATCTACTATAACACTCATGGGTCCTTTCATCCTAGTATTTACCCAAATTGTTTGAACAATTGTTATGTTATTTTTGTACCACTGGCTCTCTCATTCTTCATAAAAAAAATCCCCTAAAATTTCAATTTTATCCAGCTTGAATAACAAGCTTCTTTGGTTTTGCTCATCTTAACTGGCAGTGGAGGTTCCCCTACTATAATTGTTTCGAAAAGATAAAATTAAGCTACTTACTCATTTTTGTAAAAGTTGGCCTATCAAAATTTATCATGCAAATGTTTATATACATTTCATTCATAATCTGGCATCAAAACACATCTCTTTTGAAAAAAAAACATTGATGGAAAAGAGCCATTTTTAAATTTGTTATATAAGAATAAGACCAGACAGGAGGCTACCTAGTTGTCCAGGTGAAGGAAGAAAGTGGGACAATTCACTATATTCTATTTTATAAATAATAGCCAGATCTGAGACATATTTTGGAATAGTGGACTTTCTGAGAATTTGGTTGGAGGCATGAAAGAGAAATAAGCTGGGATTAACTTTCGGATTTGTGTAAGGTAAGGTGAGTGGGATTCTACTAATTTCTGAGACAGAAAACGCAGAAAGGAGAGTGTGGCAAAAGGGAAGCTATAAATATAGTTATTGGCTTTGTGCATACTCGTGTCTAAGTAGGGATACAAAAGGAAGCTGAGGTTGGAGCTGGTGGGGAGGCCCAAGCTCAGGCTCACTTCCAAGGCTGAGTATATACTAACTTGTGAGTCATGACACTCTTGGAGAGGATTTGTATTGGTGACATTCACATCACCATTGCATTTTTCTCTCATATATCTGACAGAAATTTCAAATTTATGTCATGTGAGGTAACAATATTACTGCAGTGATGAAGAACTGCCCTTCATATTGCCATCTTCTCTACTATATTCGGCAGCTTCTGCAGTCAAGGCCTTGGATAGGATCACTTAGACTTCTTGCCCTGGGCCTCCTGACTTATCTCAGTTAGGCAGTTGAGTCAAGCTCTTATCTGGAGGACTTTCTGGAATGTAGGCCCCTGTTTCTTTCTCCCTGTCTGTCAAGCCTGCTGTCCATGGAAATCCCAAGGGAAGTTGGGTCCTCTTCACACTGCCAGCTCTCTGCCCTCCTCTCCACTCCTCTCTTCTATTTTCAAGAAATTGCATGATTTTATTGGGCTGGCTGACAATCCAGGGTAGTTTCTCTACTTAAAATAAACTGATTGGTACCATTAACTGCATCTATAGTATCCCTATTCCCCATAATATGACATGATAAGCAAAAGGCAAAGATCTTGGGGAAAAATTTAATCTATCACAGTACTCTTCCCAGAATATATTGAAAGAAATAAGAAGGAAAAAAGAGTGATAAAGATAAATATAAACTTAGAAGACTTAAGAAAGCCTAAGGTGGTTATTGTTATTTTATTTTATATCATAATTTTATTGATAAACAAATACAAATAAGACAGTTTCAAATCAAATCGCTAGGACAGTTTCAATAATTAACACATTGCATACATTCTTCCTAGTGGTTAATTGCTGTACAAGATGCAGAATTAAGACACTATTTAAAAACACCATTAGAACAAATCATTCTATTCATTAAGAGAATGCAACTATATATCTATCCTAACCACTTTGAATACACAG
>NW_004524616.1:14501105-14538349 GCF_000260255.1 Octodon degus | reverse complement strand
CAAACTCTGGTTCAGTTCTGTTATTTCTTTGCTAAGTTTTTGTCTGGTTGACCTATCTTTTGGAGATAAGGGTGTGTTAAGGTCTCTTGTTAAAATTGTGATATTGGATATTAGATTTTTCATGTCCATTAAGATTTGCTTTATATAGTTGGGTTCTCCCATGTTTGGTGCATACATATTTATGAGTGTTACCTCTTCCTCTTGAATTTTTCCCCTAACCAGTATATAGTGGCTTTCTTTATTTTGCTCGATCATTGTTGGTTTGACGTTAAGACTGTCTGAGAATAGAATTGCTACTTCTGCGTTTTTCTGAGGTGCTGGGACATGTAGTATTTTGTTCCATCCTTTGACTTTCAGCCTATGAATGTCTTTATGAGTTAAATGTGTTTCTTGTATACAGCATATTGTTGGATTTTGTTTCCTAATCCACTGTGCCAGTCTATTTCTCTTAATTGGTGAATTGAGTCAGTTTACATTGATGGTTACAATTGAGATGTATTGATTATGGTTGCCATGTTATCGTTTACTCCTTTTTCTCCTGTGTTTAATTGCGTGCCCTGTTTAGTTGGTTGCTTCCAATCTCATTCGTGGAGTTCTGATCATTTTGGTTCCTCTCCAGAACATCTTTCAGTAGCCTGTGTAAGGTTGGCTTTATCATCCCGAAATTCTTTAGCTGTTCTTTGTCATGGAAGTATTTCACTTCTCCATCAAACTTGAAAGAGAGTTTTGCAGGGTTTAGTAGTCTGGGCTGGAATTTGTTTTCATAGAGGACCTGAAGTACCCTGCTCCAAGCTCTTCTTGCCTGCATGCTTTGTGAAGAGAAGTCTGCCGTAATTCTTATGGGTTTTCCTTTGAATGTGATCTACTTCTTTTCTCTAGAGGCTTTCAGTAGATTCTTCTTGTGCTGAGTTCCTGGGATCTTGACTATTATATGTTTTGATATGTTTTTCATTGGGTTGAGGTTCCTTGGCGTTTTGTATGCTTCAGTTACCTGAATGTCAGATTGTTTCCTCATATTAGAGAAGTTTTCTGCTATTACTTCTGCCCATATTTTTTTAATGTCATTTGTATTGACTCCTTTTTTCTCATTGATACTTCACATTGTTCATGTTTGCATCATCTTGCATGTGATGGATTATTCTTTCCTGCATTCTTGTTGTATTTATGAGATCCTTTCTTACCGTTTCCCTAGCTCCACCAGCATCTTCAAGATCTAATACTCTGTCTTCGTAATCACTTAAACGGTTTTGCAAGCTTGTGATTGAGTTTTAATTTCCTCTTTAGCTCTTTGACTCTGCTTCATGTGATCTATTTCTTTCCTGTATTGCTCATTCAAGGATTCCATCATTTTTCTAATCTCCTCTATTTTTTTATTCAATATCTTCTTTTGAAGCAGTTATAAATTTTTTTACTGCAGTGTTTTTTTCAGACTGGGTTTCCTCCCTATGTTTCTGTAGTTGCCTCTTTACTTCAGATGCTATGAGTTCTGAGAGTTCTTTTTTTATTTCAGAAAAGAATTGAGCTCTGATTTCCTCTACTTCTTTCTGCTGTTGCTTATTTACTATTGACACTATTAATTCATGCATTTGAGCCGAGCTGGTGTCCTCCGCACTTGCTCTGGGTGGGCACTGAGTTTCCTCCATATGTTTCTGCATTTGATTCTTTATTTCAGATGTTATTAATTCAGGGATTTCTTTTTTTATTTCCAATCTGAGGTCCTCTATCCCTTTCTGCAGCTGTTTCTTTATTTCAGAATCTGTTGATTCATTGCTTTCAGCTGTTTGATTTCAAATTTGTTCTGTGTTAATGTCCTCTGCTCTCTTTACGGGTGGGCTTGGGTTCTGAGGTTGCATTTCTGTTCCTTCTCGTCATTTTGTGTAGCACTGTCTTTTGACCTTTGTTGTAGATCTTTGTTGTAGGTATAACCTTCACACATACTGAAGTTCAGGTGCAGCTCTACAAATTTTGGACTTATCCAGCTGTGCCTGGCTTGGGTCTGGCTGCTGTGCTCAGCTCTTTCCCGCTGCTGCCCTTGAGGGTGAACCTGTTGTGCCCCTGTGCCAAGATGTTGTGCTCCTGGATTAGCTGGTGGATCTATCCTCTACACTCTCTGCAGGGATTGCAGCTGCAGGGTTACACTCTATGCATGTATGCCAGGCCTGAGCTGTGCCTGCAGGGGGCAAGGTGGAGAAGGGGGGAGAAGAAGCTCTCCCTCACACTCACTGGGTTTGGGCTAAGACTGGGTCTGGGGGTCCCAGAAAGCAGCAGAAATTCCTACTATGGGGGCGGGGTGGGGGAGGTGCTGCGGAGTGATGGGGGGCGTCCCAAGTGGGTGGGAGTGGGTCTTGCCCAGACCGCGCCTGGACTGGGACCGGTATTTTGTCCGGGCAGCGCAGGGTAGCAGGAAGCTCTCCACACACTCACCAGACCTGGGCTAGGACTGGGTCTGGGGGTTCCCGGAACAGAGCAGAAATTCCTACTCGGTGGGCGGGGTGGGGAGGTGCTCGGTTATTGTTATTTTAACATAAAAATGAACCATTTTTCATGTAAATATTCCCTAAAAGATGAACTTTATACAGAATAAATAGTTTAAAACCTAATAGACATTTTATTGACTTTACATGCAAAAATATAAAGGCTGGTAAATTACCTAGAAGAAATAGTATTCTGATAGTCAATTCAAAATTAATAAGAGGAAAAAAATAGTAAATAAAAATATTAGGTATATTAGATTTTATGGAAGAAAGAAAAGAAGAAAAAAGGAAGGAGGAGGGAAGGAGAAAGAGAGGAAAGGAGGGAAAAATTACCAAGTGAGTACATTTCTGTTAACGAAGGAAGCAAGTTAATTAAAACATACTCACATATAATCTATAAAGGTTCAATGAACGGGGTCAGGCTACTTGTCTGTTTACCTGACTTGTGTAATATCTAGGGTTGAACCATAAATGAGCACAAACTCCAGAGTATGTTTCTCTAATTATAAGAGGATGCAGACACTGTTACCCAGGAGGAGCAAACTAATCTGGATGCCCAGGACGATGTGCAAACAGTGTGGCTAAGAAGTTGCTTACATCTTGACTGTTGCAGTTGATGTCTATGCTGGCACTCCATTGTATTACAGTAACCTATCATTTCTCAATTTGAAGAGTTAAATGGCAACAGAGCAAATAAGCTAAGGTTTTCATTGCAAACATTTTTTTTCAAGAAATTGAGATCTTCTGGAAAAGATAATAATAGTATAGGTAAAAGTGAATGTGTAGTCCACTTTCTTTTGACACTGAAAAAAATTACAGAAAGTCAAATTTTAAAAGGAGAGAAGAAAAACACCACATTATAACTTGGAAAATTAGGCAACAACCAAAAAGTATAAGGAATTTTGGTGTTATACAGAACTGATTAGACAAAAAAGAATGGATTTATCAAAACCCAGATCATTACAGAGAAGGATTCCATGTTGGGGCTAACTTGAATGTTTGGCCTTTTTCCTTTCCTGCATAAACAATAAGAGAACTAACTAAACTGAAAAACAAGGTGTCAGGGCTAATGAAAGCTTGAAACTAAGATGTAATGTGAATCTCAACTACAGAGGACATCAATTCAAGGAGCTGGTTTTGGATTTGAGAAAAATTACCTAGAATAAAAAAGAAAAAGTAAACAATCAGGGTTAAAAAAAGGCATCGGTCAATACAGTGATATCTCTATTTGAATTAAGTGAGTTTTCCTTACAAAAAATCTTGAACTGAAGAGTTACCTGTTTCCACATCTCATAATTTTCACCTTCTATATTATAAGAAACTCTCCTGGAAAAAATGACTAATAATGCTAATCAAATATTGAGTTACAGGATATCAAACAGGACAGAATAATGCTCATTAGTTTCTAAAGAATAAATATTCATGGGAAAATAGAGATAAAACCTGGGCAAACATAATATATGATTTTAAAACATATTACTTTTGTTGATTAAAAATATCACCCTGAATACATGATAAATTTGTTTATTTTATTTTTCCATAATTTTATTGAAAAACAAATAGCAATGAGACAGTTTCAAATCAAATTGATAGGACAGTTTCAATAATTAACATATTGCATACTGTCTTCCTAGTGGTTATTTGCTGTACAAGGGGATATATAAATGAATGTCCATTTTGTATCTGTGTATTCAAAATGGTTAGGATAGATATATAGTTACATTCTCTTAATGGATAGAGGGATTTGTTGTAATAGTGTTTGTAAATAGGATATCATGTCTGAATCTTGTACAGCAAATAACCATTAGGAAGACAGTATGCAATGTGTTAATTATTGAAACTGTCCTACCAATTTGGTTTGACACTGTCTCACTGGTATTTGTCTGTCAATAAAATTATGGGAAAAAATAAAAGAAAAAAATATTGCCACACCACCAGGTCTACTTTCCCTAAGCCTCCCACTTGATATCATATCTATTTCCACTGGAGTATGTAGTGATGGGCAATATCAATTATGCATCAATAATACCTGGTATGAGTAAATTAGATCCCAGTTGTTAGAAGAAATATGTAACATTATGTGTTTCATCTTGTTTTTGAGCAGATATGAAGGATTCTAGAATAGGATACTACCTTAAATTCTTCTGAAATCTCCCCTTCTTTCATTCATTTGTATGTATTTTCCTTTATGTCTTTTGAGATGCTTATTATGTCTGCCTTAAATACTCATGTGGAATGGCCATCGCCTGGGTCATCCCCATATTGTTTATACTGATGGCATTAAATTTTTTGTTGCTATTGTCTTTGTACAATGATCTAATAAATATCTGCACATTGTGAAAAAAATACTATATCCAGGTTGGCAGAAATCTTGTCAGTATCAGTTATACTTTAAATACATCTAGAACCCACCTACTTGCTCACCTCCTTCACTGTTAGCATCACCATCTCCCCCTCAATTATTGCAAGAACCTCATAAATCTATTAGTTACTCCATCACCACTCTCCCTCCCAACAAGTCTTATCAGAGAAGTCAAGTGGTTGTGTTAAAAAAAAAAAATAACAAACATCGAACAAAGTTAACATTTAAATTGCATTTCTTTCCTGGTCCAAATCCTCTAGATTCCTTGCTCTTCAACTCATCAGTCATTATCTGCATCAAGTCTACCAGTTTTTTGGATTGCCATCATAGACTACCACAAACTGCATAACTTATAAACAATACAAAGTGGCTTCTGTTAGTTCTGGAAGCTAGGAATCCAGGATCAAGGCATATGAGCGTCTGCTGAGGGCCCACTTTCTTGTTCATATATAGTGCCTTCTCCCTGTGTCTTCTAAGGTACAAACAACCAGGGAACTCTCTGGTGTCTTATTTATAAAGGTACTAGTTTTATTCATGAGTTTCCTACCCTTATCACCCAATCACTTTCCACCAGTACCATTGTGTTGGTGACTATGTTTGAACATGAATTTTGTGAGGGTACAAGCATTTGGGTTGTGGCAGAACCCTTGCAATATTCCTGGACTACCTACCTGAAAAGCTTTGCACTCACCCTCTTATTTTCCAGATAGAAACACACTTCATTCTTTTATTTATAGTCACTTTGGTGACATCTTCCTTGGGCATCCTAATTAAATTATAGCCTTTGGTTCGTGACTTTTGATATTTCTTTTCTCTGCTGTAGCTTTGTTTTTCTGTTAACATTTATCATTTTAGAACAATGTTACATTTATTAATATTGTTTATTTATACCTTTCTTATTAGAATTGAGACTATTGTTTGATCCACTGAAACAATTCCAGGGCCTAGTGTTTGAAACACAAGCATTCAGTACCTATTAGAATGAATGAATGAATTAGTGACCAGCTCATCCCAAGCAGGGAAGGGTAGAATTCAGTCAAGCATGTTGTTTTTCACAAATTGACCATCAGATCAACCACTGCCCTTTTTCTAGAGCAGAGATAGGGAAGGAGATGAAAGAAGGCCAGGGAGTTAGAGTTTGTAGACCTCTCAACACATAGAGAAAAAAAAATGTTTGCTATAGCATTTTCTTTTTCTCCATATTCTAATTAAAAAACTAAAATAATATTATAGTTGTAATTTGTGCAATTTTCCTGATTTTTAAAAAAATCACTTGACTTGTGTGATAAGCCTGGTTAGAGTTGAGAGTGGAGCAGAGGCAGAAGTCCTCTGACTATGGTTTGGGGCACATGCAGGCTGGAGCTTATTTTCTGCATTGACTTTGAGTTAAATATTTTTCTATATTTCATAAAAAGATTGGAAGAAGGGGAATGAAGAGGAAAAAGAATTGGAAGAGGAGAGGTGGGGAGGACACCCTTCTATTCAAACCCTTAAACTTCCTCAAGCAAGAAAACTGGCCTACGAGTTTAATTTTAAATTTCTGTATAGGAGAAGTCACTGGTGCAATCAGTGCCACGCTGAAAACCAAACAGCACAGACATAAACCCAGCGCTCTTTCGGAAGCCCTGGATTCTGACATTGAGAGACAGTTTGCGTTCATCCAGTGCCAGCAGAAGAGCAAGGCCTCCTCCCGACACTTGGCAGCCCCTGAGTAGTGGGCAGCAGGTTGAGTCTGTCCCTCTCTCTTGCTTTCCTGAGCCATCAGGTGCTCTCAGTCAGAGTGCTAGGTTGGCACCGCAGTGCATTTGGGAAATGGTATCGGAGAGACAATAAAAGCGGAGGTGGCTTAGAAGATCACAAGAGGAAACGTTGACTGAATTTTCAGATTTGTGGATTCCAAGACACACATCTACTTATCTCCCAAGGGGTAGGGCCAACCTAGCACGGAGTACAGACAGAACCTCACAAATAAGGTTGTTGACAACCTATCAGAGATAATTACCCAGAACACTGTGAGGGGCTTCTTTGCCACCTTGGTACAGGGCAAACATGGGTCAGGGAAGAGCCTAGGGTGTGCGCAGAGCTGCCAGCCCAGAGGACAAAGCAGGCGCACACTCTTGAGCACCTAAGGGGAGAACATCCCTCCTGGGGCTGCCCAAGGCCGAGAGGGATGTGGTGTGCACACTGTCTGTGGCTTTATGTGTCTTCCACCTTCGTGTCTTTGACTCAGCACTCTCTTCTGTGGAGTTAAAGGGAGCTACAGCCATTGAGCATGCACACACGCAAAGGAAACCCCCAAACAATTACTGTCGCAGCAGCGGGTTTGGACTCCACGAGTAGTGAAGACTCAAAATGATCCAGTTCGGCCACACTCACACTGCATTTGTGTGGGCCACTTTTTAAGTAGAAGTTAATGTCACTAAGCAGAAAGGATGTGCATACAATAAAATTAGTGAATTTAAATATTCAAAATTGTAAAAACAAAAAGAAACAATGCACAAGGGAATCAGAAGCCTAGGAACGCTTCGTGTGACTAGCTTTCAAGGTTCTTGCAGAGCGTTGTTAAGCAGACTCACTGTTCCAGGTAAAAAAGCACGCGAGTCAAGTAGCGGGACAGCTTCTCTAGGCTCAGAATCGCCGGACAAAGCCCTCGCTGCTTCCTGCTGCCGACCGCGAGGGACCCACAGGTCCCTTTCGTTCAGAAATGCCCTCCCTGGCTTTCTAATTAGGGAAGCATCTCTGAATTATTTTGCCAGTTAAATTGTTATTAGAAAGTGGTGTGGAGGGAAGCCAAATTTATCACAGATAACCAAATAATAAATGGGGAAAGGGTCAGAAAGCAAAATTCTACAATACCCAGGGCCTCCTTCTCCCTTGTGCTTTTCCAGTTCTTTTTAAATTTACTTGCTTACCAGAGATACCGCGCATGAACTTTGCTTTTTATTTCTTTCTCGCACCCGCTGGCAGTTTAATTGGACTGTTTTCTCACCTTGCACATCCTGTTCACTAACTACGTGCGCGGCCTCTTCTGCGGGGATGAAGGAAGATGGGTGAAGATTCTTTGAAGTTGTTTTGGCACCCATGAGAGTGTACACGCTATCTCATTATCCGTGCAACTGCAGACCCAGCCATGCATGCTAACCACAGCCCTAAGAGCTTTTGGTCTTCTTTTTGTTCTTGTTGTGCTGACTTAATTAATGGGACACTCATTCCATAGATTCTAGTATCTATGTTCATACACAATATATATTAGTTTACCCATATATATTTAATATATATCATATGCATCATCTGTCTATCCATCCATCTATTTTAAATCTAGCAGTGCTTTTCCTTTTCTCCTAGGATCAAGGCCCAAATCATCAGTATAAATCATTCATGGCTCCCACACAGGTAACCTCTGCTAGTGTCTCCTCTCACTTTCTCCTTCATTGTCTCTACCGTCCCTTGGTCAGCCATCCATCTCTTCTTTCTTTCTTCCCAACATTTTATTCTGTTTTTACCACAGGACCTTTGCACAGACTCCAGGTCTTCCTGGAATGCCCCCTTTGACTGAACCTTTGCTGATCATCCAGTGAAATCATTCCTTAGGTTTTAGCTAAGTGCTCTCAGTGAAATCTTCTCTTGGCCACAGGCTAAGTCACATTTATTCTATATTCATTCCATATTCCTTCTTTCAGGTCTCTTATCTGAAATTGTAATTATATCTTTATATCAATATTGTGCTGCCTAAATTAATATTCCTTTCTCATGTGAGACTGTAAACTCTACTAAGACATCCAGTAGAAAAGATATTTTTAAATATTGACCTGATCAATAAAAATTTTATCTTAGTTTCATTAATATGTGGATATGTAATAAATATTTTCAGTTGGGAGTTTGATACAGATAGATTTCATATCTTGATCTTTTTTATTCCCCTGCTCTACTTTCCCTTCTCTGTCTCTCCACATCCTTTTCTAATCTCTACAAAGTTTCTTCTGTTCTTATTGGTGCAGTTTCTGTCTAGTTGTCTCCGTAAAGCCTCATGCAGTCATGTGGTGACTTCTGGAGTTTGCAACTGATTGTTGTGGGTGTGGGTGCTGCACCCGCCCTGGGGCTGGTAATTTGCATTACAGTATAAGGAGGGGAGAGAGGCTGGCTGGCTGCCTGCTGCTGCTGCTCCTTCCTTGCTCTCTGCTCTCTGCCACCACCATGAATGGCTGCTCCCTGCCATGTGCTGCTCTGCCTTGGAGCCAGCTGAGTATAGCCTGAAACCTCCACTCACTGTGAGCTAAATAAACCTTTCATTCCCTCATTTTGGGTGTCAGTTATTTGTCCCAGCAATGAGAGAAGACTAACTGAGACACCATGACTCTTATTTTGCTCTTTTTACACTATTTTATTAAATTGAAATTTAATATTGATGCAAATATAAATCTCTCCTATTAAAGAAATCAGAATAAGATTTTACCTGTTGTTAACTATTCCTTCCAGAGGTAGAATTTCTATATTATGATTCCAGACTATATTTATTTAAAGTATTACAATGTGCTTGGCTTAAATATGGTTGGAATCAGAGTCTCAGAAAAATATATAGCCTATGTAATGCAGACTTTTCCAAATAACTTTGAGTGCGGGATTCCCTAATCTCCAATGAGGCATTTTCAGAATGTGTGTACAGGTACTGAGAGGAGTGCTAGTAGGCAGCAGGGTTTCACCCTGGAAGGGCAGGTAGGCAGGTAGGCAGTCTGGAATTACCTCACTGGTAGAGCACTGATTTAGCATGCATGAGGCCCTGGGGCTGACTGATGTCAGGACTGAAAGAGAAAACTACACTGATGACAGTGGTCCCATTAGATTACATCACCTAATGATGATGCAGCCATTTTAGTTTCTGAAAATACATGCCATACTGTTCACACATCAATGAAGTATCTTAATACTTCTCTCTTTCTCTCTCTCTGTCTCTCTCTGTCTCTCTCTGTCTCTCTCTCTCTCTCTCTCACCTTTCTTTCTCAGCAGTACTGGAGAATGAACTCAAGAAGGACCACCTGGTTGACTCTCCTTAAAAGAGGAACAGTCATTTCTATTTTGGTTGTGCCTGACCCTATTTCCATGTATTGATACGAACAGAGCTGGTTAGGATTTTCCTTAACCCTTCAATTAGCTTTAAGCAGTGCTTATCGATCTAGCCAAGGTGTTGCTGGTAGTCTTTGAAAATGGCATGCATGTTTACCTGATAACCCATACCTACAGCTCTCTGGTGTGAGCCAGATATAGGATAAAGAGACACACTAAGACACATTGCCAGGTTGTTTTTTTTTTTTTTTTTTTTTTTTTTTTTTTTTTTTTTTTTTTGAGACTGACTTAGTAACTCTCACTGAGTTACTACGTTTCCCAGGCTGGGCTAGAGATGAAGATCTTTCAGCCTCAGGCTCCCAGAGTGCTAATGTGACAAGTGTTCTTCACCATTGTTAGCTCCAAGCAGTGCCTTTCTGAGGAAGCACCTTGGTTGTTAAGTGATATGTCTCTCATCTGAAGGAGGTACTATAGTTAGAAAATTTCATTAAATGAATTCAACACCATAAATCTCACTTTGATGTCTCCTCCACATGTTCCCTGAAATAACAGATTAGATTTTAGAATTTATTCTTGAAAACATTCATGCTGTATACATATTAACTTTTTTAATAACACCAAATGTAGCCTTCACTTGTTCCTAAATAACATGTATTCTAGTCTTTCAGCATATCTTCTAAAATCACCACTCAGATTAGCTAGCACTTTTGATGCATTATGTTCCATTCAAACCTCAATAAAACACCAACTTTATTCTGCAAAACTGTAAGGTCACTGAGATGACTCCAGCTTTGGTGGTACTATATCACAGAGCTGACTCACCTGGAGATTGTCCATAGTTAATAGCCTTTTTCAAAACTGCCTGTATTTGTTTTTATTTTTTTTCTACATCTAAGTATGCATTGTGTATGTGTACTTTTCATTCTAACTTCATCAATTAAAAGAAAGCAATTTCTACCAGCTGTGAGTCATCTATAAAACTTGTTTGCTTCCTAAGTTTTAATCACAATTTTTACAAATGTTAGTCCAAGACAGAGAAGTGCTGCATGCAGCCACTTCTGGGGCCTGTCAGGAGGAGATGTTAACCAGAGAACTGATGTTCTGTGGGTAGCTGTTTAAAAAGCCACGTGATTATTCAAAAATCCAAATTTCATATTAGAATTACAGAATATTAGTGATCTTTCTGAAGTTCCAATAAGTCAAGTTACTTATTTAAGTGAGCGGACTTATTATCAGACTTGGAAACAGGATTCAGTTACTTTAATTTTATGACTACCTTAATTATTATTTCTTTCTTTTCTAAAAAGTAAAACATTTTTTCTATCAGCTGTATTTGGTAAATGTCAACACAGTTTCTTTCATTGAGCACCAACTTGATGGGTCAGAATATATTTTTACTTCCTTCTCTTTACATAGTGCTTTTTAAAATTGTTTCTCTACCTCCCGCTCTGTGGTTCTGTGGGATAGACTGTGCCATAGATCGTCACTTTTGTAGATACCCACATATGAGTTTAAGTACAATGGGGGATGAGCGCTGAAATTAGATCACATGAACCTCTTAATATTGCCATCCACAGTTTTATTCAACTGTATTTTTCAGAGTGAGTAGCTGTAGCCCTTGAATATAATAATAGCCATTTGTGTGTTTTTGCAAAAGCATTATAATGCTTAAATTTTTGCAATACTTACTTGGGAGTCAAAATGTTATTTCAGAAAATATTTAGTGAGTCTTTCAGAAAATATTTCTTTTTTTCTTTTCAGGAGAGGTTCCATGGAGTGTTATACTATGAAAATGAAAGGTAGTATGGAAAGAAAGATAATTTCGAAGTTAGGATTTCACTTAACTTTTCTGATTTTTAGCTTTCTTGTTTAAATATGCTTATTTCAAGGAATCATTGAGCAAATGAAGGGTTATATATAAAGGTGCTATGAGGAAAATAATATACTGTATGCAACTAATACATTAATATTATGAAGAAAATAATGGGAAGGTATCAACTTTAGGAATATATAGGAAATTTCTACATAATTTCTACCTATTGTGTTCTAGAGATTCAGTAAGAATGACAAACAAAAGTATTCAGAACACATACTGACAACCTATGAAAAGTTCCAAAAGTATAGACTCTGTAAATAGGAAATTCTGTAAATACAAAAGTAAGCTGCAGAGTGGACCAGAGAGGGAAGTACAGGAAGTACATGGAAAAAAGAAATAGATAAGAGTTCTGATAGGATTTAAGATGATAAAAGTTATCTCTCTTCAGCAAGAAAGTTTAATAGCCCAAACTTGACTTGAGAACAGTTTTGAGACATGGTAGCTTAAAACACTGACTACAGAGGATCCATATAAAGAGAGGAGAATGCTCAAGATTGGAAGAAAATCCCTGAAATTTCTCCTTTCTGAGGAATAAGGTAGCACTTGGAAAGTGTTACAGTTTAAATGAAGAACAGCTCCCTGCCTCAAAAACAAAACAAAGCAGAAATTTCATGCCCACAAAGGCCAGTTTTTGCAGGGAGTTGGACTGTGGGGCCCTGTGCCCATCTGTGCATCTCCACTGGCGGGTTCAGCTCTGGGAGCTGCGGTCTGGCTGGAAGGTCAGGTCCAAGGCAGATGTGATCTGGAAGGCTGCATTCCCAGCAGCACCTCCCTCTCTTTGCCTCCTGGTACCATGCTGCAAGCAGCTTTCCTCTGCCAGGGCTTACCCCTACGGTATTTCTCGTTAGGAGTCAGACAACCAGGAGGAGCCTGCCAAAATTGTGAGCCAAGGTGCACCCCTCCTCCTTTAAGTTGTGGGAGTCAGACCTTGTGTCCCAGGGATAAGCCAAGTGACTAAAACAGGAGAGGAAGAGAAGGAGGATCAGAGGAAGCATAGCAAAAATAGAAAACCCTGGAAATTAAAAGGTCTAGAGAAATAATAGAATGCCAACAACAAAAGACATAAAATATCCCTTTTCTGACCCAAACAAGTACCTAGTTTCTGTTCAGTACCCAAAGAGAAAGAAATACCCACAAAATAAACAGCAACACCAGTCAAACTTCCTCTCCTCTGTACCTACATGCATTTGCACCTACACACATACAGAAAAAGATGAGACACTGTAACATTAGTGTAACTAGGAAGACAATGCTTACACAAAACTATTATACATACAGAAAAATAATAAAAAGATGAGAATGAGATACTAGTTGGTGAATATTCCCAGGTTAAGTGTGCTTCTTGACTATAATCAACTGTTGGATTTTGATTCTTGATCCATTATGCTAATCTGTGTCTTTTGATTGGTGAATTGAGTATACTTACACTGATGGCTATCATTATAAGTATTGATTTGTTTTTCTCATTTTATTATTTTCAGGTGTTGTTTTGTTTTTCTTCCATTCTTCTTAATTACTAACCCTACTTGATGTATTCCTTTTATTGGAGTTTTGGCAAGTTAGCTTTATTGCCTCCTTCTAAGATATCTTTGAGAATGTTTTGGACTGTGGTTCAGTGGTGGTCTTGCTGTTTTGAGTTCTTTCTGCAGTGTTGGCTTGGTGGACATCAATTTATACAGATTATCTTTGCCATGAAAAATGTTTATTTTCCATCACTTTTTATGGTCGGTTTCTCAGGATGTAGTCATCTGTATTGGAAATTGTTTTCTTTTAAGACTTGGAAAAAAATTGCTCCAATATCCTCTGTCCTTCAAATTTGGTGTTAAGAAATTTACTGTTATTGTTATGGGCTTAACTTTATGCACTGCTTGATGTTTTTTCCCTAAGTTTTAGTATTTTTGGTTTGTGCTTACTTTGTAGGCTTCTGATTCTGATATGTCAGAGAGGGTGTTCTTTCGTCATGGCTATTTGAGGCTGAATTACCTCATTTATCTGGAATGATTTGTTTCCCTAAATTTGGACAATTTTTTGCCACAATTTTAATGAATAAGTTAAAAGCCATTGGTGTCATCTTCAAACCTTTCCTTAATGCCTATGATTTGCAGGCTGGTTTCTTGCATTCCTTAGGACCTATGGATTCAGATCCATGGGGTTTCTTTTGTTGTTGTTGTTGTTTTTGTTTTTGTTTCTTGGGAGGGTATTGATGAGTGAATGTTCTACTATCCTATCTTTACATCCTGACAATCTCTGTTCAATTTGTTTTTTCCTGCTGCTTATGTTTTCAACTGACTTTTCATATTCAGTATTCTTGCCTGATTCCTTTTAATAACCTCCAAGTTTTTATGAATGTGATTATTTTTATCTTTGTATTGATTTCTTTAACTCAATAAGTTACTTGTAAGCCAGGTGTGGTAGTGCATGCCTGTGAACCCAGCATTTGGGAGGCTGAGGCTGGAGGATTGAGAGGTCGAGGCCAGCCAGTGTTACAGAGTGAGTTCAACACCAACCTGAACTACATAATGAGACCCTGCCTCAAAAACTATAGAAAATAAAATAATCATAAATTCTTTGTATTTCCCTTAAGCTTATTGAACTTCTTTCAATTAAATATTTTGTCTATCATTCTTGTTAAACTCGTTGAACATCTTCTGCATTTTTTACTTCTTTTTTCTTTTATCTCTTGAAAACTTAAACCATTTTTTTACATTCTTTGCCTAAAATTTCCTCCACGTTAGTGCCTATAAGATCAGCCTGTGGAGCCATAAAGTTTATGGAGGCACGTTGTTGCCTTGTTTCTTTCATGTTTCTTTCCATTGTTTTTATGCTGAGGGCTGAAGATCATCTATGGTAGAAAACTGTCACTACAGGAAAGTGTGGTGGAAATTTCTATTTATTTATTTATTTATTTATTTTCCAGAACTGGGGATTGAACTCAGGCCCTTGTCTTTCCAGGGAAGCGCCTATTCCACTGAGCCATCTCCCCAGCCCCTATTTTTTATTTTGTTTTTTAAAATTTCTTTAGTTAATGTATGTAGTCCTGTGATGTGGCCTTGGCTGTTATTGTGTGTTGGTGGTTATGCACCGTGAACTGGCATGTCGCTCAGTGGTCCCAGGGAAAGACAGTCAGAGGGTTTAGAAAATATAGATGAGACGAAAGCTGAGGTTAGGAGGAGTAGCTTTTTTTGTAGGTGGGAAAAGAGGACTGAACCATCACTCTAGGGGTGTTTATTTATACTTTTGAGTTAGTATCATGAGCTACAGGGTTGTCTGGCAATTACAGACTGGAATTGTCTCAGGCAACATGTTTTCTCATGACTAAAATATTTTTAGCTTCAGCTGCTCCCTACATTTATGAACCTTTTCAACTACTGTATTGTAAGAACAGAACAACTACTGGTTATGTCATCATTTATGGGACTGACCATAAATCAATCATATAATTGCACTCTTTTCAACCACCCATTAAAACAATGAAATAGTACTGATGGTAAGTAAGTATGCTGGAATGTAGCAAAAAAGGGAATGAAAAGAGGTAGAAGAAAGAATACTCAAAATTAAAGAACAAATAAGAGATGGCAGAGAAGAAAGAAAGAAAGAAAGAAAGAAAGAAAGAAAGAAAGAAAGAAAGAAAGAAAGAAGAAAGAAAGAGACAGAGAGCAAGAAAAGGATACAACTTTGGTGACATCTTTATATCTGGAATGGAGGGCTGGTGAAGATGGGGTTATTTGTGAAGTTTTGAAAAAAAGAAGATGGAAGAAAGTATAACTGGAGATTTGAGGAAACTTTAAGGAGGATCAAACCAATGAATAGGTTGATAAAAACATTGTTTGAATGCTTTATACACAATTTTTGATGAAGATTAACCTAACATGCCCCTAAAAATGCTATATAAACTAAAGCAGTGATTAATTTTTATTGTCAATTTAACTTATACAAATACCTCACATATATTATAAGACAAGAAGTAAGGAAAGACAATAAATAAAGTAAAAAATTGAAAATAAATTATGATAATATTTGTCTTAGACAAAAGCAGGAGAGAGAAAAAGGGATTTGGGAAAGCATAAGAAACAAATTAAATAAAAAGAGAGGGTAAAGAGTTTTAATAGAGTATATAGGAAAATAGTGTCAATTTATGACTAAATCAGAAAACTAATTCAGCTTCTGTTACGAAACATCTGTTGACAGGGGAAAAATTAATTGTAGAGATAAATAGATAATAGAGGGTTCAAAACATGGCTTTCATTTTTCCGTTCACCCCAAGCCCCCCAAAGATCATTCTTTCAAATCAACCAGTGGTTCTCATTTTACAGTGTATATTGTTTCCACCTGAGGAACTTACACATATTGATTCTGTGGCCCTTACCAGTGAGTTTGATTTAATCAACTAGGGTTATAACTGGGTACTAAGAATTTGCAAGTTTTCCAGATGTTTTCAATGCACTAAGAAGGCTGAAAACCATTGCAGTGGAGGCATACAGTTCAAAATAGAAGAGTAAGATGAAGGGAAAATAATATTCACAAGAACAATTGTGTGGTTAAATATATATATATTAAATTTTCAAGAAATACATAAAATTTATTTAAAAAGACAAATTGGGCAAACAAAAAAATTTCCTCATGTAGAATAGAATGACCAACTATCATATATTTCAGTTGTCTCTGAGACACATTTAGTGCAATCTCATTACATAGCAGAAAGTTTTCTTCAGAAAGTTTCTGTGAGCAAGACTAATTCTAGTATTTACATATTAAGTCTGTACATAGAGAAGAAATTCCAAAAAAAAATTAAGGCTGACTAGCCTAAGGTATTAAAACAAATTTTCAAAGCTCTGATTGAACTAGTACCGCATCAATGAATGTATAGCCTTACCAGTAAGACAGAATATCTGATCCAGAAATAGAGCCCTAAATATATAAAACTTTAGTGAATAATAAAACATATCAAAACTCTGGGGCAGAACACAAGCTTCATAACAGTTCTTGAGACAGTTGAAACACAGTTTTGGACTCATACCTTATGTCAAATTGATGAAGTTTTAAATGTAGCAGAGGAAATACAAGGATAAAACATGGGTGTTTTTTCTTTACAATTGTGATGTGGAGAAGATTTTCTTTTTCAAAATTCAGTTCCAATTAAACAAAAAAGGAATACATTATACTATATTAAGCAAAAAGCTTTTGCATTGGCAAAATCATAAAAAACTGAAAAATTTGGAAAAAAATAGAATATGTATGACCTATAGAAGTGTAATTTCCTTGTTAAATAAATGACAATGAAATAACCAACCAATTTTATTTTTTATTTTTATGTTTTTTATATTTTAGGGAAGGGTCTACAGGGTGTTCAGGGTCTCACTAGTATATTGGCCTCATAGTGATCCACTTGTTTGCAGCCTCCCAAAAGCTGGGATTACAGGCGCACACCACCACACCCCATCTCAATTACAGTCTCAGCACATCCCAGGGACAGTGTTGGCATGGCAGGCCTGGGGATTGAACCCCTGGCCTCTGCACCTGCTTGCAGATGCTTTAATCCCCTGAGCTATTTGGCCAGCCCTCAGATAGTTTAAAAAGATCTTCTAAAATATAAAAATGTATTTAACTTCATTCTTGAGTAGAAATGCACGCCAAACAGAAACTAACCTGAAATACTAACATATCCTTAAAACCCAATTCTGCCATCCATGTTTAAATACAGTCCTTCACTAAGTGAAACCACAGATCCTTCGTAAGAACATTCCAGATTTTAGTAAGTAAATTCTGACTTTACTAAGTAAATTCTAGTAGATTCCAGGTTTAGACAGAAAAAAGCAAGTTAACCCTAAAGGTATTATTGAAAGCAAGAAATTGCTCTGAATTTCAGCTGGTCACAAGACTCAGCCCAAAGTGACTACTACTTGTCAAATTTGGAAGAATTAGAGTGTAGAAATAGAAACTTAAAAACACCCTGTGAATTTCTGATAATACCATAAGACAATGAGGTACAGAAAAAGACAAAAATAAGGGAGCTTTCTTTTTGGAACAATATTAATAAATTAGAAACATTGATAAAGTCAGTAAAATTTAATCATCACTTACAACTTCCAGTGTAAGAATTGATCTGCAAGCTCTCGCGATCTATTATGGCTGGGGCAGGTTAACTATTTGGGCTGCGGTCGTGAAGTGAAGGCTTTCCGTGCTTTCACCGTCATCCTCTCAACGATGGCGTTTTTGTCACGGTTCTGCAATTTGCCGATTTGCAGGAACTCGGGCTATTTATCTCATTTTCAGCGTACACTCCTGTGCCTGCACATATGTAGGTTCTCAGCTCTCGCAACCAGCTCCACGCCAGCGGTGAAGCCGAAAACAGAGCCTGTGGAAAATGAAGCTGTTGCCCCAGAGTTCACCAACCGAAACCCTCGGAATCTGGAGCTGTTAGGTGTAGACAGGAAAGAGTGGGGTTGAGGGACCGTGTGGCCGTCCCGAGAATTCTGGCACAGGTTGCGAGTTATAAGGACTCAGCATCATGTGGAAGCCCTTGTGAAGCACTGGAATGGCCGGGTTGTGGCGTCAGCATCCACTCGTGAGTGGGCTATTAGAAAGCACCTTTATAGATCCAGAAACGTAGTAGCTTGTGAGAGTATAGGATGAGTGCTGGCACAGCGCTGCTTAGAAGCAGGAATCAATTTCATGGTCTTCCAGCCAACGCCTTGGGAAGCAGCAGCAGACTCGATAAAGCGTCTACAAAGTGCCATGACGGAGGGTGGTGTGGTGCTTCAGGAACCTCGGAGAATCTATGAATGAAATGGAGGCATTAATTGTGGAAATACAAAATTGTTAGCTACTTACGGCCATCAAAAGAAAGCTTCTGGAAGAAAAAGCCTGGAAGTTTCCTAGCAGTAATGTAGAAGTGGGCCGGGGAGATGGCTCAGTGGAATAAGCGCTTCCCTGGCAAGTATAAGGGCCTGAGTTCAATCCCTGGTTCCGCCAAAAATAAATAAATAAATAAATAAAGTAACAGTGGAAGATTATTTGTAGTTAGGTTTGGGGTGTGTGTGTGTGTGTGTGTGTGTGTGTGCCTGTAAAGTTTTGTTTTTTAATCTAAATTCTTCCTCATTTTTAGTTATGAAAGCTATATCTAAGGAAAGCATAATCATTTGCAACTTTTGAAGGACAAAATTTGTAAATTAACAAAATAAAGGCACAGTAACTTCTGTTAAAAAAAGAATTGATCTGCAAGAATCATCTATATACTTTCAAAATGATTAGGTGCAATTTAGAGGTTATATATCCTATAGCTATTGCAACAAATTACTGAGAACTTAGTGATTTAAAATTATATAAATTCATCATCTTACTATTCAGAAGGACAAACCATTTCTATCCTTCCACAGTTGCCTCTGGACATCCATTGTAGGATGTCTTGCACCTTTCCATGTCCTGCATTAAATCTGATTGAGAGCGTGTGCAGTCTTCAGAGGAGCCTTGTCCCAGCCTAAAGGCTCGTGTTTCCACTAATATACTCATTGAGACACAAGTAAGGTATCAACAGAGTGGCATTCCTTTTGATAGACACTAAGAATTAATCCTCTTGGTTGTATCTTTTAGTCCTAGTGGTAACCTGCACTCTGGCTTCTCTCTGTCTCCTGAAGCAAGGCTGCATCTCTCTGCTTCTTCTTCCCTGGTCACTTAAAGAACTGAACTTAGACCACTCCTTAACCCAAGATGTGATCCAGCAATATTATGCTATTACAAGAGGAGCCAGGAGGACAGAATTCTTACATTCTTAATGTCCTACATCCCAGACTGCTTTGTCACAACAAAAGAACAAAAGGTGTCTTTGTAAGGGAGCGGTCTTATATACTAACTTACTTAAGAGCTCAAATAACCTTACCAACAGTAATGGGACAAATGGTGACATGGGCCTATGGATGTGAAGCAGGAGGAAAAATATTTTTAGTTATATTGCATTTTTTTCCAGAAGCATTTAGTCTTACTTTAGACATTAGAAAGGAATCACACTGTGACATTTTCCCAGCAAATTGGTCTGCATTCTTTAAAAATGTCCATGCCATGAAAGAAAAAGTAGCAAGTGAACTATTCGAAACTAGAGATGAAAGAGACGTGACAGTCAAATGAAATGAGTTATTCTTTTTTCATATATTTAGTACAGGGCCTACAGGATCCCACTACTCATGTTGGACTTGTAGTGATCCACCTGTTTCATCCTCCCAAGCACTGGTATTACCTTGCTCAGTTTCAATCGCCATCTCAGCACACCCCAGGGATGGGGCTGGCACAGCACACTGGGAATCAAACCTCAGCCACTGCGCTCTGTCTAAGCAGGTGCTTTAGTCTGCTGAGCTATCTGGTCAGCCCAAAATGAATTATTCTTGATTGATTCCTGGCTTAAAGGGGAAAATCAAAAACAATATTTTCAGACAGTTGGATAATGTTAAATGTGGGATGTTTAGTATGCAAAATTGATTTGTCTTATTAACAACTTAGATATGGTCATGATACTGAAGTTATATGAGAGAATGTCTTGCTCAGAAGAGAGTGTTTAGAGGATGTTATATTTGGCTTGTTTTCAAATACAGCAGTAGAAACAAATTAGTTTCGGGGTGAGGTACAGAGAAAAAATGAATGTGAAAAACTATTAGCATGTGTTGAAACTAAAGGAAAGGCTAGCCTGCTGGCAGCATGCAGGCTGGTGCTCCCTGAGAGGCTGGGCCCACACACACTGGCCATCAGCTGGAGTCTAGTTGTGAACCCCTGACCTTGCAACCTCAGGCAAATATTGAAATACTAATCTTCTGAAAACCTGAGACTTTTCTTACTACATGGTTTTAGATTTTAATCTATTGCCAATAGTTTTAAATTTGGCTTCATAATTTAGACTTCAATTAATTGGCTATGAAGATTTTCTCCAGTTATTAGACACTTCTTTTATTTTTATACTTTGAAGTTTTGTGTCCCTGTAAGAGGACTGACTATAAGGACAGATCCTATTAATTGTCTTCCCTCTTTGACACCTAATGACACATCTTCTTTACTCAGGTAAAGGTCCTGGCTCCCAAAGTACAGATTTGATGACTAGTTTATAAATTATGTCTCAGGACAGATTCCTTCTTGACCTAAATAACTCCTACCCCACTGTGCGCATTTCACAAATGCTGGCTAAACCTAATGGGGGATTTTCTAAGCCACATTTTCATGTGATCTTGAGAATATAAGCCTTTAAACCAATTTTTCAGCCTTTTTTGATGGTGTAACTTTGATTTCTAAATAGCATGTTGCACATAAGCAGAGGGACAAAGTACAGGAGCATGTACCCACACAAAGCCAGGATAAACGTTTAAAAAAAGCTATTTTGTACCATTTCTGCTGCCCCTTCTTATAGAAGTTTCCTTATGATTCTAGCATTATATCACTTCATGAGCTACACAGCTCCTTACTATTCCAGATGATACACAACTGAGTTTTGGAAAGCTCTTTATTAAAATGCCCTTAAGTCATAAAAGCATACTTTGAAGTAGAACAGTAGGCAGCTACTTCAGTAAGTTGAAGATCAAAGATGTTGCTATCCCCATGGCCAATGAGAATGAAAACTTGATTTAGTGCAGAAGTGTTTGGGGAGAAGAAATGATTTCTTACTGATAAAAGAAAGCTGGAAGTAGAGCGAGGAAGCTGTGGGCCTAGCTCCTTTGCTACATGGTTCATATATTTCTCCAATAGCTTACCAGACTTTTCTGAATCAGTCTTTTAAAATTTACAACCTTTAGTTCATCACTATTTTCCTGTTCCACAGCTGACACTCCCCACCCAACCAGCCTTACCCTTGAAAGAGAACATGCTGGCTGCCCACTATAGACAAGTGCTCTGAGGCCAGTAGGCCAGCAGCCCTTTGAGGCCAGTAGGACGTGCCTTATTCTCATCCATCTTGCTCTGATATGTACCTCCCTGCATTAGACTATTTTTCTTCCTCATTATTTTTCCCATTCATGCTTTGTGACAGCCTGCAACAGGACTGGAGAATAAGAATGCTCTCAGCAGCCACTACAAGAAGCTGTGCAGCACCAACTTTTGAGACAGACTATTGACTCGCTGTTGGCTTTGTACTTTAGAGGTCACTGCTGGGAAGAGAAATTGAGCCAGTTCAAAAATCTCTTGATCATATGGCTCCTGCAGTTTTTCCTGAATTCTGAAGCAAAATGGTCAGTCAGACTCAGTACGTAGTGGGAAAAAATGTAGAAAAGTGTTAGAGAAGGCAAATTGGCCATAAGTAACAGTCCAGTATCCTGATTTAGTGTGTCCCAGAGATCCATCTGGACAAAGCAGAGAAGGTCTGCCTTAGCAAGGCGTGGAGTAAACACACAGGCTTCTTGCAAAGGCTGGGGCTGTGTTCAGTAATGTTCTCATTACACTACTTGTTATTTTATTCCCTCCCATTCAAGTGCTGTTACCAAGACATACCAGAAAAGAGTTTGATCTGAAGATGTCACTTTTTGTATTCACTCAGACCTAATGGATACTCTAGCCTAAGTAGCTATTCCTTTTGAAAAATTTTGAGCATTCTGACTACTACCTGAGAGCACATGGGGACTCCCAGAAGATCTTAGTGAAATCTCAAGCTAATGTCACATACCCCATGAGTGTGTGCATGTGTGTGTGTGCCCCTGAGCATAGCTAGCCTGCCACAAAACCAGTCCTGCCCTGAAAAGCTTCCTGTATAACATGGCTGCCTAAATGATAGTAGACTAAGCATTTATGATTATTTCTTAGGATGAGACTTAATTGCAGGTAAGTGCTCAGTAAACATATGGCATAAATGTCAACATATTACATGACTTGCTGTAGTAGTTTTCCCTTTTATGTAATTTTTCTCCAAAGCTTTATAATACAAACAGAAGAAAAACAGAGGCAATAAAATTTTAAGGATGTATTTGGTCATGCAAATATTTCCAGTTGCATGATAGCTATGCAAATAGATCTATTTTATATGCTTCTATGTGTGACTAGTGTATTTAAAAACTGATTTTCCCCTGACATTCTCTTGTACTCTCACCCTACATAAACAAATGCATTTGAGTAAAAGAGTTTTGACTGCAATATTCTCTCCAAAAACAGGCTCAAATACTTAGTCTTTTTTTTTTTTTTTTTTTTTTTTTTTTTAGGGAAGGGTCTACAAGGTGTTTAGGGTCTCACTACTAGATTGGACTTATGATCCACCTGTTTACAGCTTCTCAAGAGCTGGAATTACAGGCACTCACCACCATGTCCAGTCTCAATTGCTGTCTCAGTGTGCCCTGGGGGTGTGGCAGGCCCAAGGATCTAACCCTGGGCCCCTGCACCTGCTTGCACATACTTTAATCTGCTGAACTATTTGGCCAGCCCAAATTCTTAGTCTTGAAACAAATTGTGCCACCACTAATGAGAACTTCATGGTTCTCAGCTCATTCTGTATAATCTGAATCAAGTAGGCAAACCATTAACTAACTCTTCAGCTATCTGATGGGTGTGTCTCTGCTGCTCCCTGTCTTACCTCACCTTGACCACCCATACTGAAAGCACCAACAGTTATGACAAAGAGCTCCATAGTAAAGGGTTTTATAGAGTCATAAATGTTTAGAACACACTTTTTTGGGGAAAGCAATAGAAAACACCCATGTTCATTAAATGCTGGTGTGGCCTTTTGGTTTTGCATAAATTTCACTTCACTGTCAAGGATAAAGTCATCTCTCATGCTTTCAAGAACCCAGCCAGGGGAGTGAAGACAGCAGTCAGGAGTGGCATCAGGATTATTTCTCATCCTTCTTCTTTTTGGGGGGAATTTATTTCAATACATTTTTATGTCCACAGAACAATTGAGCAGGAAGTTCAGACAATTTCCTTGTACTTTCTTCCACCAGTGTGCTAAGCATGCTACAATCAAGGAACAAAACTTGGCACATCATTCACACCTACTCCACACTTTACCTTAGGTTTTGCTCTAGTGTTATACATTTTATGGATTTGCATCAAGATGTGGTATGTGCCTGCTGTTACAGTGTACAAAGTGGTTTCATTGGCCTAAAAATCCTCTGTGCTCCACCTGTCCATCTGTCCCTTCGATTCTCTGGCCTCTGAGCAGCACTGATTTTTTTTTTTAACTGAGAGCAGTTTTACCTTTTCAAGAATGTCATATAGTTGCAATTATACAGTATGTATCTTTTCAGACTTGGCTTCTTTCACTTAACCATATGCATTTGTTTCCTTTGCATCTTTTTTTATAGATTGATAGCTCATATTTTTACTAGGCTGAATAATATTTAATTCTACAGATGTACTGCAGTTTTTCCATCTACCTATTAAAATATGTCTTGATTGCTTCTGTGCCTTAGCAGTTATGAATAACTCTGCTATAAAAATTTGAGTGCAAATTTCTATATGTGTGTGGATGGAAATTTTCAATTTACTTGAATAAATTCCAGAGAGTATGGGTGATGGATCATATGTTAAGAGTATTTTTAGTTTTGCAAGAAAACTCCACACTATCTTCCAAAATGGTTATATTATTTGTGCTCCCACTTGTATTTGAAGTGCCTGTGTTTGGGATTTGAGGTATTTTAATAGTTCTTCTGTAGAATCTTATTACAGTTGTAATATCTATCTTCCTAATAAGATTTTGGGTGTATTTTCAAATGTGTGTTTACTATGTGTATGCCATTCTGGCTGAGGCATCTGCTCAGACAGAAAAAAATAGATATTTTTCTATACAGTTTTGAGAAGACTGTGCATATTTTGGACAATAATTATTTATCAAATATGTCTCTTGAAACAATTTTTCTGACATTATGTGGCTTGCCTTTCTTGTTCTTTTAAGTATTTTTAGTTTAAAAAATTATTTCTTAGTTATTTGATTAACGAGAATGATTAAGTACCGATAATTCTATTTCATCAGTGTGATTCTACCTTAACTACATGTGAAGGTCTGGGTCACTGGCTTGTTGAATATTAAAACATTTTCCTAGTGTAGCCTGTTAGAATTTTGTGGCTGAAAGTTCTTTCAGAATTTATTAAACTCTTCCGGGGAAGAATGGAAGAGACAGCATTTCCCATTTGACAGATGGGAACTTGAATAATCAAAATTTAAAAATATCTTCTGGTCTTTCCTTGTTGAGTGAACAGCCAAACTGACTGTCAGCAGCTTTCCTTTACTGGGTTCCTGGGGTCTGCCAAGCCTTCCGGTGTGGATAAATTACAATGTTTCAGTGTGCCTGGAAGTTTTTATACATCATTAGGTGGTCATGTGAGTCACTTTTTAACGTGCTTCCACTCCAGGGAATGAAAGGAAGAATAACAAGCAGAAAATCATCCTGACAGAAAAAGATTTAACCTGTACATGAAATGAGGAAATGATTGTTGAAATACTGACCTGCTTTGAATGATGTACAATAATAGTCAAGAAAAAAACACATCAATCTGATGTGCAATGTGATATTTGAACAGGTCTAGCATTTAATTGTGTTGCAAAAAGTATTTAATGCTTCTTACATTAGACATAAAACTTTTATTCTCATGTTTCATTCTTCATATTCTAAATGTATGTGCTTGTAGCCACTGAGTTTCCGAGGAGAAAAGCATATGATTCTATCTCTGGCCTTTTCAGTCATACTGCTCTCCAAACACACACACACACACACACACACACACACACACACACACACAGGCACACATTCTTATAATGTAAGGCAAAATTCTTGTCCTATTGTCCTAAGTAGCAGCCTTCAACTCACTGCATGCTTTGAAGCTGCACGGTAAGGCTATGACAACTAGAAAGACTGGTCCTTTCTGGCCTTGTTTAGGAATAGGAAAAATAATCTTGTGTCTGACTGAACTTGGAAATAGTGAAACATCTTATAGCATTGTCTCTCTTTTTTAACCGGTGGGTAGTTGTCTTTTCCTCCTTTTCTTTCTTAAAAGTAGTTAATTCATGTAAGATGCCTCAGGATCAGTAGGCCTTCATTTATTTATTTATGAAACAAAGTGTTTGAATATTATTTTGAAATTATGAAGGTGCTGTTTTCTATTGTCCCTCTGAACACAAAATCTTCATTCTATCCTGTCTTTCTCTTAGTAAGGAGAAAGACAAAGAAAGAAGGATAAAACGCATGCAAAAGTTGCACTTGTAAACAGAGCTAAAGAGCACAACAACAGATGCTCAAGCAACGCTTGTTTCTTGCAAGATGACTCGCCACGTTTCCCAGTTACAATTATTGCTCTCTTAAATATACCAAGGGCTTAGCTTCAAATTTGCTTGTAGTGTAGGGTGATATTTCTCAAAATATCTGTTATGAGGGATCAGGTTTTTTTTTTTTCTCAAATCCCTGAAGGATAAGTTATTTTGTAAAATACATCATCAAGAAAAATTAGATTAGAAAAAGAAGATATAAAATACCAGCCTCAATTGTTTTATTTTGATTCAACAGAAAGTACTCTGCTAAATTGCTGTAAAAGTGTCTATAGGACACACTTAGTACCGATCCTGGCGTGCAGCAGTAACAGAGTTTGCTGGGGGCACCGACCCACAGACGCAATTGAACAGTCACGTGACCATCTACGATCATGAAGCCTCCAAATAATCACCAGTGGTCTACCTCAGGATAGAGCTAAATGGAGTGGAAACACATTCAAGAGCCACGGAAGATGAAAGTGGGTTCAGCTAGAGGCTGAGAGCAAGTGCTAGGCAATGACATAGAAAGAGAGACTGACAGACTGGTCTGAAAGCTGCAAGGCAATAAGAAGCAAGAGGGTAGAGGATAGCAGGACTAGTGCCTGCCTTATGCTCTGATCAAGTACAGAGGGATACTGGAACCAGCAATTCCAGTATCTGCTGCAGGCTGGAGCGATACAGGATACACATAGTCTGATGACCTCTCTGCCTTCTATCTTCCACTGGCTCTCATGGGCCACATGGCTTTCTTCTGGGGCTGTGCACCTCAAGGAAAGATACAGAGAGAGGAAAGGCAGTCTGAGAGACTCTTATTCAAGCAAATGAGAAGCTGAGTAAGCTGACAGTCCTGGACAAATAGGGTCTTCTCCATCAGAACATGCAGAACAGGGGAAATGAGGAAGAGAATCAGCAGCCAGATGTACATCAAATAATAATTTATCATTTCTCTGCACACCAAAGGTGTAACCTGAGTTACATGTTGAGACCTGTAATGACTAATTTTGTGTGTCAGTTTGACTGGCTAAGGAGTGCACAGATCAATGGCAAACCATTATTTCTTATGTCTTTGAGATTAGCAGTGACTCAGTAGATGGAGTGTAAAAGATTTGCCCTCACCTATGTGACAGCATCATCCGGTCAGTTCAGTGCTGGAAAAGAATGAAAAGGCAAAGGAAGGGCACATGCCCTGTCTCTGTGTGAGCTGAGTCATAACCTCTTCTGGTTCATAAAGGTCACACAGGGTCTTTCTGCCTCAGACTATATTATTTGTACCTCTGACTTCCCAGGTTCTGCAGCTTTTAGATGTCACACCATAGGCCTTCTTGGCCTCTATAAGTGCATGAGAAACTACAATAAATCTCTTCACACACACATTGGCTCTATTTCTTTAGAGAAATCTAATAAAGAACCATACTGTAAAATACATACTGAGTATTGATTGCGGGCTGGCCATGTGATAGGCACCAGCTATACAGTACTATAGTAAATAAGACAAATATGACCACTGCCCCGACAGGTGGTGCATTCAGATAGAGAAAAGAGTTGAACTCTGTCCCCTCAGAGTCAAGCTTGACACAGAGGAAGGAAAATGAACTTTAGTTATAAATACCACCTTGCACAAGGATTGTTCCCCAATCCCACTCTACATCACTATCTCTGCATACCTTTCTCTGTACTTTAATTTGATTAACATCCATTCAATTATGTTACTTGGCAGTATATGCTGTGAGTAAATCATCTTTTTTTATTTTTAAGGAGAATAAAAATATAACAGATAACACATTAGAAATCATACAGAATTTCAACAAAAAATAACCAAAATGATAGTAATTCAACAATCATGATTATACTGCATATCGTTGTCTTCAAAGTAGTGGCTCAGATTACTAGATATAAGCATGATATATTGGTCAAAACAAAAATTTTAAGCTTTAACTGTTCCCTTCAAAAATCCAATAGAAATTAGCACTACAATCATCTTAGCTTGACTTTTTCCCTTCCTTTTCTTGTAATTTTCTTCTTTGGCTCATTCTACTTCTTTTCTTTTGAGCAGTTTCTTCCCTTTTGAGATTTTATTTACTCTTTCAGATTCTTCCACTAGGAAGACAATATGATGCGTTTACACATATGGGTCTGATTTGTTTCATTTCTAAGTATGGTCTCTAGTTGCACTCATTTATCTATAAAGCTTTCAAGTTTACCTTTTTATAGCTAAGTAATACTCTAGTGTATAACAATACCACATTTTTAAAATCCATTCTTCAGATGATGGGTATTTGGGTTGTTTCCAAGATTTAGCTGTAACAAATTTTGGTGCTATATACATGGTGCACATATATCTCTGCTGCATGATGTCGTCGTCAGGTCTTTTGGAAAAATACCCAGAAAGGAAATAGCTGACTTCAATGGGACCTCCAATCCTAGCTTTTTAAGGAGTCTGCACACTGAATTCCATGGTAGTTTTACTGGTCTGTACTTCTGCCAACAGTGGAGAAAGGTTCTTTATTCCCTATAGCCTCTCTAGCATTTTTATCAGTTGGTTTCTTGATAATAGCCATTCTTTCCCAGGTGAGATGGAATCTCAGTGTTCTTTTAACTTTAATTTCTGGAATGACCAATGCTATTGATAAATTTTTCATGTATTTATTTGCCATTTGCATTTCTTCAGCTGACAAGTGTATTCATGTCAGATACCCGTTTTTGGATTGGGTCTTTGAATTTGGGGGGACTGCTTCTTTAATTATTTATATATTCTAGATAGAAGTCCTTTGTCTGATGGACTATTGGCTAATATTTTCCCCCAAGCCATGGATTTTTCTTTTCACTTTGTTGGTGATTTCGTTTTGATATGCAAAAACTTTTCAATAAGATGAGATTCCAGTTGTTCATTCTTTGAAGTATTTCCCATGCAGTTTGGTTTTTGTTCATCATGAATTGTTTGCTTTCCCCTATGTCTTGAAGAAATCTACCTACTTTTTCTTCTAGTAAGTTTACTGTTTCTGTTTTCACATTTTATTTTAGTTTACTTCGTGGTGATAGACACAGATCTACTTTTAGTTTTCAGCGTGTGAAAAGCCATTTTCCAGCACCATTTGATAAAGAGGCTGTCTTTCTTCCAGTAAACATGCTTGGCCCCTTTGTTAAATATAAGGTGGTCGATTGTGTTTGTGGTTGTGTCTGCACCTTATAATTTTTTGCATTGATTCTCAGGACTTTCTTTTCTTTTTTGCCAGTACCATGTTGATTTTTATTACAGTAGCTTTATAGTATAATTTCAAGTCCGGGATTGTAATGGCCCCTGTCTTTCCTTTGTTGTCCAGGATTGCTTTTGCTATTTTAGTTCTCTTCTGACTCCAGATGAATTTTAGGAATGTTTTCTCTTGCTCTGTGAGTTATACTAATTGTATTTTAATTATGATCTGTGTAATAATTTGGAGAGTGTGGACATTTTACAATGTTGGTTCTTCCTATCCACAAGCAAGGGAATATATTTCCATTTTCTGAAATTTTCTTCAATCTTTTTTCTTAGAGTAATATAATTTTCTCTGTATAGATATTTTACTTCCTCTGTTAGATTAATCCCAAAGTATTTCTTTTTTTTTTTTTTTTTTGGATTCTATTGTGGAAGGTACAGTTTCTCTAATTTGTTTTTCAGCGTGTTTGCTTTTTATGTACAGGAATGCTATTGGTATTGTGTGTTGGCTTTGTATCTTGCTATGCTACAGAATTTGTTTATTAATTCTAGGAGTTTCTTGGGTTTTGTGTCTTCAATGTAGAGGATCATGTCATCGGTGAATAATGACAATTTCATTTCTTCCTTTCCAATTCTTATTCCTCTTCTTGTCTAATTGTTCTGGCTAATGTATCTAAAACTATATTGAATAGGAGTGATAACAGTGGACACCCTTATCTTCTTCCTGATTTTAGAGTGAAAGCTTTCAGCTTTTGTCCATTTAGTATGTTGTTGGCTGTTGGTTTGTCATGGATGATTTTATTAGATGGAGATAAACACCATGGATTCCAATTTTCTGTAGGTTTTTTTTTTTAAATCACGAATGAGTGTTAGATTTTGTCAGAAGATTTTTCTGTGTCTATTGAGATGATCATATGATTTTTGTGTTTGGTTCTGTTGATATAGTATATTACATTTCTAGATTTGCATATGTTGAACTATCCCTATATTTCTTGGATGAGTCCCACCTATTCATTGAGTATAATCCTCTTGATGATTTTCTACAATCTATTTATCATTATTTTGGTGCAGTATTTTTGATCTCTGTTAATTATGGGATTGGCTTATAACTCTCTTTTTTTAGTTGGGTCTTTCTCTAGTTTTGGTGTCAGTGCCTCCAGAGATGAGTTAAGGAGAGTTGCCTCCTTTTCAATTTCATTGAAGAGTTTGAAGAGTATTGGTATTAAATCTTCTCTAAATTTCTAGTAGAATTCAGATGTGAATCTATCAGCACTTGGGTTTTTCTTCATTGGTATGTTTTTTGTTACATTTTCAATTTCATTAACTGATATTGGGTTATTCAGAAATTTTTTGTCTTCTTGATTCAGTTTTGGTAATTCACACATATTTATGAATCTGTCCATTTCTTCGTGTTTTCCAGTCTATGAGAGTAAAAATTTTCAAAGTAGGTATTGATAATCTGAATTTGCACTGGATCTCTAGTAATTTCATTATTTCTATTCCATATTGCATAAATTTGAGTTGTTTTTCCCTTTTTTGATGAGATATGCTAGAGTTTTATCAATTTTACTTAATCTTTCCAAGAACCAACACTTTGATTCATTAATTCTTTGTATTATTTTCTTTGTCTCAATTGAATTAATTTGTGCTCTTGTCTTTATAACTTCCTCTGTTCTTTGGGCTTTGGGCTTGATTTGCTCTTCATTTTCTAGATTCTTGAGGGGCAGCATTAATATTTATTTGCTCTCATTCTGTTTTCCAAGTAAGAGAGTTCAGTTCTATAAATTTTCCTCTGATGACTGCTTTTGTTGCATTCCAAAAATTCCTATAAGTTGTGTTTGAATTTTCATTTGATTATAGATATTGTTTAATTCCTTCTTTAATTTCATTCATGACACATTGATTATTCAGGTGAGCATTACTAAATTTCCATGTGTATGGACTTTTTGCAGTCTTTTGTCATTAATTTCCAATGTCATTTCTAGAGTCATATAATTTGCATGGGATAATTTCAATTCCCTTGCATTCATTTAAGCATGTTCTATGGATTAATATGTTGTTTATTTTGGGGAATGTCCCATGTGAAGCTGAAAGAATATGTATTCTGATGTTGCTGGGTGGAACACTCTGTAAATATCTACTAAGTATATTTTTGAAAAGTTTTGTTCAGATCTGCTATCTCTTTGCTAATTTTTTATCCAGTTGATCTATCTGTTTGAGACAATGGGGTGTTAAAGTCTCCTCTTAAAATTGTATTATTGATCATTTGATTTTTTTATGTTAACTAAACTTCGTCTTGTGTAGTTATATGCTCACATATTTGGTGCATGAATATTTATGATTATTATCTGTTCCCTTTGATGTCTTTCCCTAACTAGTATGTGGTATCCTTCTTTTTCCCTTTTGATAATTCTTGGTTTGAAGTTCACATTGTCTGCAAACAGATTATCTACCTCTGCTTTCTCTGTGTTGCTGTTGAGTGGGATGTTGTTTCATCCTTTGAGGTTCATTCATAGAATTTCCTTTTGAGTTACTGTGTTTCTCGTATACAGCATATTGTTGGATTTTGTTTCTTGATCCACTTTGCCAGACTGTTTCTTTTCACTGGTGAATTGAAGCCATTTACGTTGATGTTATACTTGATATGTATTAGCTTATGTTTGTCATGTTATTCTCCTGCTGTTGGTTCCCTAGTTTCCCCCTCTGTTTATTTATTTTATTTATTTGATACAGGGTCTTGTTATGTAGCTCCAACTTGTGATGATTCTCCTGTCTCAGCCTCCCCAGTGCTGAGATTACATGTGTGCACCACCATGCCCAGTCTCATTTGCTGTCTCAGCATGCCCTGGGAGCAGGGCCTGGGACTCAAACCCTGGTTCTTTAACCTGCATATACAGGCACTTTAATCCACTGAGCTATCTGGCTAGCTCTACTGTCCCACTTCTTGATACCATTAAACAGAAAATTCATTTTTAGTATATAAATTTTTGTGGGACACAACATTTAGATAATAATGTTAGCTATTTCAGAGTAGTATCTTAAACAACATGATTATTTCCTTACCTCTCAGTCTATGTGAATCAAGAACCCTAGATGGGCTTAAGTGGACAGCACTGACGTTGCTATTCTTGGGGCTGCAGTCAACTTGTGACTAGAACTAGAACAGCTCAGACTGGCTGGACATTTCATCGTCTTCTTATAGTTCAGGGTAACATTGAATTATACTAGGTCTTTCTGCACCAACTATTAGACTTTCTAACAGTATGAGAGTGTCAGGATCATTGGACTGCCTTCATAGTAAATGAAGATGCCAAGACTTGGTATTACAGAAAACAACTGAAATATTGTCATTCTTTTCTTAAAATGTATTTTTATTAATACATATAAATAGACCTAGGATCACAGGAGACATGTCCATCAAGTGACTTTCAGCTATCTATCTTAGACAATTCCTCTGGAGAGGTATTGGAGTGTTCAGGTGAAAGAAGCATCCATCTTTCATATCAGATGAATAACAGGAAATTTTTTGTGAGGGTTTTTTTGCCCAAGGATAGAAAAAGGGAAACTTAGATTTATCTCGGTTTCTCTTCCAGAGTAGATGATGATGTGTGTGTGTGTGTGTGTGTGCGCGCGCATGCGTGTGTGTGTGTGTGTGTGTGTGTGTGTGTGTGTTTGAGGACATGATTATGAGTGGGAGATTGGGAATAAAGGGGTAAAGAGAAATATGGAAAGATAGTGGTGCGAGAGGATGCCACTATGCATGGAGGAAGTTTGTGGATTTTGTTATAATGTACTGGATGAAATAGAGCTGGATAAAAGCCACTGCAGAAATACTGAGAAGCCATATTCTCTAACAGCAGCACTAAGCAATGACAGTAAGGAAAGAGTTTTATTTTATTTTATTTTTAATAATTTTATTGAGAAACAAATAGCAATGAGACAGTTTCAAAACCAATTAGCGGGACAGTTTCAATAATTAATACAATGCATATTGTTGTCTTTATAGTGTTTATTCATAGTACAAGATGCATCGCTTCTCAGCCTTTTGGCTAAGATCAAGTGCATAGTACAAGATGAAGACATAATACCCTGTCCAAACACTATTAGTACAAATCTTTCTATTAATTGAATTAAGAGAAAGTAGCTGTATATCTATCCTATTTTGAATATACAAATACAAAATGGTCATTCATTTGTATCCACTTTTTTGTTTAGTTTTGACAGAGATGGGTACTCCATTGTCATTTAAATATTGTAGATGCTTGAATTCAGCAAAATATTCCAATATAGTCTGTAGTCCATAATAGTAGTGGGTTATCCATAGAACTGGCATTGTCAGAAGTTGTTGACTTGAACCTTTTACAGCTCAATATATTAATATGGCTTTACTTTTAATACTTTGCTTTTATACTTTTCTGATGGATGGTTAAGACCAAGATAAAGCAAGACCTATATAACAAGAAATGTAACTTTTGGATCTGATAGGGTCAGTCAAATCTGGTTGACCAACTTGCTCTCTGTGAAAGCCTGAGAGAAAATTTTCTCTACATGAAACTCTCATTAAGCATACTCGATATCATTGATCACTTTTCTCTGTGGCCCCATAATCTCCTTGATCAGAAAATTTGCGACACAACAGTGTTACATGATGCTACTATGCAGGTTCTCCTATGTCCTGAGTCTTCACTGACCTTGAAAGGCTAGGGCCAAAATGTTGGCTGTCCTTGCAGCCCCTCTTTTTCTCTAATTTTTGGTCTGCAAACTTAGGTTGTTAACCCTCCAGAAGAGAAGCTTATTATTATTACCCTACAATGTAGGCAGTTGAGCTTAACCTTACTATCTGTCTGAATATAAAAAATCTCTTAGGCATAACATGGAACAGATATTTTCCATCAAGTATTGATATATTAAACTTTAAGTCCCTACAGAATATGGAGAAAAAATATAAAAAAATTTGAAAAAATAGAAATAAAAAATTACATATTTTTACACAGAAATTTAGAAATCTAACCATATACAGCAGTGTAGCAGGACAGTCCTATGACTTTTTTTGTGTCTTATTTTCATTTTTTACCCTTTTATTAGACAAACATTTTCTTGAGAGACAGTATAGCAGTAATGGGTATGACATGACAAGCAGTGTGTATTTAGAAAACCAGAATGACAGGCATTCCAAGCATGACCCTAGTATTACACATTGCTGTCTTCAGTGCAGTTGCTTAGTAAGTAAAGAATTTTAAACAAGCAATAATCCAAAATCTTATTCATATTTGCTCTCTAAAAGGGAATTGTCCCTATAAATGGAGTTTGCCATAATGCAAGTTCCCTTCTTTTTACCCCTGGAAGAGGCTTTCTACAAAGTAGATGAATTCGATGTTTTATGTTCATAACATTTTTCCCTGAAGACTTTGACAATATCAAGATTAAAAACTGAGAAGGAAAAAGGTCACCCTCAAATGATCTGGATTTAGTTCACAGAAAACGATCAGTTCGAGATCAAGGTGCCGAGGTGTGTTTTGAGGGCCAATTGCTGGTGTACTAAGCAGGATGCTTTCTCACTGTGTCTTCACCTGGAGGAAGCACACTGTGTCCTCACAAGGTGAAAGAAGCAAAGCAGCACCTCATCTACCTTAATGAGGGCATTAGTTCTATCAGGAGGACCCTAGCTTTATGAATCACTTCTTTTAAACCTCATCTGATCTTGACATAAATTTGTTAAATAATATTGTGCCTACGTTTTCAGCAAAAGCCTCCAGAATCCATTCAGAGATGGTTTTGAACTGGGTTTCCCTAAGAATGGACATATTCAGAAGTCAGCTTAGGTGATGACCTTTTTTAATTTTTTTTTAAATTTTAGGAAGGTTCTACAGGGTGTTCAGGGTCTCACTACTAGATCAGACTCATACTGCTCTGCCTGTTTACAGCCTCCCAAGTGCTGGGATTACAGGCGCTCACCACCACACCCAGTCTCAATTGCTGTCTAGTGTGCCCCGGGGACGGGGCTGGCATTGCAGGTCTGGGGATTGAACCTGGGCCCTTGGGCCTGCTTGCAGGGACTTTAATATGCTAAGCTATTTGGCTGGCCCTTGTGATGACCTTCTGATGTCACAAACTAAATGTCCCTCAGGAAGAATATTATAAGCCCTATTACCACCGACAAAGAGAAATGTACACTCAATGAAGAGGCAGGATGATCAGTTACACTTGTGAAGCCTAAACCCTAAGGCTTCTACTTCATGCAATCCAAGCAACATCTTTCTCTTCCTGCTTATAAATTCCCCTGTCATTAACGGATCATAAAGGTAGATTTTCGCTTTGCCTAGCTTCCTTGCCAGTTGACTAGGCAACAAAGCTTTTTGTTTTTGAAGAAAACTGTTGCCATGATATTGGCCTCCACACGTCAGACAATGAGCCCCTGTTGGATAATAATATCATTGGCTGCAATGTGCAGATCAGGATAGAGTACACAAACATTCAGCTAGTTGAAAATGGCAAAACTTCTTTTTACATAATGAATCTCACTGAGTAATAATGTATTACTAAGAATTAATCTCAGCACAAAGAAGACAAGTGAAGGAAACATGTGAAGACACTTTAAATTCTTGTCACCTCCTCCTACCCCTTCCCAATTTTAAGAAATATTCTACTGTTGGCAAGAGATTAGTGTGACATATTATGAACTTGAATTTTTTTCCTGTGCATAAACTTGCAACTGAAATTGGGAGACAAATTAATTCAGAGAAATGGAGTACAGAGATTTAAGCCTTGTTGGAATAGACTCTAATTTTTATTAAATATTTGGAAAAGTTTTAAAGAAAAGTACATCTATTGAGATAGCTTTCTCCTAAGCTTGGCAAATTTTTTGTCTTGACAATCATAAATCATAGGAACTCATGTCAAACTTCTCACTCTTGCAATCTTATAAGACTAGGTGATTTGAAGAAATGTCTACTTAAGTGCAACTGTTCTGAGGTGTAAAGAATACTGCTTTTCTACCTAGGAATACTGTCCTACCTAGCTGGGGGAATACTTTGGGAAACACGATACAGCACAGAATTAGAAAATCCCATTTTAGTGCTCAGTGGAGGGGTAGGTAATACAGCCTAACCGCTGACTATGGCATTGTGAAATGCACTGTTACTACAATAGTCTCCTACCTACAGCACATTGTGATAATCCAATGACAGAAAGTTCCTGTGAAATGCTTACTTTAGATGATTTTCCCTAAAAGTGTCACATTCCTGAAATGTTTTTCATGTGTTTCAACAATGTACAGATTTTGGAGTAGAACTTAGAGCCAAATTAATGAGAAGCCAGGCTGGGGAGCCACCTAGGATGCAGACTTTAAAGGGAGAATGGAAGCATCACCAGGGTAAACTGGCAAACTGTAAGTGTTAACCTGTCTGTGCTGAGTACTTTTGTGAATCACGCATGAGCTTGCCATAAACTCAGTTCCAAAATCAATAATGTGGGGCTGGAGAGATGGCTCAGGGGTCTAAAGCACCTACTTAGAACAAGCTTAGCAAAGCACAGGGACCGCGATTCGATCCCCCAGCACCACATTCCAGCCTGCCCCGCCCCCTGGTGGGCTGAGCTGGACACACACACACACACACACACACACACACACATAAATAAAATTTTTTAAAAATCGATAATGCATGTTGTTTTGCTTTATAGAAATGAGAAAATTCATTTAATTATCTAAACATTAAAGAATTTAATTTGCCTCCCAAGATATTGTTTCATCTAGGAAACTGCACAGGATAATTCAGAAAGAAAACTGCAGAAAATGTGAGAAATAATTCCAGTTTTTTTTTTTAAGTCTACCTATCTATAGCCAGTGAAGTTAGTGACTATTCTTAAACAGCTTTTATTATTTTATTTATTTTTCAAAATTTTATTGATAAACAGATAGCAATGAGACAGTTTCAAATCCAATCGGAAGTATAGTTTCAACAAATAATACACTGCATATATTCTTCTTAGTGCTTAATTGCTGTACAAGATGCGGACTTGAGATCCTATTTACAAACACCATTAGAACAAATCATTCTATTCATTAAGAGAATGCAACTATA
>NW_004524616.1:14488059-14494270 GCF_000260255.1 Octodon degus | reverse complement strand
CTGCTCCTGGACTAGCTGGTTGGATCTATCCTCTACACTCTGTGCAGGGATTGCAGCTGCAGGATTACACCCCAGGCGTGTATGCCAGGCCTGAGCTTTGCCTGGAGTGGGCAAGGTGAAGTAGGGGGAAGAGGAAACTCTCCCACACACTCACCAGTCCTGAGCTAGGACTGGGTCTGGGGCTTCCCAGAACTCGGCAGAAATTTCTACTCCACGGGTGGGGTTGGGGAGGTACTGCGGAGTGATGGGGGGCGGCCCAAGGGGTTGGGAGAGGATCCAGCCTATGCTATGCCTGGGCTGGGACTGGTCCTGCCAGTGCAGGGTAGTGGGAAGCTCTCTGCACACTCACCGGACCTGGACTAGGACTGGGTCTACACAGCTTTTATTAATAAAACATTTTCTTTCAGCTAACATAGAAAGGATATGAAATATTAAAAAAAAATTACTACAGAGCCAATACAGGAGGAGTCTAAGACTCAGAAGCCAGCCTGGCCAGAGGAAGCTGGAGCCCGGCTCATCCTTACCTCCACTGCAGGAAGGACAGTCAGCAAGAGGACTGCCCATAACTCAGCACCTGGCCTCACCAGAGGAACCCAGGTGCCAGACCCATTCCCCTGGAACAGCATGAAGCAACCAGGATCAGGAAACTGGCTCAACCAAAGCAACCTAAGGTAAATCCACTCTATTAAGGGAACACGCTTCGCATACAAATTCCCAATTTATGATTGTTTTTGTATATCATTATTAACCTTGCTCCAATGGTCTGAAGTACAAAATCAATACTTATCTCAGTTTGGCTATTTTTGAATTTTGCTTGGTGCTGTCATTATTGCTAATTGTACTACTGTAGCTAGGATGTCAGATCTGTTGTAATCACTTGTTCTCCTTTGAGTAACAATAATAGTAAGAGCTAGGGTAATAACCACATCACATCCTTACAACTAAAGACTGAGGACAGCACCTAACAGAAGCCACCATCCCACTCTCAATTAAATGGGAAGGCAGGACTATGGCACAGACACAAACCAAGAAACTCTGACAAACAGAAGCTATCCCTGAAGAACCGACATTTCCTAATGGACTTTGATACTAGAGATATAACTACCAAATTCACAAAGATCATCTCAGAAATTAAAAAAAAAAAATTCTGAAATAGAAAATGTCAAGATGACGGAGCAAGATGTGATCTCAGACTTACAGCCCACCCACACATGTCCAGGAAACATCAACATAGAAGAAATTAGAATTCACCCATGTGATATTTCTAAAATAATAGCAACTAAAGCAAAGAAACAACTCCAGGAAGCCATAAGGAAATCAGATCAGAAATAATTTCTTTTTATTTTTACTTAAATTCATTTTAATGAGAAGAAAAGATAAAATAGCAATGAAACAGATTCAAAACAGATTAGTAGGATGTTTACAATAATTAATACGTTGCATATTGTTGTCTTTGTAGTAGCTATTCAAAGGACAAGATAAAGATAGCTTGTAAGATATATCTTTTCTAAAGATACATATCTTGTCTAAAAAATATTAGTGCAAACTTTTATTCTCAGTGAACTATGAGAAAGTAGTTGTAATCTATCCTAACTCTCTTGTGTGTGTGTGTATATATATATATATATATATATATATATATATATATATTTCCTTCCTTCTCTTTTTTTCAACAACAAAACTGTCCTTTATTTACACTTTTGTCAAGTTAGTAACACATGACGCTAGGTTGCTTAGCAACTGACAGCAAACCTAAACCAGATGGGACATTCATCTCAGAAGTGAGGTAGCTTGTTTGCTTTAGGCATGGGCCAAGTCCCACCTACATGTATTTGATTGATTTCCTAGCTTCATGACTCCAAACATATCCCTCTTTTTCATTTTGCTTTTTCAGAGATGGATGTTCCACTGCAGTTAGAGAAGCTGTATTTGGAGAAGTCTTCAAAGAACCTTCTTGAAAGCAGTCTAAAGATTGTAGGTACATGAATTTGGAAAAATGACCCAATATAGTCCAATAGTCCCTAATAGTAGTGGGTTATCAGCAGAACTGGCAATTGTCAGAAGTTGTTGACTTGAGCCTATTACAGCTCAGCATATTAATATGGCTTTACTTTTCATACCTTGGGGTTATACTTTTCTGTTGGATGGTTAGGACCAAGTTAAAGCAAGAACTATATAAATAAAAATGTAACTTTTGCATCTGACAAGGTCAGTTAAATCCTCCAGGGTTTATGCTGGAATCATGTACAGCACTTTGTAGATCTTTTGTCAGTGTCAACCATGTGGATGAGTCAAGGCCATTGCTTGACCAATTTGTTCTCTGTGAAAGCCTGAGAGAATTTTTTCTCTCTAAGTGACTCTCTTTAGGCACACTATGCATCACTGATGACTTTGCTCTGTGGCCCCATAATCTTCTTAATTTGAAAATTTTGGACACCACTGAGTTATAGGATGTCACAGCACAGGTTCTCTTATGTCCTGAGTCCTCACTGACCTTGAATGGCTATGGCCAAAATACTGGCTATCCTTTTAGCCCCACCATTTCTCTAATTTTTGGTCTGCAAACTTTAGTTGTTAA
The DNA here is from genome assembly GCF_000260255.1 of Octodon degus. NCBI lineage: Eukaryota > Metazoa > Chordata > Mammalia > Rodentia > Octodontidae > Octodon > Octodon degus. The sequence goes on along the minus strand of NW_004524616.1, from coordinate 14,491,692 downwards.
ACATCCACAAGAGAAGTTTAATGATATTATTACCCTGTAACAGAGGCATTTGAACTTAATATCACTATCTGTCTGAATATTATGCACCTTAGACATAATATGGACCTGCCATTTTCCAGCAACCAGAAATAATTTCTAAGGTAAAAAGAGAACAGACAACTATAATGAAAAGATTGGTGAGCATACCTAAAGAAGATATAGATTATAAAAAATGGGGAGGTAAAAAAATGATGAAAACCATGAACAAAAAATATAGGAAAGAATCAGAATGCATGAAGCAGATTCAAAGAGAGATCCAAGAAATTAAAAATTCCCCTGAAAGCTGACAAAGCTGCTTAAATGAAACAAGATAGAATTTCAGGCTTTGAAGACAGCATTGAATTTAGTGACCATGAAAGGAAAGATCTCTTAAAAATAATAAGTGACCAGGAAATATCAATTTAACAACTGCAAGGTGATGCAAAGATAAGCAACATAATACTAATAGGCATCAGTGAAAAACCATGCTTGTAATCCCAGCACTGGGGAGGCTGAGAAAGGAGAATCAACATTAGTCTGAGCTGCATAGCAAGACCTTGTACAAAATAAATAAAATAAACATAAATAAATAAAGGGGAAAAGTAGGGAACCAAAGGCAAGAAAATGGCATGACAAATATAAGCTATATCAATTACACCATCAATGTAAGTGGCTCCAATTCATTAATCAGAAGAAACAGACTGGCAGAGTGGAACATGCAACAAAACCCAACAATACGCTATATACAAGAAACATGTTTAACTCAAAGGGAAATTCCTATGAATGAAAATCAAAGGATGGAAGACACATATTGCACTCCATGCAATAGCAACCCAGAGAAAAGCAGGGGTAGATAGTCTGTTTGCAGACAATGCAAGAATGATCAAATGAAATAAAGAAGGCCACCATGTACCTGGTAGGGAAAAACTGCAAAAGGAAGAAATCATAACCATAAATATAGAAGCAGAAAACACAGTAGCTCTCAACTGTATGAAAAATTTTAATGGTTGTGAAAAGTCAAATAACCAGTAACACAATTGTAATGAAATGTTTACCACCCCTTTGTCACAAAGAGGTAGATAAAAATAACTAGACCAACAAAATCAGCAAAGAAATAACAGAACAAAACCAAACTTTTGAATAAATGAATTTAATACACGTTTACAGAGAGTTCCACCCACCAACATCAGAAATCACATTCTTTTCCCGCACACAAGATGTTTTCTAAAGTACAGCACATACTAGCCCATAGAGCATGCTTGAGGAAATGCAAAGAAACTGAAATTATCCTGAGCACATTACCTGACCATGGTGCAACAAAATTGGAAATGAGTGGCAACAGAAACTTCAAAAACAACATAAACACATGAAAATTAAATAACACTGATCTGAATAACCAATGGATTGAAATACACAAATCAAATCAATAAATTCAATGTGCCATATCAACAGAAACCAAGAAAAAAAATACATGATCATGTCAATAAATAAAGAAAAATCTTTTTTTTTTTTTTTTTTTTTAGATTCAGGGATTGATTTTTTTTTTTTTTCAGAACTGGGGTTTGAACTCAGGCCCTTGAGCTTGCCAGGCAAGGGCTTATTCTACTGAGCCATCTCCCCAACCCCAAGAAAAATCTTTTGATGAAGTCCAACACTCATTCATGATAAAAAGAAATAGAAAATCAGAATATATGGTCTTTATCTTAATCTGATAAAAAGTCACCTATGACATCCCAACAGCCAACATCATACTAAATCAAAAGAATTGAAAACTTATCACTTTAAAATCAGGAACAAGACAAAGATGTCCATTATTATCACTCCCTTTCATTATCATTCTGGAAACATTAACCAGAGCAACTAGGTAAGAGAGAGGAAAAAAAAAAAAGGAATTCGGGGGCCTGCCCCTTAGCTCAGATCTTTAAGTGGCTGCTTCAACAAAGGAGTCAGGCTTAGGTTGCTGTGATTCGATCCCCACAACTCAAGCCAGCCAAACCTGCCCTGAAGGCATTTGGAGAAAAAAAAAATCTTTATTCCATTTTTCCCTAGAAAGGACTGGGAGGCCGGAACTTCAGGGAGAATTTTTGCTCAGGGGCCAGGCGCGGTGGACATGGTGTATTGGTGCGGTGGCCAAAGGAATTTGGACCAGAAATTCAGTTTTTTCCTGGAGACTGGAGCAGACTTAGGAAGGCCCAGCTTCCGAAAAGGTCTAGCATTTAGCTGGGCTTTCTCCTCATAGAACTCACCCTCCGAACTCTTTAGAGTTCTAAGAGGAGAAAGAACTCTTGTTCTCGTATCATAGAGTCGAAACTGTCTTTTCTACATGGAACAGTGAATGCCTTTACTAGACTGGCAAATTGGGTCCCATAGCAGTAAAGGGGAGAGAAAGCACCCTTTGAATTCTGGTGTGCCCATGACCTGAGTTCTTTCAGAGCCTATTGAGTCAGAGCACTGAGTCTCAGGGGGCTGTGTTTAGAATCGCTGTTCCTTGAGCCTTATCATACCTGCTCTGAAGGCAAGCCAAGACAGCAGGAGAAAGTAAAAAAAAAAAAAAAAAAATTATCTCAACTTGTTCTCTACATGGAACTCAGTGGAAGAATTTTCCAAGAAACCATTTCTGAGAAGACTGGCAGGATGATGGTGCATTAATTATTGTGTTTTCCAGTTGAATTTGGGACTGGAAGTCCTGTTGGGGGCTTTCTGGGGGAACAGTTTTAGGAGGGCCTCTCTTCCCGAAGGGACTAGACACTCTCTGGAATTTCTCCACTTACAATTCACACTTAGGAACTCAAACCCTATGGTGGAATGAATCAGATACACTTGAAGCGTCAGGCCTTGCACACCTGTGTCCCATTGGGGCCCTTAAGAATAAAGGGCTGAGTAAATGTGTTTTGGACGGGGGCCTGCCCCTTAGCTCAGTTCTTTAAGTGGCTGCTTCGACAAAGCAGTCAGGCTCAGGTTGCTGTGTTTCGATCCCCACATCTCAAGCCAGCCAAACCTGCCCTGAAGGCACTTGGAGAAAATAAAAGTAATAAGCATAGAAAAAGAAATTAAATTATCATTACATATGGGTGACAGGATACTTGACATAGAAGACCCCAGAAACTACACCAAAAGATTTCTAGAATTAATAAGCAAATTCAATAACATAGATGAATAAAATTCAGCACTCAAAGACAATAGCATTCTTTTACATAAAGAAGAAGCTTAATGAGAGAGAAATTATGGAAACCACACCCTTCACAGTAGCATCAAAAAATGAAATCGTTAAAAATCAACCTAGCAAACATAGTAAAAGATCTGCACATTGAAAATTAAAGTTCTCTGAAAAAAGAGATGGAAAATTTCAGAAAATAGAAAGATAATCTTTGCTTGTGGATAAGAACCAACACTGTGAAAATGGCCATAATCCCAAGTCTGTTACACAGATGCAATCCTGATCAAAATACTATTAGCATACTTCACAGATCTAATGAAAATATTCCTAAAATTCATTTGGAACCAGAAGAGAACACCAATAGCAAAGGCAACCCTGGACAGCAAAGGCAAGACAACAGGCATCACAATCCCTGACTTGAAATTACACTACAGAACTACTGTGATAACAACAACATA
>NW_004524616.1:14473002-14486540 GCF_000260255.1 Octodon degus | reverse complement strand
CCACTAAGAAGAATATATGCAGTGTATTATTTGTTGAAACTGTCCTTCCGATATGATTTGAAACTGTCTCATTGCTATCTGTTTGTCAATAAAACTTTGAAAAAAAAATAAAATATATTTAAAACATGAAAAAAAAAGAGAATAAGGGGCCACAATTTAAAAAAAAAAAAATCAGACTCCCTCAATTCAAAGACCTAATCTAAAAATGGGTATCTCAGATACATACATACTTCTCAGATGAAGAAATGCAAATGGCAAATAAATATATGAAAAAACTTTCCATAGTATTGGTCATTTGAGAAATGAAAATTTAAACAACACTGAGATTTCATCCCATCCCAGAAAGAATAGCTCTCATTAAGAAATCAACTAAAAACAAAAGCATGTTGGGTTGCTGGGGAAAAGGGCCCTTCTCCACTGTTAGTGGGAGTGTGGACTGGAGCAACCACTGTGGAAATCAGTGTGGAGATTCCTCAAAAAACTAGGAATAGGGGCTGGGGAGATGGCTAAGTAGAATAAGTGCTTGCCTGGAGAGCACAAGGGTCAGTTCAATCCTTGGTTCCTCCCCCCAAAAAAAAAAAATTAAAAAAAACAACTAAGATTAGAGGTCACATTTGACCCAGCTATTCCCTTCTGGGAATTTCTCCAGAAGAACCAAAAACATCATCCCACAGCAACATATGTGCACCCATATTTATAGCAGTACAATTTGTCATAGCTAAATCTTGGAAACAACCTAAATGCCTATCAACTGAGAAAGGGATAAAAAAGATGTGAAACTTTTACACAATTACTCAGCTATAAAAAAGAAAAACTCCAGTCTTTTGTAGGTAAATGCATGCAACTAGAGACCACATTCATCAATGAAATTAATTAGACTTTCATGTGTAAGCATTGTATTGTCTCTCTAGAGTTAGAAACTGAAAGAGTAAATAAAATCGAAAAGGTACAATAGATTTTTGGAAATGGGAAAGAAATTGCTTAACAGGAAAGAACAACTAGGATGGGAGAAAAGAGAAAAGAATGGAGGGGAAAATGATACATACACACATATAAGAGGTAAGATATCTGTAGTACTAATTTCTATTCATTGAAAAGAATGGTTAGTGCTTAGATTGTTCCATTAATTTTGCATGCCTATACCTTGTAATCTTAGCAACCACCTTGAAGATAACAATATTCAATATAGTAACCACTGTTAATTTTATGTCATCTTGGTTTGAAATTCTGTATCATTTTAATGCTTTTTCTCTCTTTAAAATAAAAGAGAAACTACAGTATAAAAAAGGTGCTAAGTTCATGTCTCCAGCTAAGCTCATGTCTCCAGTCTGCCCTGAATGAAACTTATTTGATTAGGTTTTCTCTGCTTTTCTTGAAGGAGATAAGCCAAAAATGGAAAGTGTTTTGATGTGATGTTTACCCTGAAAGGTGTGTTTTCTCGATGCATCCTTACAGTATAACTGGCTCCTAAAGTGTCTGGGGCCATGAATATAACAGCTATTTCCCAACTCCGCACTATGAGCTTCTTTATTTTCACCCTAGAAATCTTTTCCTGTTTCCTGGGGAATTTATCTTCAATTATGAATTCCCTCCATGCCATTTGCAATTCATTAATGAATATGAATATTTTCTATCAAATTAACTCATTTTCACTCTGATATCAAAAGACAAACTACAGCATTGGAGGACTTACCACAGGTCAAGTTCTGCACTAATGACTGTAATATTTATGCAAGACTCAGTTTATCCCCATAATAGCCATCTAACATAGATATTATTATATACATTTAAATGAACAAACTGAAGGCAAAACACAGTTGGATTTTTTAACTTAAAGATTCTCAGACAGTAGTAATAAAGGTGAAATTTTACCCCAGCTATCGCAAGTTGCTTGAGATTGAAATTCACTCTGAAGCTTCATTCCAGATAGATGCACCAAAATTCAGGGATGCTAAATAACTGTAAATCAGCAGTCTCCAAACTTGTTGGTGCCAGAGGTTTTTTTAATGGAAGATAGTTTTCCCAGAGAATGAGCAGAGAGTGTTGGTGATGGCTTTGGCCATGATTGAAGTGCATTATATTTATTGTACACTTTATCTTTATTATTATTATGTTGTAATATATAAAGAAATAACTACATAACTCAGCATAATCATAGGGAGTCCTGAGCTTCCTGCCACTAGACAGTTCCATCCAGGGGTAACGGGAGGCAGTGACATTCAGTGCGCTGCTTATGTCTAGTGTACACTGTAATCTCACTGTCATTGACATTGCCTAAAAATGCTGCTTCCTGAAGTCAGGATGTTGGAACTGGAAGCAAGCTTTTTGGTGCTTTTGTGACAATATCAGGATACTCCACCCTGACTTTAATCCAGCACATATGGAGATTTAAAATTGTCTCAAACATACTTGTAAGGTCATTGCCATTTGTGATCTCAAGAAGTTGGTCCTCTTCTAGCCTGGACAAGGATTACTCAGATGGATTATTCACAAGTGGTTATGGATCCACTGGTTTTCAGTTTATGGGTCCTTCATGATTGGGAAGTAATATTCAAACTCTTTTGGAAGCCAAAATAAGTGTTGATATACCAGCTGGGAGGAAGAAGCCCTGGATGGCTCAGTGACTTTTAAAATATCTGCTGATGTTTGACGCACATCAAAAATCTCAGTGGTACTTGGCATCCCAGTAATTCATTCTGTTTTGAATGCAACCACTCTATGTGCCAACTTGACCACAGTTGTCCATCTACCCTGAAGTAACAGAATGAATTCTGTGAGCATGTGGAGTATATTCTATGAGTAAGCAAATTTTCTGTGTGTGTGTGTGTGTGTGTTTAAGACAGGGTCTGAGTATGCAGCTCAGGATGTTCTTGAGCTCACTTTGTAGCCCAGCCTGGTCTCAAACTCACAACTATCCTCCTGCCTTAGCCTGTAGGGTGCTGGGATTAGAGGTATGCACCATCATGTCCAGCTAGGTTATCTATTTTTAGAAAGCCATCTTGTGTCTGTGTATAAGAGAACATGTATGCTGTTGTTCATCTCTTCACAGAGCTGCGTGGACAGATATGAATTAAAAGTAAGTACTTTAATGTGGTTGATAATTTTAAACACATCCTGAAAAACAGTGTGAAGTTCAGGTGACAGTTTTTAGCTAGCGATCTTTCTGTATTGATGACGCATGGCACTTAATTTTGACTCATTTGGCTGGGATCAGCTTGTGTGTTTACCAAAACTATGACTGAGACAGTATGTGCTATGGGAGAGGATGGAATAAATGGATGAAAAGAATGGAATGGGATGGGTGGAAGTGCTAAATAGAAGAATAGATGGGCCATACATGGACTAAAATAAGTGTCAGATTGTGACTCAAAGCTTGCCACCAGAAGCAACTTAATTGTCCTTTGCCACTCATTGATTGGATTTTGATGCTAGTCTTCAAAAAGATGATTTGTTATGGTTTCTGTGTAGTCAGACCTCTCAGCTAACATGAACCTGTACTTGCAAGTGGTGCTTTAGCTGCATATCAGCTCCTCAGGAGTGCACCATCTACATGCCCACATGGGGAGTCTCCAGGAGAGTCCAGGGTCTTGTGAGAATTGAACACTGTTACTGACCTATGGGAAACAGCTCAGTGGTAATTCCAGATACTGTACTTACTCAGTCCCTTCCTGCTATGGGGCTATGTTGCTGACAGGCCACAGCCTGATATAGGACCATGGTCCAAGGCTTGGGAATCCCCATTCTAAGAGCCTCTGATTGGCAAAGCTAGAGTTCAGTGTCAGGTCTGTTCTAAAGGTACAAAAGGACACAATTGGCTTAACCTTTAGGAAGAGTATTTGGGCTTTTCTTGGAATGACTGAAAACTCCTTCCATGCCCAGGATCTCTATGGCAGAAAAGAGGCTCAAATATCACTGAGTTTCAATTTGTGGAAGGTAATGATTTTGATACAGCTGTAAGAACCCTTGTCCACATGTTGTTTATTTATTCCAGGTGTTTCTTTGTGGATTTGTTTATTTATTCCAGGTATTTCATTGTAGATGCCATGTAGCCAAAATTCCTCATACATGAAAGCTCTATGTCTCCCTTTTCTGAATCTTCAACTCTTCCATCCTTAATGTTCTTTTTACTATGTAAGTTCACTTATAAGCACTTATCCCAAGTCACTTTTCTTTTAGCTTTATTTTCATTTTACCAAGAATGGAGAGATAAAAACTATACTAATTTAAAGACTTAGTTTATTAATACTGCACTATGTAACAAATCATGCCTATTTAATTAGATGTTAAGCAGTATTTCCTCTGTTCTTCAACAACATTGAAAGAGTAGCTCTAAGAATAATTTGTTTTAATTCTTTTCAGGTAATAAACATCATGTATTATATGACTAAGAGTAAATTATCATTTTCAATAGATACTGTTCTCATTAAATTTATACATCACATGAATTTAGATATGTGCTGTGGTTAGATGCTGCTTAGGACTTCTGAGGTAAGCAGCTGTATACCTGGCTCTCTAGGACTCTTGGTAGTCATACGTCACATTGTATCCAGTATGGACTTATATCCAGATGGAATCCTAGGTTCCTTTTACATTATGAGATTATAACAGACACTAATTTTTACTTTGCCAAAACATTCTCTTTTACTAAGACTCTCTGCTGCTGGCTCCCTCTGAAGAAAATGCCATGTTGTGCCCCATGAAAAGTGTACTAGGCAAGGCAAAAGGGTGGTGTCTGTTCCAAACCTTATGAGATACTGAGGCCTTTGTCCAACAGTCCAGGAAGACCTGAAGCATGTCCACAAACACATGAGTGACTTGGGGTGAGGATTCTTCCCATCTGAGCCATGAGGTGACAGAATCCAGATGCCTGGGGGACCTAGGTTCCTGACTCAAAGTGTAAGATGATAAATGTGTGTTGCCTTAGTACTGCCTTCTCTCACTGCTGGGACAAGTAACCAACACCCAAAAGAAAGAAAGGAAAGATTTATTTAGCTCACAGTGAGTGGAGGTTTAAGTCCATACTCACCTGACTCCATGGCAGAGAGCAGCAGCTCATGGCAGTAGCAAAGGGCAGGAGAAGCAGCAACAATGACAAGAGAGAGCATGTCTGTCTCCCTTAAATTGCATTCAGGCTATCTGCCCCAGGCTGGGTACAGTACTGACACCCATAGTCCCAGAAGCACTCACACCCACGATTCCAACAGCATTTGCACCCCTAATCCCAGTGGATCATGAGTTAATCACAAACTCTAGAAGCCCACCCCATGTCTTACATAAGGCTTTGGGGGGACAACTAGACACAGACTATAACATGTGTCCACTAAGGTTGGGGAGTAATTTGTTACTCAGTGATAAATAATTAATATAGATTTTTGTCTCTGAAATAGAGTGCTTCCAAAACAGATACTTAAAAATGGGCAACTGGCATGGTACATGGGTATGAGTGCTGGTATAATGTTGAGTGACCTAATCAAGAAAGCTGAATTGTCTAGAGCAGATGATTAGTAGAGATCTCCACTTTGAAAAGGTTTCCATTGAAGATCATCACAAAGATAGAAACATATTCTTAAATGCTAAAGGAAGGAAGAAGCTTGTTGTGGAATGGCAAATAGATTAGTGACACTGCAGTTACACATAAAGGAGAGAGTTTGCCTAGAGAGTTTAGTTAGTGGCTGTGAAGACTTTCAAGTGAAGTGTTAGGCTTTTCACTGTGCTTTAGTTACTTCCTCACATTGCTAACACACTCAAAATTAAAGGAGGAAAGGTTTGTTTTCCTCACAGTTTGTAAAGTTCTCGGTTTGTAATTTGCTGGCTCCAAGGCAGGGTGGTGTGGTAGACATGTGTCAAGGAGGAGAAACAGCTCATAGCAGGCAGAAGGCAACAAAGAACAAGGGAGAAGACAGACCTCCTGTCTCACATATTGTATCCAGGAAACCAAGAATAAGGGGTACCAAACCAATCAGTGGACTGATTTAGTAATCACCCACTCTTAATCCTAGCACTGCACCAGGCATTAACTGTACACTCTAGATCTAGCCACCTCTGAAAGAGCTCAACCTATGAACACATAAAGCTTTTGGGAGACATCTAGATACAAGCCATAATGCAAGTTTACACTAAAATGTAAGAGAGAGAAAGAAAAAAATATGGGAAAACATAGTTGAAGAGTGACCTGTAACTTGAGGGTTTAGCAAATTTTCAACCTCAAAGTTCTGAAATTAATATGTGTTACTGAACACGTTTAACAAAGTGTAGCCTAGGGAAACTCAACCAAGGAAAAAGTTGAGGGTGTGACTATAAAGTAAAGATTCAGCAGAATCAACTTAATTAGCCTCCAGTCACACAAAGAGATGAAGGATGTAACTCATAGATTCTTTTAAGCAGGTAACATCTCTAGATATCTAAAACATCATTCCTCAGCTGCAGCTAATGACTGAAGAACAGAAGGAAGGGCTTTTCTTAAGGACACTTGTTGTTGTGCAGTTGTATGTGCTGGGAGAGGATTGGTGTAAGTGGAGTAAACATGAATAGAATTCGTACAAGGCCCACAAAATTTTTGAGAAAAACAACAAGAGATATATTGCTAGTCCCAGTGATAAGAGCAAGGAAGTTATACAGTGAAAAGAGGTATGCTTTCCAAAATTATATTTTCAGAGGTAGACTTTTTAAAAAACCACTTACAGCCATAAAAAGAAATGAAGACTCCAAGAAAAAAATGCAAAATTCAAAAGGCAGAGTTGAGAACTGTACAGGACTATTTTTAGTACTCACAACCTAATAAAAAAATTATAACATTAGAGCTGGGAAGATAGCTCAGTAGAATAAGTGCCTGCCTGGCAAACGCAGGGTCCTGAGTTCAATCCTTGGTATCGCAAAAAAAAAAAAAAAAAAAAAAAAAATCTTCTTTGGGGCTGTGGGAATGACTCAGCAGAATAAGTGCTTGCCTGGCAAGCACAAGGGCCTAAGTTCAATCCCCAGTTCTGAAAGAAAAACAAAACAAACAAAAATATATATATAACATTTATCCAATTGGTTTTCAGAACACTTTTTCTGTGTACCATCTCCTTTCATCTTGAATATGAGTTTGTAAAATGATTATTATGTACACCTGACAGCCATTTTGTGGTGGACATGTTGTGGCAAGAGCTAGCTTGTCTCCACGGTTTCACAATTCAACAGAGAGAGGAATGTACTTGAGGAACTGTGGAGGAGTCTCAGCCACAAGGGGCTTAGGGGCTTGATTTAAAAGATAAACCTCACTTATGGGGAGTAATGTGAGGAAAGCAAACTTGAAGATCCCGGTGAGGATGAGGACTTTTGCATATGAATAAGATATGGTGTTTGAGGAAAGGGAGGAAGACCAGGGTAGGAAGCTTCTAACATCCTCTCAGTGATCTATTCCTCCCATTTTATACTTATGAACTTGTTCTCCTTTCAATGTGGTCTGGACCCAATGACTTGCTTCTAATAAAAAGAAATATTGGCAAAAGTGGTAGAGAATTGCTTCCCCAATAAATTTGCCAAGACTGACTTATCTCCTCCTGACAAAGCCTGTCTTTCTGGCATTCCCTCCTGCCCTCTAGCTTTGATTTGATGAAGCAAGTTGCCATTGTGTGAGATTCTCAATGAAGATGCTCGGATCACAAAGAACCAAGGGAAAAATCTCTGTCTGGAAGCATTTAAGGAATTATGGTTTAGTCTAGGAGTGGCAAATCTCTTGCATCCAAGCCACAGTAAGTAGTTCTATACAAGGTTTGCTATCACTGGTTTAGTCTGATAGACTGCAAGGATGTGAGTCTCGCCACAGTCATGAGTACAAAGTAGGATGGCATGCTTTCTGATCATGTCTTACCATCCTTGTGGTCATATTAGAAGCAGAACTAGAGAACACTGATGTGGAAACACTATGATCAGTAAACTTCATTACTTAAAGCTGTTGAATCTTGAGGCAGTTCGTAACACATAAAGCAATAACACATTAATTCCACACTTCTATAAGAGCTATGCTAAGTCTTATTTTCCTTGGATTAGGCTACCAGGAAGATCTTTTTGCATCCGCAGGTGAACATGACCTCCTCCATATTTTTGAATCTCTATTTCTGAACTTGAAACTCATTTATTTTATTATTTTTTTTTTAGAAATACGATCCTCATGCTCTTGAGATGCCACTTTGCAGTAATTTTCTTGTCTTTTTTCCCTTAGGTCATAATTTGTGCTGTAGGGACCAGGTGCTGGAACAACTCCCAGCAGAGAGGCCTGGTTTGGAACTCTGAGGTGGAGCTCCCTGCACAGAGGCTAGGGAGAGACTCAGCAAGCTAAACCCAGAGCAGAACGTCTATCCAGCCAGGCACAGTGGGTTCATTTCTATGGGCTGCAGTGGGAAGAAACCAAGCACAGCAGACAGACACAAGCCAGGCTCATCTGGTTGAGTTCGAGCTTTGTTGACCCCAACCTGGTGAGCTGAGGTATATTGCTTGGCCCAGTGGGCCCAGACATAGACCCTGATCTACAGGAGCATCCTCTCAAGAGAGAGGTGGCAACAGGTAACCAGGGTGAACTAGTCTGCCTGGAAGACTCCAGTTATATCAAGGGGAGGAGACTAGACAGAATTTAGGGGAATTAATTTAAATATAAACTCCAAATTTTATATCTGCTTAGCTATACAGTCATGATATTTGACCTTATGGTCTAAAATATAAACCCATTAGTTACAAAAGTTTATCAATCACTAAATCTCACTAAGCATTATCAGTATTGCTAATTGTATTAGTGTAAATAGGAAACTATATCTGCGTTAACCACATGATCTCTCTTGGGTAATAGTATTGGAAGGTGCTTGGGTAATAACCTCACTAAAGCCCTACACTGAAGGACAGAGGATAGTGCCAAACAGAAACCAATATCTCACTCTCAATCAATAGAGAGGGCAAAACCTTGGGACACACACAAAATAAAAATCTCTGACCCAGAAGAGATACCTAAAGAACAGACTCTATACAGAGTGGCTCTGATTACAGTGATACAGCTAACTACTATCAAACTTTTACAAAAGAGTATCACAGAAATAAAAGGTTCTCTCTGAAATATAAAATGACAACGAGAAGGAGCAAAATGCATTCTCAGGCCCTGAGCCCACCCAGAACAAACTCAGGAGACGTTAGCATAGAAGCAATTGGAAGTCATGTAACTGAAGTATCTGAAATAATAGCATCTGAAGTAAAGAAACCACTGCAGAAGGATATAGAGGAAATCAGATCAGAAACAATCTCCCAAGTAAAAAAGGAAATGATAACTATAATGTAAGTATTACTTAATTTGAGCTGTAGATAAGTTGACAAATGGAGTTTATCCTAACTTTCAGGTTCTATATTTTTATTACCAATTTTATATATTGTTATAAAAGTAGGAGCTATGTATTCACTGGTCATACCTATAATGTTTGATAATTGTAATAATAAATTTTATTTAACAAGTGATTAATCTAAGTCCAACACCGCTAAGACATGTATATGATTTTTATTACCTAAAAATTAAAATATCTATCATAACTAATTTTACTTACTATTCTATGCTTTCCAATTTGTAGGTGAGAATATAGAATTTTAATGAGGGTGTGCAGATCACAGAAAGCAGAGGATGCAACCCTGTATCTGGAACATCCATCTGTAGAGGGAGGCAATCCCTGCACACTGAGAAATAGAAGGAAAATGTGAATAATGTCACCACATAAATGTTACCACTAGAAATCATATCTCTTCTTTATTTTTTAATATAATGCTGGAGATTAAACTCAGGAGCTTTGCTGTTAATAAGTTTCCAGCCTTCAAATTTAAAAAAGAAATTTTTGAGAAGTCTTGGAAGGGCTCTAAGTTGCCCAGGAGGGGTTCTATTTCATGATCTTCCTGTCTCATCTTCCCCAAATGCTGGGACCACTGTTGTGAGCCACCTGGCCCAGAAGTAATGTTTTGCAACATTGATTTAAACAATTTATTTAGTTTACTTTCAATGCGTATATGTAAATACATGTGTTTTATAAAGAAAATACTTGTGGTTTCTTAATTTAAAATTATAGTAGCAGCTACCCTGAGCTGGCGGGACCTACTGGTTCCAGCCCATGAGCAGCGTGGGTGAGACCCTCTTCTACCCCCTTGGAACACCCCCAACCACTCTGCAGCACCTCCCCTATCCTGCCCACCAAGTAGGAATTTCTTCCACGTTCCGGGAACCCACAGATTCAGTCTTAGCCCAGGCCCTGTGAGTTAGTGGGAGAGCTTCCAGCTACCCTGCGCTGGAGGGACCTACTGGTCCCAGCCCAGGTGCAGTGTGGGTGAGACCCTCTTCCACCCCCTTGGGATGCCCTTCACCACTCTGCAGCACCTCTCCAAACCCACATGCCGAGAAAGAATTTCTGCCGCGTTCTGGAACCCCCAGACCCAGTCCTAGCCCAGGCACAGTGTGTGTGAGAGTTTTTTCCTACCCTATGCCAGCGGGACCTATTGGTTCCAGCCCAGGCATAGCTTGGGTGGCATCTTCTTTCACCCTCTTGGGACGCCCCCATCACTCCAGGTACCCACCCACACCCCGCAAACAGAGTAGGAAGTTCTGTCTTTCTGGGAACCTCAGATGCAGTCAAAGTCCAGGCCCGATGACTGTGTGGGTGAACTGCCTCTACCCCTACTCCACCTTATCCCCTCCAGACTCACCTCAGGCCTGGCATACAAGCCAGGGTGAAACCCTTCAACTGCAATCCATGCAAAGAGTGTAGGGGACAGAACCAACCAGCTAGTCCAGGAGCAGAACATCTTGCCAGAGGGGCATGATAGGTTCACCTCTAAGGGCAGCAACAGGAAGGAACTGAGCAGAGCAGCCAGACACAAGCCAGGCACAGCTGGATAAATCAAAGCTTTGTAGATCTACAACTGAAATTCAGAAGGTACTAAGGCTATAACTGCAACAAAGATCTACAACAAAGGACGGAAGACAGTGCTACACAAAATGACAATGAGAAGGAGCAAAATGCAATGGCAGACCCAATCCCACACACACAAAGTTCAGAGGACACTAACACAGAACAAACTGGGAATGATGCAGGTGAAAGCAATGAATCAACAGCTTCTGAAATAAAGAAACAGCTGCAGAAAGGTATAGAGGAACTCAGACTGGAAATGAAAAAAGAAATCCCTGAATTATTAACTTCTGCAGTAAAGAATCAAATTTAGAAACATATGGAGGAAACCCAGTGCCCAGCAAGAACAAGTGCAGAGTACACTAGCTCAGCTCAAATGTATGAATTAAAAGAGGTGATAGTAAATAAGCAACAGCAGAAAGTCATAGAGGAACTCAGCGGATTTCTTTTCTACTAGCTCAGCTCAAATGTACAAATTAATAGTGTCAATAGTAAATAAGCAACAACAGAAAGTAATAGAGGAACTCAGAGCACAATTCTTTTCTGAAATAAAAAAGAATTCTCAGAACTCATAGCATCTGAAGTAAAGAATCAACTACAGAAACATAGGGAGGAAAGCCAATCTGAAAAACACACTGCAGGAAAAGAATTTATAACTGCTTCTAAAGAAGACATTGATAAAAAAAAATACAGGAGATTAGAAAATGACAGATTTCTTGAATGAGCAGTACAGGAAAGAAATAGATCGCATGAAGCAGAGTCAAAGAGGTATAGAGGAAATTAAAATCTCAATCACAAGCTTGCAAAACCATTAAATTGAAAGTGAAGACAGAGTTTCAGATCTTGAAGATGATGATGCAGCTAGTGAAAAGGTAAGAAAGGATCTCTTAAAAACAACAAGGATGCAGGAAAAAGTAAACCATCACCTGCAAGATGATGCAAAGATGAACAATGTGAGAATAATAGGCATCAATGAGAAAGAAGGAGTCAATACAAATGACATTTAAAAAGTATGGGCAGAAGTAGTAGCAGAAAACTTCCCAAATATGAGGAAATAATCTGACATTCAGGTAGCCAAAGCATACAAAATGCCAAGTAACCTCAAACCAATGAAAAACACACCAAGACATATAATAGTCAAGAACCCAGAAATTCAGCAAAAGAATAATATACAGAAAGCTGATAGAGAAAAGAAACAGATCACATACAGAGGAAATCCCATCAGAATTATGCCCGACTTCTCTTCACATACCATGAAGGCAAGAAGAGCATGGAGTAGAGTACTTCAAGTCCTCTATGAAAACAAATTCCATTCCAGACTACTATAACCTACAAAACTCTATTGCAAATTTGAAGGAGAAGTGAAATACTTTCATGACAAAGAACAGCTAAAGGATTTCGTGATGACAAAGCCAACCCTACACAGGCTACTGAAAGATGCTCTAGAGAGGGACCGAAAGGATCAGAACTTCACGAATGAGATGAGAGGCAAACAACTAAATAGGGCAAGCAATTAAACACAGGAGAAAAAGGAGTAAATTGCAGCAGGTAAATAATATGTCAATTATAAGTCAATACATCTCAATTCTAACCATCAATGTAAATGGACTCAATTCCCCAATTAAGAGAAATAGACTGGCACAGTGCATTAAAAAACAAAATCCAGCAATATGCTCTATAAAAGAAACACATTAAACTCATAAAAACATTCATAGGCTGAAAGTCCAAGGATGGAACACAATACTACATGGCCCAGTACCTCAGAAAAAAGCAAGGGTAGCAATCCTATTCTCAGACAGTCTCAATTTCAAACCAACAATAAACAAGCGAAATAAAGAAGGCTGCTATATACTGGTTAGGGTAAAAATTCAAGAGGAAGGGGTAAGACTCATAAATATGTAGGCACCAATATTGGAGCAGCCAACTATATAAAGCAAATCTTAATGGACATGAAAAATCTAATATCGAATATCACAATTTTAACAGGAGGCTTAACACCCCCTTGTCTCCAAAAGATAGGTCAACCAGACAAAAACTTAGCAAAGAAATAACAGAACTGAACCAGAGCTTGAAACAAACGCACTTGGTGAACATATACAGAGTGTTCCACACAAACACAGCTGAATACACATTTTTCTCAGCTGCACATGGGTCATTTTCTAAAATAGACCACATACTGGTCCAGAGGTCATGCTTAAGTATATGTAAGAAAACATAAATTATCCCATGCACATTATCTGAACACAGTGCAATGAAACTGGAAATAAATGAGAGAAAAAAAAAACTTTAAACACATGGAAATTAAATGACACCCTACTCAGCAACCAATGAGTCACAGAAAAAATTAAACAAGAAATTCAACAATATCTACAATTCAATGAAAATTCAAGCACAACTTACTGTAATTTATGGGATATGACGAAAGCAGATCTCAGAGGGAAATTCATAGCTGTGAACTCACGCATTAAAAAAATGAAACAGGAACAAATAAATACCCTAATGCTGCACCTTAAACAACTAGAAAAGGAAGACCAAACCAAACCCAGAGCCCAAAGACGCGAGGAAATCATAAAGATTAGAGCAGAAATTAATTCAATTGAGATGAAGAAAACAATTCAAAGAATTAAAAAA
>NW_004524616.1:14470632-14472187 GCF_000260255.1 Octodon degus | reverse complement strand
CCAACAGCAAACATAATCCTAAATGGGGAAAAACTGAAATCTTTTACTCTTAGATCTGGTACAAGACAAGGATGTCCTCTATCACCACTCCTATTTAATATAGTTCTGGAATCAGTAGCTACAGCCATTAGATAAAAGAAAGAAATAAAAGGAAAAAGAATAGGTACAGAAAAAGTCAAATTATCATTATTTGCAGATGACATGATACTTTATTTGGAAGACCCAAAGAACTCCACCAAGAAGCTACTAGAATTAATACAGAAATTCAGTAGCATAGTGGGTTATAAAGTCAACACCCAAAAGTCAATAGCATTCCTCTACATGGACAACAAACACACTGAGAGGGAAATTATAGAAACAATACCTTTTACCATAGCACTGAGGAAATGAAATACTGTGGAATTCATGTAACTAAAGAAGTCAAAGAGTTTTTGAAGGAAAATTATAGTACTATTAAAAAAGAGATCGTAAAGGACTTCAGATAATGGAAAGATAATCTATGCTCCTGGATAGGAAGAACCAACATTGTGAAGAAGGCCATACTCCCAAAATTACAGTACAGATTTAATGCAATCCCTATCAGACTAACACCAACATACCTCACAAAGGTTGAAAAATCATTCCTAAAATGTATCTGGAACCAAAAAAGACCTAGAATAAGAAAGGCAATTCTGGGCAATAAAGACAAAGCAGGAGGCATTAAAATTCCTGACTTGAAATTATACTACAAGGCTACTGTGATAAAATCAGCATGATACTGGCAACAAAATAGACCTGAGGATCAAGGGAATAGATTAGAAGATGCCAAAGCCCCTATGAACACACTCAGCCACCTTATCTTTGACAAAAGGGCCAAATATACTCACTGGAAGAAAGATAGCCTCGTTAACAAATGGTGCTGGAAAAACTGGCTCTCTACATGCCGAAAACTAAACCTTAATCCAGGTCTATCACCATGAACTAAGCTAAAGTAAAAAGTGATTAAAGATCTAAACAGTAAAGCAGAGACACTAAATCTCCTTGAATAGAAAGTAGGAGGAACTCCTGAAGTCATAGGGGTAGGCAAAAAATTCATGAACCGAAATCAAATCACACGGGAAACAGTTGAAATAATTAACAACTGCGATCTGCTCTTACTGATAAGTTTTTTCATGTCAAAAGAAATAACCAACAAAGTGAAAAGGCAACCCACAAATTTGGAAAAAATCGTAACAAATAAGTACTCAGACAAAGGTCTGCTCTGTAAAATCTATAGAGAACTAAAAAACACTCGCACCCGAAAATTTAAAGACCCAATCCAGAAATGGGCATCCAAATCATAAAATAAAATGTTTGTAACTGAGAAACCACTATACTCAAGTCAAAAAAATCAGTTAAGAAGCTAGGTTAGTAATCCACAAGAAAAAATGAGGATCAAAGTAAGTCACAGTTATGGGTGGGGGAGGAAGATGAAGATGGGGCCAGGTGTTGAGGTTCCTTGGCGTTCTGTATGCTTCAGTTACCTGAATGTCAGATTGTTTCCTCATATTTGGGAAGTTTTCTGCTATTACTTCTG
>NW_004524616.1:14432198-14466307 GCF_000260255.1 Octodon degus | reverse complement strand
TGTTATTTGCTTATTATTTCTTGCCTATGTCTTGTAATATGAGAAACTACTTTGGCAATAACAACACACAATGTACTAACCATTGTTACTCT
Organism: Octodon degus; assembly: GCF_000260255.1. Taxonomy (NCBI): domain Eukaryota; kingdom Metazoa; phylum Chordata; class Mammalia; order Rodentia; family Octodontidae; genus Octodon; species Octodon degus. The sequence continues at coordinate 14,466,215 of NW_004524616.1, read as the reverse complement.
CCTAAAATCTTGTTTTGAGATTTTGTACCACTGTTTTTATTTTTTTTTCTTTCTTTAAAATAAAAATAACTGATGTCAATAAAAAAAACAATATAAAAAAAAGAAAACAACAGACAAGAAAAAAAGTCATAGGATTGTCCTACTACAATGCTATATATGGTTAGATTTCTAAATTTCTGTGTAAAAATATGAAACTGCTTATCCTTATTTTTTTAAATATTTTTATACATTTTCTACATATTCTGTGTGGACTTAAAGTTTAACATATCAATACTTGATGGAAAATACCTGTTCCATGTTATTCCTAAAATGTTTGATATTCAGACAGATAATGAGATTAAGCTCAACTGTCTATGTTGTAGGGTAATAACAATAAGCTTCTCTTCTGGAGGGTTAACAACCTAAGTTTGCAGACCAAAAATTAGAGAAAAAGAAGAGCTGCAAGGACAGCCAATATTTTTCCCTAGCCTTTCAAGGTCAGTGAGGACTCAGGACATAGGAGAACCTGAATTGTAGCATCCTGTAACTCAGTTGTGTCGCAAATTTTCTGATCAAAGAGATTATGGGGCCACAGAGAAAAGTGATCGATGATGTAGATGTGCCTAAGGAGAGTCACATGGAGAGAAAACATTCTTTCACGCTTTCACAGAGAGCAAATTGGTCAAGCAATGGCCGTGGCTCTTCTACATGGCTCACACTGACAAAGGATCTGCAAAGTGCTATACAGAGTTTCACGATAAATCCTGAGGGGATTTGACTGACCTTATCAGATACAAAAGTTACATTTCTTGTTATATAGGTCTTGCTTTATCTTGATCTTAACTATCCATCAGAAAAGTTTAAAAGCAAAGTATAAATGGTAAATCCACATTAATATGCTGAGCTGTAAAAGGCTCAAGTCAACAACTTCTGACATTGCCAGTCTTATGGAAAACCCACTACTATTATGGACTACTGGATTATATGGGACTATTTTGCTGAATTCGTGCACCTATAATATTTAAATGACAATGGAATACCCTTCTTTGACAAAACTAAACAAAAAAGGGGATACAAATGAATGACCATTTTGTATCTGTATATAAAAAATAGGATAGATATACAGCTACATTCTCTTAATTCAATGAATAGAAAGATTTGTTCTAATAGTGTTTGTGGATAGGATATCATGTCTGCATCTTTTACAGTGAATAACCACTAAGACAACAATATGCAATGTATTAATTATTAAAACTGTTCTACTAATCAGTTTTTAAACTGTCTCATTGCTATTTGTTTCTGAATAAAATTATTTTAAAAAAAGAAGGCAAAGAGATGCAAACTCAGTGCTTCCTAATATAGCCATTATCCAAGGAACATAGCCTCTGAATGTCAGCAAAGAGAAGGAACAGATCTTACCTTAAAGCCTCTAAAAGGGAGGTGGTCTGCTACCACTTCAACTTTATCCTGTTAAAACCCATTTTGGATTTCTGTGTCTCAGAACTTTATAAACAAGTTGTATCATTTTAAGCCACTAAATTTTCAGTGATTTGCTGCCACTGCAGCAGGAATCTCCAACAGCTGTTGCTGTGTTCTGGGTATTGTTCAATCCCATAGGCTCCTCCATGGGGAGCTGGTCCGCAGTGCAGTGCTGTTGGGAGGAAATCCTTAAGAATGGAGCTTACCAAAATGTTTGATATTTAGACAGATAGGGTAAACCGAATTGCATATATTGCAGGTTAATAATTACCTCCTCTTCTGGATGGTTAACAACCCAAGTTAGCAGTTCAAAATTGGAGAAAAGGAAGGGCTTCAGGGTCAGCCAATATTTTGGCCCCAGCCTTTCAAGGTCAGTGAAGACTCGCAACATAGGAGAATCTGTACTGTAACAACATGTAACTCAGTTGTGCTCCAAGTTTTCTGATCAAGATTATGGAGCCACAGAGGAATGTGTTTGATGATGTATAGTATGCCTGGGGAGAGTCACATGGAGAGGAAAAACATTTTTTCAGGCTTTCCCAGAGAGCAAATTGGTCAAGCAATTGCCGAGACTCATCCTCATGTCTGACACTGACAAAAGGATGTACAAAGGGCGGTACAGGGCTACAGGATAAATTCTGAGAGTACTTGGCTGACCTTATCAGATACAAAAGTTACATTTCTTGTTATATAGGTCTTGCTTTATCTTGGTCTTAACCATCCAGCAGAAAAGTGTAAAAACGAGGTATGTAATGTAAAGCCATATTAATACGATGAGCTGTAAAAGGCTCAAGTCAATAACTTCTGAGGATAACCCGTTAATATTATAGACTGCTAGGCAGTGTTAGATTGTTTAGTTTAATTCAAATACCTATAGTATTTAGATGCCAATAGAATATTCACCTCTGACAGACAATAACAAAGGATACAAAGGAAAGATCATTTTGTACTTATGTATACAAAATAGTTAGGATAAATTTACAGCTACTTTTGCTTAATTCAATGAGAAGAAAGAGGTGTACTAACAGACAGAATATCCTGTCTGTTTCTTGTACTATGGATAACCACTAAGAAGATAACTATGTACAATGTATTGATTATCAAAACTGTCCTATTAATCAGCTGTGAAAATCTCCCATTCATATTCATTTCTCAATAAAAAAAAAAGAATGGTGCTTACATATTTTTGAATTTAGTGCTTTGGTGTTCTCAGAAAATATAAGTATTGATATTTATGGTACCACTAATAATAATATTGATATTCACATGGAAAAAAAATCTCAAAATTTAAAAACAAAAAAGATTGGGGCTCAGTGGAGGTCCTGAGGATAGCTGGGGTGTCCTTAGCAGTGCGTGTGGAGCCCCAGAACTTTGCTAGCCCCTGTCTGAGAGTGTGAACTTCTTGTCTCCCTCCCACATGAGCTCCACTATCTGCTAGGCAGCCCTTCCCAGATCCTGTGCTTCACTGTTGGGGCTCTAGACTCCCAAATCAGATCTGAAAGATCCCTGTTTGCCTGATGATGTAAATTTGCCTCAGGGATTTCATTACAGTAACATAAAATGGACCAATACAGTTCTGTTGGAGTGTGTAGAGGAGAAGGAAAGATACTTGTTTAAGGTGGGCCCCTCATCAGTTCATCTAGTGGCACAGTCACCCAGATAAACTCTAAGCGGCTGACAGCATGGCAAGTGTACAGGGGCCCCTCAATTAATCCACTAATCCCAATGTCTTCATCCTTTCTACCTGTCATAACAAAATACTACAGACTGGGCAATTAATAAATAATATAAATTTATTATGTCTCATGGTTCTGAAAGCTAAGAAATCCAATACCAATGTGCCTGCAGAGTCAGTGTCTGATGGGGGCTTACATCTTCTTTTGTGTTCTCACATGGCAGAAGAAATAGAAGGGTCAGGCAGCTGTCTGCAGCCTCATCCATAAAGCATTAATGAAGTTCACAAGGGAAGAGCCCTTATTATCTCATCAATTCCTAAAAGCCACATCTTTTAATTCCATCACCTTGGGGTATAAGTTCCAATACTTAAATTTTAGAAGTCCACATCTATTCAAAACTTAACACTGGTTAAGTTAATAAGTCAAAGAACTTAAATGCATATATATACATGCTTCCATCTCACTTCTGTCGATTCAGCTTCTTCAAATGCTCACATAGACCAAATTTGAAAGCCTATATTATTGTCCCCAGAAATGTTTTCATCTCACATATTTTGCTGAGTGTGAAGCAGTAAACTAATGTTTATGAATTCCAGTTCATTTCTGAGATGAACTTATTCAAACAAATGTTTTCTTATTTCTCTCTCCTTTGAATGAAAAGTTGATCTGAACAATTCAATCTTCATAGAAATGAATTAGAAATTAGAAGCTTTCTATGCAGGTTTAAGCAGCCCTGGGATTTGTCATTACATTTTTACAAATTTCTTTAGAGAGCGCTAACAATAATGATTAAAAGCAATAATTCTGCAAAGTACATATTGGAACTAGATTTGAAAGGACACAACAAGCTCCTGCTCAAAAAGAAAAGTCCCTGAGGCTAAGAGTTCTGGTCTTCTGTGTGTTCATTTCTTGCTCCCCTTGACATTCTTTGAAAGCAGAACCACATCCTTTAATTCAACATTCAAAGAACATACTGTTATCCATGTGGTCTTCTGTGATCAATCCTAAATGTGTATAAATTTCCTTCCAGGGATGGAGGAGAGGTCAGACTTCAGCTTCACCATTATCTTCCTTGATACTTGTGACTTGAAATCAGTGATGCAATTTCTTTCGCGTGGCATTTCATCCTATATTTTACAAGGTTGTATTTTAATTGCAATTCACATCTCCCTTCTTCTATCCGCCTTATTTTACCGCCATATTTACCTCTGTTGCTTCTAGTTAGTGAGGCCAGGAATTTGATAACAACCTTTGCTAGAAATTTAAGGACATATTTTTAAAAATTAATTAATTAATGAATTTGGTACAGTGTCTTCCAGTACATCACCAACTTACAGTGATTTTCCCATCTCAGTCTTCCCAGTGCTGAGATTGCACACATGCACCACCACACCCAGTTTTGGGTCCTGCAGAGAATATGGTAGTGGGGCTGGAACTTGGGTCTTTGTGCTTACCAGGCAGGTACCTAGACCCATGAGCTATCTCCCATGTCATTAAAGACATAGTTTGAGTAATATGTAAGAGTGTCCTGGATACTGGTATGTGTGTGTGTGAAGTCTCCTTATCAAGCAAATAAAAAAGAAAGAGGAATTATTTCAAGTATAATAACAAGGTAGTCACAAGCTGCACTTTCATTACTCCTTAACTGGTCCATGCCATCTGCCCATGAGGTTTGCTCCATGGATGTCCATAGCAAGGTCCTTAATTTTTGTTAGGTCAACATAGTCATGATCACACTCACAAGAAAAAAAATTGTCATTTTCTCAGTAGGAAAATAAAATGTCAATGGAAGATGAATCACTTATACCTTTCCCACCTAACTCCATCACGAAGCATTCCCTATCAGTTTTGCAGAAGCTGTTATTGATCATGAGTTTGTTAATTCTGGAAGCAGAATGAACTCTTTCTGGCCATTACTGCACACTGAAAAGATGCCTACTCTCTGGGGAGCCTAAATTAATGTGGCTCAAAGTGTTGGCTCTTCTTGTGCAATTTGCAAAGGAGCAGAAGTGATGTGTGTCAATCCAGCAGCTCTTCTATGGTAACTTGAGAGAGGTGTGAAGAGACAGGTATTATTGTGTACACACACATATGCACACAGTCTTAGAGAAATCTTCAGTTATCAAGGCTATTCAAGCACCTGAATAAAAGCTCTGTTTATAGTATCATAATTCTTCCTGGCATTGAACATGAAATATGTTTAAATGAACTTCATCGCTTATTCTTTGTTGTTGGACTATTATGGGAAAGCTTGGTAAAAACAAAACAGACCAGAGCTTTCCAATGGCATAGATCTCAAATGGCATAGCAAGCAGCAAGACTGGGCTGGAAGGAAGAAGAGACTTTCATTTAATAATGTTCTTTACTCTGTCTTTACATAGGAGTGTGAGATGCCTACTGTTCTTGATGAGATTTGGAGCTCATGAGCCTCTGGAAGAATGTTATCCTTCCTGTACTCTCTGGGGCAGAAAGGCCTCCATCATCCAAACATAAAGCTTTGCCAGTCAGAAAAATTATGATATGTTGACATTTTCTGCATAGCATGATGCCATTACTTCTCAGAAGAAAAAATAAACCTTTTCCATAGTGACAAGACCTACACCTCTCCACAATAGCCAGTTCTTAGACATAGCGAAGGTGCCAGCCAGAAGCCCACTTTGATGTGCAAGCAACCAAACCTTTTTTTTTTTAACTTTTTCAATACAAATAGGGAACATGGAGATAACTCAGCAGTCTAAGTGCCTGGCTAGGCAAGCACAAGGACCCAGGTTTGATCCCTGTACCACATGCCATTGTGGGCCCATTTCCAGGTACACTAAGTCAGCCACTGAGACCCAGTATGGTGGCACATGTCTGTAAACCCAGTACTGGGGAGGCTGAAAATAGGAGGATCACTATGAGTCCAAGCTGTATAGTGAAACCCTGTACCAAATACATTAAAAAAATAGTGACAGAAAAAAACATTAGAAATGATATAAAATTTCATCGCACAAAGTAATAGACATTCAACAATGGTTGCAAGTAATTAGTTGCACAGATATAAACATGCAAGATTTGTTTAAAGAAAAAAAAGGGGGCCTGCCAAATAGCTCAGCTGATTAAAGCACCTGTTTAGGCAGACACAGAGGCTGGGGTTCAATTCCAGGAGTGGTATGCTAGCCCTGCCTGCGGGGTGTGCTGAGAGGGCAATTAAGACTGGGTGTGCTGGTGCAAGCTTATAATCTGAGGGCTTGGGAGGCTGTAAATGGGAGAATCACTATGAGTCTGATCTAGTAGTGAGACCCTGTAGACCCTCTAGACCCTGTACTAAAATACAAGAAAAAAAAGAAGAAAGGAAGAAAACAGAACAAAACAATAACAAAAATTGTAAAAAAATTCAAAAGAAAAAAAAAAAGAATAAAAACAAAAAAATTCAAACATTAGCTGTTCCTTTCAAAAGGCCAGCAGAAATTGGCAATAAAATTATCCAAAATACTCTGTATATATACATAAATATATATTTTCCCCTTTTTATTTGTCCTTTTCTACTTCCCAGTTTTCCCTTCTCATTGAACATATTCTTTCTCTTTCACAGTATCTATTGTACCTTTTAGATTTTAAATACTCTTTCAAGTTCTAATATTAGTGAGATAATGCAACATTTGCACAAGTAGATCTTATTTATTTCAGTTACCAATATATCCTTTAGCTGCATCCATTTCTCTATAAAATCCGCAGATTTATCTTTTTCATTTCTTTTAAAATTTTTTTACTTTCTTTTTTTATTTTCAAAAGTATAAACAAAAGCAAATAGCAGATGCAAAGACATAAACAGGGTAGCATGTAATACATGTGTTGCAGATTTTCAAATCCAGAATAGCAAATTAACAATGCTTGTTATATTACCTATTTTTATCATCATATCTGTTGCTCAGAGTAACATATATAGTTATTCAAGACTGGACAAAAAGTTGAATAGTAACACTTGCTTTCAAAAAAACCTTAATTATTTTTCTTCTCATTTTTGTTTTTTAAAGATTTTTAAAAATCTGTCTTATAGATGAATAATATTCCATTGTGTAAAAATACCATATCTTTTTATCTGTTCCTCAGTTGATGGGCATGTGGGTGGTTTCCAAGATCTAAATCTTATGACAAATTGTGCTGCTATAAACATGCATGCACATATATCCCTGTGGCATGATGATTTTGGTTCATTTGGGAAAAAAAACTAGTAGGGGAATAGCTGGCTTAAATGGGGCCTCTAATCCTAGCTTTTGGAAGAATCTTCCTATGATTTCCATAATGGTTGGACCAGCCTGCGCTCCCACCAACCCTGGAGAAGGGCTCCTTTATCCCCATAGCCCTTCCAGCATTTGTTGTTGGTTGACATTTTGATGATATCCATTCTTTCTGGGGTAAAATGGTACCTCAGCATTGTTTTAATTTGCATCTCTTTAATGACCAGTGATGTTGAGCATTTTTTCATATATTTATTTGCCATTTGTATCTCTTCATTTGTGAAGTGTATAGTTATCTCAGATGCCTATTTTTGGATTGGTCTTTGAAATTATACTACAAAGCTACTGTGATAAAATCAGCATGTTACTGGAAAAAAAACACCTGAAGATCAATGGAACAGGTTAGAAGATGTAGACACAACTACAAACACATACAGCCACCTTATCTTTGACAAAGGAGCCAAATATGTTCACTGGAAGAAAGATAGCCTCTTTAATAAATGGTGCTAGAAGTACAGGCTTTCCACAGGCTGAAGGCTTAAAATAAAACCATGCCTATCACCATGTATAAAATACATCCAAGCCTATCACCATGCATTGGTCAAAATGGGTCAAAGATTTAAATATTAAAACTAAAATGCTAAGTGTTCTGGAAGAGAAAATAGGTAGAAACCTTAAGGACATAGGGGTAGGTAGTTCATGAACAAAAATCAAGCTGCATGGGAAACACTTCAAGGAATCAACAGTTGGGATCTCATCTCTTTCAAAAGTTTCTGCACATCAAAAGGAACCACCACTAGGGTAGATGGATGTTCAAGAAGAAGGCGGTGGTGAAGGAAAGCAAGAGACAGGAAAAGGAATATTGTGGGACTGTCCTGCTTCAAGGTTGTATATGGTGAGATTTTTGGACTTATATGCAAACATGAGAAGCATAGAATTCTTTATCCTATTTTTTAAAATATAATCTAATTTTTAAATGTTTTTTTATCATATTATGTAGGGACTTAAAGTTCAACATATCAATACTTAATGAAAAATACCTGTTCCTTATTATGCCTAAGATGTTTGAAATGCAGTGAGATAGTGAGGTTAAGATTGATAGCCCAAATCGTTTGATAATAACAATAAGCTTTTCTTCTGGATGGTTAACAACCTAAGTTTGCAGACCAAATTAGAGAAAAAGGAAGGATACAAGGAAAGCCAACATTTTGGCCCTAACCTTCTAAGGTCAATTAAGACTCAGGACATATGAGAACTTGTACTGTAACGTCATGTACCTCGGTAGTGTCCCAAATTTTCTGATCAAGAAGATTATGGGGCCAAAGAGGAAAGTGATCGATGACGTAGAGTGTGCCTAAGGAGAGTCACATGGGGAGAAGACACTCTCTCAGGCTTTCACAGAGAGCACATTGGCCAAGCAATGGCTGTGACTCATCCACATGGCTGCACTGATAAAGGTTCTACAATCTGAGGTACAGGATCTCAGGACAAATCCTGAGGGCATTTCACTGACCTTCTCAGACCAAAAAGCTACAACTCTTGTTGCATAGGTCCTGCTTTACCTTGGTCTTAACCATCCAGTAGAAAAGTATGAAGTCAAAATATAAGAAATAAAGCCATGCTGTTAAGTTGAGCTGTGGGGGACTCAGGTCAATAATTTCTGACATTGCCAGTTAAATATAAGACCCAATGCTATTATAGGCTACTGGACTCTTTTAGAATATTTTGCTGAGTTTACACACCTATAATATTCAATAATGGAACTTAGAAAAAATGGGGTATACCGATGAATGTCCATTTTGTATCTGTGTATTCAAAGAGGTTGGGATAGATATATAGTTGCATTCTCTTAATGAATAGAATGATTTGTTCTAATGGTGTTTGTAAATAGGATCACAAGTCCGCATCTTGTACAGCAATTAACCACTAAGAAGAATATATGCAGTGTATTATTTGTTGAAACTATCCTTCCGATTTGATTTGAAACTGTCTCATTGCTATCTGTTTGTCAATAAAACTTTGAAAAAAAAAATAAAAATAAAAAAAAAGGAACCACCAATAGAGTAAAAAAAAAAGCCAAGAATTGGGAAAAAAATTGTAGTGGAATGTCCTTCAGACAAAGGACTATCTAAAACATATGAAGAATTAAAAATGAATTTGATCTCCAAACTCCAAACAACCAAGAGACATCGTTCCCCTTGCTGGTCACACAGCCCTGGAGGAAATATTCCTGGGCCTTGATCATCCAGGGCCAAGGCTAAGCAAACAGGGGCCATCACTATAGCTCTGAGCCCACCACATTTATTTGAGCTGCGCACTCTCAAACTGTCATGCTTTTCTTCTACCTCAGAAGACTCAGTAAAGGCAACAGAATAAGCTTCTGTCACCCTTGTCTTCTACCTCCCACTACCCCTCGGACTCTCCTATCTCTAGGATCTGTGAGCATAATAAACTCCCTTTTTCTGAATCTCCCCTGTGCTTGCTGCACAGACCACACCTGACTATCTCAGAAGAGCAGAGTACACTCCCCTGATGAGGGTCAGGCACGGTCCTTATCCCAGTAGAGAGCAGTGAGCAAGAAAAGCAGGTCCCTGCAGTCAGGGAGCTCACTTTCCAGTGGGGAGGGAGGGATGACAGGCAACAGAGGAATACATATGTCGTGTAAGAGGTGATGATAGGTGTTATAAAGGAAAGGAAAGCAGAATAAATTAGGTAATACTAGGATACAAGGTGTTTATTTTATGTGGGATGGTCAAAAGAAGGCTTCTCTATAGAAGAGACTTTTGACATTTGAGTCATGTCTTAAAATAAATGGCTCTTCAGTATTGCTGAATGTTTTCAGACCCAGGCATGACTTTCAGTAAATCTGAGGATGAAACAAGCATCTGCTGGATGAAAGAAGAAAGAGGGTAAAGACAGGAAACATGAGTGATAAATCCACACTGATCTGATTCAGAAGCTAATTTATGTTTCCAAAGCATGCTGAGAAAAAAGTTAAAAAGAAATCCCAACACTGGGACCCTTTGATGAATCACCAGTAGTTAATTGTCGCAGTGCAACCCACAGGCATGACATATCATTTGAAATCTGGGTGGATTTCAGAAGAGAAATGTTATTGCATTTTAAACAATACCATTAGCCAATCTGATTTCACTTACTGGTATTCACTTTGTTCCAGCTATCTAGTCTAAAGATGAATTGCCCGATGGTTCTATTGTCAAAATGACAGCGTGAAAGGAGAAGCATGTGGGTTGTAATAATAATGTGGTACATGTGTAGGAGGTCAGAGAAGCAACAGATTAACATTCCAGCAAAAGATTTCCCCTGGGACATCGCTTGGAAGTATCAAAGGCCAAAGATCAGGACACTGATAATGTGCCTGGCATTGGTGGTGAAATTGTTGTATGTATTTAGCTCTGCAGAGGACAGAGCTGTGTTCCTTTCAATGAGTTGATGAAATCTCTCCTGAACAATGAAGACGCCAACCACAGAAATGGCTTCGGTGCAACTGGGTGAATGGAAATGAGGTTGTGTGAAAGTATGAGTTGCTTACTTCAGACTAATAAAATAAAATTGAGCACATTCCCTTGAGAAACAGACTAATGCCCTGCCCCGGAGACTGAGGCCTAACAACATACAGTACGACATTTCTTCATTGAATTGTAAACCACATTCTGATGCTTGTAACATTTCTGAAAGGTGAGCTTCTATTATGGCATGGAGGAGCAAGCACTTCTTCTTAACGGATTTGCAGCTGTGGGGCGGGAAAGCACTACAGCCCTGCAGGGGCAGGGGCCTGGGTTAGGACTTGCATTCATAACTCACAGCTATGCTACAAAAATCCTCATTTTTCTTATTTTTAAAATAGCAAACATGTATAGCCTGATCTTTTGTAGGGCAGATTTAAAATCAGCAAGATCACAATGAATGCTATGTTTGCCAAATTTACACATTAATGAATTGCTTCCCTCAATATTCCTGCTCCCTGATCAGCCCTGGGAGCCTGGGTAAACAGAGAAAATAGAAAGTTTTCTTTGTAGGAGTGAATATAAGCACTCTTTAATTTTGGGAAGGAAGAATTGGCATCTTTATTTAAAATTTCATTATGTGTTTATCATCAAAAATAAAGACCTAAACAGAAAGTGAGATTTATTGGGAAATTTCAGAAACTAAATTACAAGTGATTTTTGAAGGAATAGAAGGACACTTCATGACCTCAAATTAGGGGACAGTGATTAAAATGTAGTTTCTGGAGTCTAGTCATGGATTTAAACTTTGATTTCACTACTTCTAGCTTAGCCTTCGCCACTTTTTGTTTCTGAGACACAATGCCTGATGCCACAACTTAAAGAAGAAAGCTATAGTTTGGCTCACAGTTCAGACAGGTTTCAATCCATATGCAGTTCACTCCAGGGCAGGATGGCAGGATGGCAGGATGGCAGGATGGCATGGGAGAACGACAGAGCAGAGGGGAGCTACTCCTGTCTGGGGAGAGGGTGAGCAGACAGTGGGATCAAGGGAGACTCCTTCAGGGAAGGAAGCACACGCAGGCCATGACCCCAGAGCCCAGGCTCTTCCCAACCACACCCCACCTTCTAGCAGCAGCTGAGATGTAAAGTCTCACAATTGAGTCACTTCCCCTCCCTACCCATAAGCACATGAGGGACTTGGGGACATCCAGACCTAAACCACCACAAGGAACAACCTCTAGCAAGACCCTTTCTGAGTTTCATTTCTTTATCTGTAGAGTGGGCATATAATGGCAGCCACATTCCAGGGCTCATGTAAGCATGAAATAAATATGCAAAAAGGTTTAAAAAGCCACATTACTATTTTTGATTACTTACATGATTATTCATATAATCCCAAGAGTGGAAGTGTTTGAAGGAAACTAATGCTTTTCAGATGGAAACTTTCATGGTGATTTCTAATTTCATTATTAATGTGAGTGATTATTTTTGGTTTTTTTCTTTTGCTAAATCCTCACTCTGTAAATAGCTATAAGGTAAGTTTAGAGTAAGATGGCCTGACCTTTAATCATTTTAAGAAAGTAAGATGTCTGTTTTCTTCACAATGAGGTATCATGCTAATGTCCCTGGAGACAGTCAGAGTAGTCCTTTGACACAGACAAAAACCTCCATGAAAGCTGTAACTTATGGCTCCATTCTCTATCCTGCCTTAACATGACCTGTAGGAATTGGGAAGACAGTCCTCTCTAAACAGGTTATGACATCAAGATTCCAGAGACAAGTTCCATAAAAATATAAGGTCTCAGGATGTGTTGTACAAGTCTTTAAAAAAAAAAATCTTGTCTCTTTTGTGACTGAGAGAGGCAATGTTTGGGTAAAACATTTGAAACCATTAAAGTATAAAAATGATCTTTTTAAGGTCCCTGGACAATGGTGTCAACTCCTCCTCTGTTCTTGACAATGATGATTTGATAGTCTTTGAATCAACAGTAAAATAGAAATGGAAGAGACAGTCTGACCTCAACCTTATGAGGAGGCTGTAGAGGGCTTACAATAAGTGTGCGAGGAAGGTGCAGGCTGACGGGCACTAAAGCAAGGGATTAATAGATTCAATAGCTTCTTGATGAATTTCTCTCAAAAGAGAAGCTTGAAGGACACTGGCAGAAAGAAATGGGAGGGAACGTAAATGGCTGTGAGAAGGAGCCAAATGGCCTTTTCCTATTTCCCGAGAGATTCAATCTCCTGAGCTGTAGAATGTGCTGTTTCTTATAAAAGCTACTAGAAATACACTTTCTTACCAAAATTCAAAGCAGGCCCACAAATCACTTATAGGAGACAAAAAACAATAAGTAGTGTCAGCACAGAGGGATATATTTTACTTTGCTCTGCCATGAAGAATTATGGTGGGCTGTGACGAGTGGAATATAAAGTAACGTAAGTTGCCTGTTGACAACAGAGTTTGAAATTATAAAATGTAAAACCAATATATTTCCTACACACTATGAAACAGCTGGGCTATTTTCATGGCTTCTAGCAGGATACGAAGCTATCTCTCAAAACCCTGTAATTCTTTAAGCATGGTAAGTACATCCTGTTATTTATTTTGTTTGTTCCTGCGGCTTCAAAGATTCCACCAGTGGCACTGCACAGAGACAGAAGTAGAGGAAGCAGTGAGCACCGAATTGCCTTGTCTTCAAATGTCCAGTCCAGGCTCTGCTGGGGGGAAACGGGGCTCAGACGTTTTGTTCAACATGCCAGTATAAATGCCATCCTTTTTTGTAGAAAGGGAGGAAGCGCAATAAAAAAAATGCTCCAGGAAGGTTTCTCCCAGTCTATCTGGAATCCAAGAGACAAAATTCAGTCTTTTATGCAGTTGGCGGCAGTGGAGTTCAAATAAGAGCTCTTTAGGTGACAGATGGTGATAAGCAAGTCAAACATTTCTTAGATGATGGTTTATGAGCTAGACATTAGAGGCATTGTAACTATTGACCCATATTAATGCGGTGCACTGACAAAAGGCAGGCACCAGAACTCTGCGCTCGGTCCCCTACCCTAAGCAATCATTAGTTTTAACATCTTCATTTTGGTTGCTTAATTTAAACCCTGTGCATGTCAATCAATCAGGACAAAATACTGCGATTGCTTTCAATGGTTTAGTTGCTAAATTTGTTGGGGTTTTATGTTTTGTTCACTTATTACATTTTTGATGATTATTTATGGGCTGAACTCCTGTGATGTCGAACCGGCTGGAAATTTGTTGGGGCTTGGCAGAGCATGTGGGTAGAGATTTGAGGTGCTCATGTGGCTGCTGACAAGAGGGCCTGGGGGTTGGGGAGAGACCAAGACAATGCGCTGCCTAAGGACAGGGAAAGGCGTGCTTCCCTCAAACAGATTCTTCCTGCAAAAAAAGAGCAGAGAACCGCTACACACACTCTCCCTGTTCGAGGCAGAGGCTGTTTCTTTCCCCGGCAGACTCGGGATTTAGGGAGGGTAAGCATCCCCCTTCACACAGCAGTTTGTCAGCTGTCAGCAATGCCTGACTCCACAAAACCCCAGAGCAGAGTGCAAGGGTGCAGCATTCAGAAGCGGCCGGTTGTTTGAGTTGAAAAGGGAGGAAACATCAGATGTTGCTTTTCAAACAAAGACCCAGTTTCATGCTTAACACCATAAAGATAACTTGGTTTTGTGTTCTTAGGATTAAAGGGGGGGAGAGAAAGAAAAATCCTTTGTTCCTTTGAAGTAACAGCAAGCTATGTGAAATGAATTTTAACCAGATTCTGCCAATATCTATCAGCATACAGCATTTCATAGAGCAGATAATAAGAGTCTAGAGAAAATGAAAGGTAAGAGAAAGGGAAACCGAGAGACAAGTGGCAGTTTTCCATGTGCAGGTCAAACAAGGGTTTAGAAAGCCTTTAGGGATAGGTGTGCGATTGAAATGGAGCAATTAATGCCCAGTGTTCAAGGTGTAGAGTTTTTTAAAAGCCAGAACTACATTCAAAGAAGAATTGGTTGGATGGGAGCATAATTTTCCTCTTTAAGTGGCATATCTATAAGGAATATGCTGCTGATGCTTATCACAGACTTAATTGTAAATAAACGAAACATGTAGCTCATTATTCATGGCAATAATTAATATTATTTATTCACAATGTTTATGAATCCCTTTCTAGGTGTACGAATTTAGGATTGTTCACATAGAGAAAGAAATCAAGATTGTAATCAATAAAAAAGATGACACATTTTCCAAAATACAGAACATTATAAGTCTTAGAGCAAGTGACATTTGCAGAGAGAAGGAAAGACAGTGTTGGAAAAGCAAGCAGTAATATGACTATGAGGGCTTTGTGAAAGCTCAGGCTTAGGGATCCTTCTTAAAATGTTGTTAGACTGCTTTATGACATGAGAACTTTAACAGATTGTGCAAGAAAAATACCTTAGCTGCAGCTAGTGGATATAAAAGAATAAAAGTGTGAGAATCAGAATTTAATACCAGTAGCTGTTTCTTACTGAACAAAAGTCAAAGAACCAGAAACAAGTTCAATAAACATCTCTAATGTAAGGCTTTGTCTGGATAAATTCTCCATTAAGGGAGACAAGGGCTGGAAATACCTACATGAGGAGGTTTTCATATCAGGCTTTCTAAGACCTTCTCTAGGCATGATGGCATGATGTCCTACAATGTAAGGGTTCTTTACATTAAGGTAAAATCATCCAGTTTTCCAAGCACACATACAGGGTGATGATAATTTTAACTGTATTTTTTAAAAATGTATTTGGTACAGGGTCTCACTACACAAATCAGACTAGTAGTGATCCTTCTATTTTCAGCCTCCCCACCTCTGGGTTTGCAGATGTGCACCACCACTTGCAGTCTTGGTGGCCAGCTCAAAATGCCCAGGGGCAGGCTGGAGTGTCATATGGTGCCAGGAATTAAACTCCAGTCCCTGCTCTTTCCACTGAGCTATCTTGATGGCCCTTGTATTTTGTTGTATTTTATATTAATCTTAGAACAGAACTGCTATGTGTCAAGGCAAGCGTGGAGGATACAGCAATAGAAAATGCTTATTGTGCAATAAAGATGTAATTAATTTGAAATTTTACATTAAACTAACCTTATGTGAAAAGGTACTAAGCAGCATTTCTGGGTCCACATTTTGTTTTCTTAGACTCTGGGCAAAGGTTTGCTTTCCATTACTTCTTTTAAAAGTACAATTGGTAAATGATTTCTTTGGTTACTTCACAATTCTTTTTTGTTGTTGTTGTTGCTATCCTGAAGAAGTATGTTGTGTCCTGAACCAGCGGGTCATTCAACGAAGGTCACCTGGGAGAGGAGCGGGGAATTGAGGAGGGGACAAAGCACAGGAGACACAAAAAATGGAGACAAGATAGGATTTTGATCAAGTCTCGTTTATTCAGGGGAGGTGCTGGGTATATATAGGCGGTGTAGAAATGAGGAAGTCTCGTCTCTAGGGGGTCAGCAGGTATCTAGGCAATGGGGGAAGGTGCCACCCTTGGGGCATAGCATGTGATTCACGGGGAATGGGCAAGGTGAGAAGGACCATAAACTTAACTCAGCAGGGGAATAGAAACTTAAGAAAGTGGCTGACACTATTATAAAATGGATACCACTTAATGGCTTCCCACAATGTTGCATGTTGTATAATGGAAAATTCAGGTATTTTCAGTTAAGGAGACAGGGCTGACTCACAGTTTGATATCCCATGACTGTGCAATGCTGGGCTTCTTGGCCTTCAGAGTCACTCTTAGATGTCAGGATTATTCCAAGAATGTGATGCATAGAAAATGGTAGCAGATATACGTAATAGGGACTTGGAGGGTGCCCGTAATTATGGGCATTGCTCTGATTTCCACTTGACTTTGGATTTATGGCCCTAGAGTAATTTTCATGGTTTATATTCAACAATCTGTCTGTAAAGCATCACCTTAATGCTCATTGGACAGCAAAAGCCCTCTGATTTGTACATCAACATCGGAATTTAAGTTGTAACACTTACCAAATCCTTTCAGGGCTTTCATGCCCTTTGAGGCTATCCCTGCAATGAATGAGCAAGGCAGGAAATACTGTAACTTCCACAGAGTGAACCCTGGGGACACAGCTCTATGTTATCAGGAAATCTGGCTAAGCCAAGACTGACTTGTGAATAAAATTAAATTCCTTCAATGAGGGGGCTCCTAAGTCACCCCCAGAGGTAAGTCAGATGGGCGTGGATTCACCATCTACCTGCAGCGTCCATTGCATCCAAATTGTACAGCAGATGACATCCCAGAGCCAGAGCCTCCCTTGTATCAGCTCTGCCTATTGCCTGTAGAAAAGAAAATCAGCTTCAGAAGAAAAAAATAGCATGATACCTAATTAGATTTCTTCATAGCTAAGCATATTTGTACATCTGAACTGCATTTGTTATATTTTCTAGGGAAGAAATAGAAAAATGTGAATTTTTGCTCTGCAGAAATGAAGAATAGATAAAGCAATATTTGATTTAAATTCTATATTTTCAGAAAGGGCTCTAATATGCATTAATAATTGGGAAATTTAAACAAGGAAGAAAATTTTAACATTAAGTAGTCTGACATGTAGAGACATAGTTTTGAGACAAAAGCCTGATGTCTCAAGAGAGTAGGGAACACTGGACTGAGCCTGAAGAGGGTTGCTGTCTGTTTGCAAATTCCCAGAAAGTTGGGACCCAAGGCAGCAGATAACAGCTTCTCCTGCAGGCGCCCTGTCTTTTGATCCCTGGCTTGGGATGTTATCGGCTAGCATTTGTGTGAACCTAGTGTTAGGCAAATGGTGGAAGTCAATAGAGATAGTAGTTTGTATTCACTTAGGTAATTATGCACATTCCTTAGTTGCCTTTACCCCTCAATAAATGTGAGATGCTTCTGAGGCTCGGGACTCACTTGGAGAAAGACTAATCTCAGTGAGACCTCTGAAGCTACATTCATCAGGTCTTCTTGTTGTTTCTTTCAGCACCAAGCCATAACATACAACATGACATCATCACTTTTACAGAAGAAAACTGTTTTAAAAATAGTTCCAGAGTGGGCAGCACTGGCCAGAGTCCAGACCTAGTGGTGTAGTGGCGTACCCCTATAATCCCAGTGCTGGGGAGGCTGAAAACAGGGGGATCACTATGAGTGCGAGATGTCTAGTGAGACCCTGTAACAACCAGATACATTTTAAAAAAAGACAAAAAGAAAGTAGCCTTCACTTCACCTCTCTACTCATCCACCTCTAGTTGCTTCAGATTTGATATTTATATACAATTTAGTAACAGGTATAAGTGTTCCAGAAGGAGTTAAGTGACTATGTCAAGTGTTCTTCCCATGCAAGTTCAGATTTTATAGCATTGAATATACATTTTATGTGGCTAGGAACCTTAAAAAATCAGGTAATAAATTCAAAATGTTCTAGATATAATTTTTGCTTTCACGTTCAGACTATGTTTGAACATCTAGTGGCTTAATTTTCTACTACTCTGGGAAAGTAGCTGTATTTCTCTTCTATTTGTTTCTGAACTTAAATTCCTTCATAGTAATTTCCCCCAGTGTTTAGCCTATTTTTCAGTGTAATAATTAATTTCTGTGCAGAGCACATTTAGAGCCCATGGGCTTTAGAAAAAAGACAAGAACATGCTGGTTTTTCAGACAGGATTGCATCTTGTAGCAAGAGAACAGCTGCAACATTTACCAGAACCAAGAAAGACCCACACTATACAAATCATATATCCCATACACAACATGGAAATATGGACAAATCTAATATAAATCTTGTATTTCGACATTTTAAGACTGCTTTGATTAAGTTACAGAAACAGCAATAGCTACTTTAGCTTAAAGAGCTTCTGAACAGCAGTGACCCTATCGTACTACACACTCTGGAGGCTAAGGCACTAGGATCTAGAACGTACTCCCTTCTGCTGTGTGCTGCTCAAACAGAAGGAATTTGCATGTTCTGCAGACCATTTTCACAATGACTGAGTGAATCGTACGTTGAATTATGAGTTTATTCTGCTCAGTGTTATATTCAAGTCTCCTACCTTTAAAATTTTGCTGGGAAGTCAGCTGGATCAATAAAACTATCAAACTAATTTTCTTGGATATATTCATTAATCTATTAAGGGCTGATATTTATTACTAACACTCATAGATCTTCATTTTAAATAAATACTTCTCTATCCTTTGTGAATTTTCTCATAATTATGTATAATATATGAAATAGGTAAAAACTTGATTTGCCTAAATATAAACAAAACTCTTGAAAAAGTGGTAGCATCCAATACTGTACATTATATTGAAATGTGTAGGAAATCCTAATGTGATATATGAGATGATATTAAAGATTCATAGGAATATTTTTTAAAATGCAACTGTCTTTACTGTATGTCCAGGTGCAGCAGTGTCTTGGTTGACAATGTTAATTTGTTGCACGCCCCTGGAAAAGATGGCCACCTTCATTGGTGTTTGTGCAGGAAAAATGGCCATGGTCTTGGTTATCACCTGATGCAGAATTTCATTTTGCAATGAAAATCAAAATTTTTCCAAATGCTTCTCTTTGTGAACCAAATTGTTCATAAACAAACACGTTTGTGAAGTGGGGCACCACTGTATTAGGACTATTTATTAAACAGAAAATGTCCTTAGGGTATTTATCGTGGTTTTTTCTAGCTCTTGATAGTGCTGGAGATGCACTCAGGTGATCAAAAATGTGACAAACTTACATCTTTTTCTACCCTGGAAAATTTCTCTATTTGCCTGTCATCTGAGAATGGTTATTAACAGTGTCCACTCTCAAAGTGATTGGTGATGTAGAGTGTGCCTAAGGAGAGCCACATGGAAAGAAAACATTCTCTCAGGCTTTCACAGAGAGCACATTGGCCAAGCAATGGCTGTGACTCATCCACATAGCTGACACTGACAAAGGTTCTACAATCTGAGGTACAGGATCTCAGGATAAATCCTGAGGGGATTTCACTGACCTTATCAGACCCAAAAGCTACAACTCTTGTTGTATAGGTCCTGCTTTACCTTGGTCTTAACCATCCAGCAGAAAAGTATAAAAACAAAATATAAGAAGTAAAGCCATGCTGTTATGTTGAGCTGTGGGGGACTCAGGTCAACAATTTCTGACATTGCCAGTCAAGTGGAAGACGCAATACTATTATGGGCTACTGGATTCTTTTAGAATATTCTGCTGAGTTTACACACCTATAATTGTCAATTACGGGACTTTACCAAAAAAGGGGGATACAGATGAATGTCCATTTTGTATCTGTGTATTCAAAATGGTTAGGATAGATATATAGTTACATTCTCTTAATGAATAGAGGGATTTGTTCTAATGGTTTTTGTAAATAGGATATCATGTCCACATCATATATAGCAATTAACCACTAGGAAGAACGTATGCAGTGTGTTAATTATTGAAACTGTCCTTCCAATTTGATTTGAAATTGTCTCATTGCCATTTGTTTCTCAATAAAACTATGGAAAAAAAATATCCAGAATGAAGAATTGGTCAAAGGACACACCAACTTGGGGATTTTGCTGTTATTTGCATAAATCACTCATGCAATATTGTAATGTATAACCATATAAAACTACAGCACTGTACTGCACAGTACAATCAGCAAAAGTCACAGTACATAAAAAGGTATACTCTACAAAAAAAAAGATACTGAAGCTCTATAAATAAGATGTACAGAATTATGCCCAAGAAAAAAGCAGTTATAAATCTGAGCAACATGTCATCAGTCTGAACAATCACTAAAGTCATAGGTCATTAAATCAGGAGTATCTGGGCCAGCCAAATAGCTCAGTGGATTAAAGCACCTGATTAGGCAGGTGCAGGGGCTGATTTTGATCCCTGGCCTGCCATGCTGGCCCTACTCCCGGGGCATGCAAAAATGAATATTGAGACTGGGTGTGTTCGTGCCTGCCTTCAATCCCAGCTCTTTGGCAGACTGAACACAGGAAAATCACGAGTCCAATCTACTTGGTGAGACCTGTAGACCCTTACTAAAATACAAAAAATAAAATAATAAAATAAAATAAATGAGGAATAAAAAAAAGTGTCCACTCTCACTTTCAGAGGTGTCTTGGTTGAGGTAATAAACTAGACAGTCTATTTAACCATTAGATGAGATTCTTTCTAAGGATATATAGGAGAGTAAGACAGTGCAGCAGTTTTATCAGCTGCCTAAAGGCCTGGCATTACGGAAAGCAGCAACTTTGCTCAGAGTACTGTGGCGCTCTAGAGACCAAACAGAAACTGCAGAGTCAGAAAGCAAACTGCTAGTAGAAGCAAGGAAAACACTATGGTATAAAAATGGTGCACGCACACACACACACACACACACACACACACATTAGCAAAGGCTGGAATAATATTTACAAATTATTTTTATTAAGATTAGAAAAATGATGACCATTATTATGTAGTAGTGAAACAACTAAGGACTATCATGTAAAGGTACTTGGAAGAAAGAGAATATATTTAATATGTTTTGAAGTTGGTCTGGTGACTTTCAGGGAGAATGTTCAGTGTCAGCTTCTCTAGTTAAAAAGATCTGGAAGTTCAGTTGAAGAAAATAGTGCTTAGCTGGGGATAACGGCCCATGCCTGCAATCCCAAGAAACTGAGGGAGACTGAGGCAGGAAGACAAGTAGTATCTAGGCTGTGCAACTCAGTGGTTTAATGAAACCTTTAATGAGACAAAATCAAAGATATAAAAAAGGGTAGGGAATGTACTTCAGAGAGGAGGCTCTGGATTCAATACCTAATGCTGGCGGGGAAAAAAAAAGAAAAGAAAACAATAGAAAATCACTGCTCAAATTTTCAAAACAGTACGAACAGGGCTACATAGAATTGGAACTTCTGAATTGGAAGAAAAATGCTACCTCTCACTTTTGCCTCTTCCACTGTGAAAAGAGCCTTAAAATGAAATATTTTCACAGGATAGATCAAATTGAGTGTTCATTTATCACTATCTTCAAATGGCTAAAATAAAGGTCCTGGATTTAGGCAGTGCTGAGTAGATGTTCCACCTATTTTACTTCCAAAAATATTTCTAAAGGACTTTATAAGAATTTTAAGTGTTTGCTTCACTGTGGTCTGTCATGCTATCTATAGAGACAGACATCTAAGAAAATTGCCTGTGTGGCTTTTAGGCATCAAGCAGACCTAAATCACAGACATAGAAAACCAAAAAGGTTTTCAGAGAACTGACTGGAGAGCTAAAGAGAACTGAGATTTTTCAAATTCAAAGGTGTTCTCGTCCCTCAAATTCAAATAGGCAGGAAGCAGGCTGAGAAAGGCTCCTCAACTGAGCAACCACAAACATTTTCTCAGAAGAAATTTATAAATTTACTTTAACTTTATGTGGAGGGCAAAAAATATTCAAGAAAATTTTGTGGGTTAACTCAGAGATTACTGAATCAACGCTAAATCTTTCTGTACAAAGCCGTACTTCCTTTATCTTATAGAGAGAATGAGCTAGTAGAAGCAAGGAAATCACTATGGTACAAAATGAGCTAGTAGAAGCAAGGAAATGGTTTCTGAAATGTACAAGCCTCAGAAAGATTATTTTGATCTTTGATTATTAAATTGAAAAAAAAAATTCAGGGATGTTTGATAAACACTTTTTTCAGAATTCTCAACTCAGCCCAAAGGTGGGGAGTGGCTGAGTGAGGCTGATGTTCGCCTCTCTGCGATGAAGCTTGTAAATTCTTTCTAAACTGGAACTTTCCACTGTTCGAGAGTTGCCCGATGTCTGCAAAGTATTTTCCCACATCTTTGGTCTATTTTTAAATTTTTTAAGTGGCAGAAGAAATTTTGTTCTTTCTCCACAGCAACTGCAGACAGTTCTCACCTTCCTGGGGCTTGCGTTGTTCCTCACCGGAGGTCTCCGAGGGTTCCGCACGCCCCTTCCTTGTGAGTTGAGGCTCTCCGGTTGCTCCTAAACTTTCCAACAGTGGTTTCTAGCAGTTTGAGAGCACTCCTGAGGATGATGTCTTCAGCTCTCCTTGGCTCCGAATTAATTCGTCCTCTCAGATCTGTGAGTTGATGGTTTTCAACCAATTTGAATAACTATCTCTTTAAATATTTTTCACATTACCTCCCCTTCCTTCTAAAATTCTAAGTGAATACACAGTGCCTTTGTGCCACTGGTTCTGATGCTCTCTTTACTTTTCTTTAGTCTTTTATTTTTCTTTCTCTCTACGTCATTTTGAATAGTTACTATTTAAATTCAAATGGACTATTCTTTTTCAGTTTTTAGACTATTGTTAATCCTAGCCACATTATTTTTCGTTTTACTTGATAATTTTTCTTTTGTATTTGGGTTTCTAAAAAATAATGACATTGCACATTTTCATGACAATAAATGTAGTGAATTTTTCAATTTTATTTGACAAGAGTATTTTTAAAATTTTGTTCCTGGGGATTGGATCCAGGGACTTGCACCACAAGTGCAAGTTTACATCCCCAACTCTTTTTATTTAATTTATTTTCATTTTAAACCAGGGACTCACTAAACTGCCCAGATTGGCCTCAAACTCAGGGTTCACCTGCCTCAGGCTCCCTAGTTGCTGCTGAAATTTTAGGTGTACAGCTCTACCCAGGCTGCAACACCTCTTCAGACACAGAATACCTTACTCTCTTGATAACTGAGGCAGTTTAGAAACTATAAAATAGCTTTCTAAATAAAAAATAGAG
This sequence comes from Octodon degus, assembly GCF_000260255.1. Taxonomy (NCBI): domain Eukaryota; kingdom Metazoa; phylum Chordata; class Mammalia; order Rodentia; family Octodontidae; genus Octodon; species Octodon degus. The sequence goes on along the minus strand of NW_004524616.1, from coordinate 14,442,656 downwards.
GTCTTCTTTAACCTTTTCCTTTGTGGGAAAGGTATTCATCAGGAATAGTAGTAGCTGCATTAGGTTTACCATCCAACATAAATACATTTCAACAAATATCATCACTGATGATTAACAGAACACAGAGTAAAACCTGTGGTGAAGACACAAGGTGTTCTACGTAACTCAGGACAAGGAAAATGGTAGACTTATTTATTTTCCACAGTGTTATGTTATTGTCTTTCTTGCTCTGGTATGAACAGATAGTTACAAAGGGGCTAAGAGTATAGCCCAGTTACAAAATCGTTACCCAGCATAGTGAGGCTCGGTATACAAAACAAATGTACTAAAACTTATTTCTCTGTAATGACCACTGCTATGCTTTGTGCCCACATTCTTATATCAGATGCTGTATAGTACTTATGACCTATTACTGTGCACTCTGCGAACATTGCAATGGGAACCATTTGCATAGGTTCCAACTGTGATGTAAAAGATGCTGTGATAAATAGCATGCATGACACTTTTGTGTCTTTGGAAAAGATGTATCAAATGCCTATGGTGTTTCTTATGTAAACAATGGGAAAAAAGGAAAGGCCGGGGATCCTTGACATTATGACTATTAAGTAGGTGACATTCATTTCAGTTTTTATTATAAGAAGATACTTAGAGTTACACATTTTCCTTCATAGTATCATTTCCTTAAGTTCAGAACTCTGATTTAATTATACAGGATAAGGCTAATTCTTTTTTGAAGCTTACTGTCAATAAATGGCTATTTGTACTAAGTGCTCACCTATGTTTGTTGCTCTTGTTTCCCTCATTTTTAGCTCATTCTAAGATAAAAGATGCAGTATAATTAATTTAAATATGTGAATAACTTAACTCTTCGTGAATGAATTCTTTTCTAGTTATTCAATGTCCTTACAAAATGTATTACATTGATGTATTACACAATCTCTAGATCTATAGATGAAGGGAATATCAGATATTAAACACAGTTAAATCTACCTTCCTTTAAATGTTAGATGTGACATGTGATTTCTGAAAAAATAAAAGTTCCTAATAATATTAGATTAGTACTAGTGATGAGGTCTTTATTATTTGGAACAAATTATTAATCTTTCTTACTGAAGTTGCTGTTGTGCTTTCTCAATGAGGCATTTTAATTTTCACATTGACAACTCGTCAGAAAGAATCTATTCTAAATGATCAAAGCACACACTTCCCAGGCTAGTTTCCTAAAATGACAAGCAGGACAGTTTGTGATAGAGAAATCTGGTGTGTGCTTTAATCTCCTTATTCAGATGCTCTGCACACCACATGGCCTTAGTTGAAATATGTTTTGTTTTTAAAACTTTCATTAAATGTTTTCTCTGTAAACAGTTTGTCAGGTAGCGATGTTCTGGATGGAATATGTTTCTACACGTGTATTAACTATTTCACTACCTATCTTGTGCAGAGAATTTTCACATCGTCTTGACAGCTGACCCTGTGTTAGTGACTGAATTAGAAGAAATTAAAGGGCCAGCCACTTGGCTCAGTGGATTAAAGCGCCTGCTTAGGCAGACACAGGGGCCGGGGGTTCGATCCCCAGTGTGCCATGCTGGCCAGGCCCCCGGGGAGTGCTGAGACGGTGAATGAGACTGAGTGTGGTGGCGCAAGCCTATATTCCCAGCACTTGGGAGGCTGTAAACAGGCTGATCACTACAAGTCCAATCTACACAGTAAGATCCTATAGACCCTGTAGTAAACACATTTTTAAAAAGGAGAAAAAATGAAAACAGAAATATGAAAAAATATTCTAGATGTTCCTTGGGATTATTTTAATATCCAAAAGGTAACTATTATAAGTGAAATTAATAATAGAAGAAAACAAGGACGTGGTAGTATTCAGAGCTGTCTAGGAATGAGCATGCCCAGGCTAGAGATGTTGATGCTCAGCACCAGTTGACTTCGATAAGCAGGTAAGTCACCCATGGAACGTTTGAAACAGGCAGGAACAGCTTGCTAAACAAAAACACCTTTTCTGTTATCACAAAATCTGAGAGACTTGGCTACATTAGTTTAGAATTTTCCCTGGTCACAAGCAGTTAGAGATATTTTATTGAGGTTATTACCCAAATTTCCAGGTCTTTGTAATACATTGACTAAGCTAAGACGGAGCTCCCTTTCCACAGCTCTCCCTGTGCAGGTCTAGGTTAGAGCCAGGTGGAAGAAAAGTGCAGAATTGGACTTACAAAGCCCTCCAAATTCAGGTTAAGACAAGGGTGTGGGAGTTCACCGGGCTCTTAAGGACATGCTCACCCATCTCAGCAAGGGAGAGGAAGAGCAGTTCCCTCAGCATCCACCAGCCTTCTCACCTTCTGATCCTGGGCAGGTGCACAGGAAGCATACTAGGAATTGTGTCACTTGGTCCTGTGGGTCTGCTGCACAAACTGGGTGACATGAGGTGAGCTCCTGCCCATCTGGTGTAGAGCATCCCTGTGGGCTCTAGTTTGTACCCCACTTCCCTACTCAAATCCATCTTCTTGCCCCAGTAGCTGGGTCTGATCATTTCAGGCACAACACAAGCAATAAATCCATGGACCATGAACTTGTACCCATAACACAGCAAATTCTAACCCCTCAAATGCGTCCCTTTCTTTGTATCACCAAGAGGGGTTCCTCTGTCATCAAACTCTGATACTAAATAAACTTATGTCACCAAGGATAGAGTAATGGAATGTTTGCATTCCTGTTTTGAGATGATACTATTGCACACTTGTGGCAAGAGAGATGTCAAATTCTGGTGTTCTTGAGTCATCTGTTGTGGCAGATTCTAAATTATGTTGAATCACTTCCTCTGCAATTATTGATCTTTGAAAGATCTTATAAGTTCTTCTGGGTCTATATTTTCAAGCTGACTATATAACACAATCATCTACATAGGTTCCCACAGTGGTGCCTGATGTGTTAAAGGGGATATTTAATTAACCGAACTGCCTAAGGAATTTTTCACAAGATATTAACCTTATTATTTTCCAATAAAATATGATTTTCTGGGAAAAGAACCTAATAGTAGTCCAAACATCTGTCATTTTATTAACTTGACCACATAATCTAATAATTTTTAGCCCTTTGGAATGAAAATGTTATCCCAGTATTTGATGATTAGTTTTGATGTAGGAGGCTAATGGATATGTCAGAATATCTGATATATCAAAACCACAGATATTTTTATGGGAAGTGACCAAATTTTTTGGTCAATTTACTATACTTACTTTGTGGCATCTTTTTAAGAAATCATATGCATTCACTTAGTGCAAAGTTCTTGAGACAATTTTTTTTTTGTTTTTATCTTACATCTTTGTTCAAGAGATTGTAGTTCTTGAGAAGTGATTCATTACATACTATGATTTCTGAAAATGGTAATATAATTTCCCAACTGGTTTTAGGAAATGCATGTTTAAACTGTCATACTATATCTTGCCATTCACAAGCTTAATGATTAGAAATGTTTTATAAAAATTATTGGAGAAAAAATTTAATACTTAGTACCTCATCAATCAGTGTGCCCTTCCTTGTTCAATTACAGGAACCTCTTCAGAGGAACTGTATGTCAGACATTCTCTGTTTTGGTCTAGCTCTATCTAAAATTAAATGATATGCATAAGACAGCATGAGGGGTTTACCCTAAATACCTTGTTTTACCAAATATGAGAAACCAAATAGATAAGATTGTTTATGTAGAGGAACATTGGGATACTACATTTGGGGGACCTGGGTGCTTCCTGACTTTCTGTTTAACTGTAGTGAAAATTTGCGAGAACATGGAAGGAGAGTGCAAGGTATGAACATGGACAATATAACAGCTGGCCATACAGCTTCACTAAAGCAAAGAGAACTGCTGGCTGAAGCTTATTCTTTATTGTGACTATATTTGAACTACTTTTGAATACACTCTTGTGGTATCAGCTGCATTTTTAGCTTCAAAAATAATGACCAAAATATTTATTTTAGCACAATGTTTTCCTCTCCAGTTTCCAAAATACTAAAGAAGTAGTCAAATGAAGTTCATCATTAAAATACCAATCATTTTTAACAGGTCATATAAATGACTGATTCTATTAAGTAGTGAATCAATAAAGTAGATCCTTCAGTGCCATGGGATTATATAATGGATCTTCCATTTTCATCAATAGGTCTGTGTTAATAAAAACTTCATATTTCTCATCACAGCCTATTTTCTCAGTAAGTAGAGGAGATGCAAATCTTGACCTGACTCACTCTCTATGTAAAATAAGATACAAATACTAAGGCAGCCTTTCCAAATATAAGGGTAGGACTCACTAAGAGAGTGAATAACTCAAAATCAGACTTGCCCAGTCCTAGCCCAGGCCCGGAGAGTGTGTGGGAGAGCTTCCAGCAACCCTGCACCAGCAGGACCTACTGGTCCCAGCCCAGGCACAGCATGGATAAGACCCTCTTCCACCCCCTTGGGATGCCCTCCACCACTCTGCAGCACCTCCCCCACCCCACCTGCAGAGTAGGAATTTCTGACCCATTCCGGGAACCCCCAGAACCAGTCCTAGCCCAGGCCAGGTGAGTGTGTGGGAGAGCTCCCGGCTACCCTGCTCTGGAGGGACCTATGGGTCCTAGCACAGGATCAGCATGGGTGAGACCCTCTTCCACCGCCTTGGGAAGGCCCCCTGACACCGTAGTACCCTCCCCCACCTTGCCCTCCGAGTAGAAATGTTTCCTACATTCCGGGAACCCCCAGATCCAGTCCTAGCCCAGGCCCAGTGAGTGTGTGGGAGAGCTGCCTCTGCCACTTACTCCACCTTGTGCCTTCCAGACACAGCTCAGGCCTGGCATACAGGCCTGGGTGAAGCCCTGCACCTGCAATCCCTGCAGAGAGTGTAGAGGATAGAATCACTCAGCTAGTACAGGAGCAGAACATCTTGCCACAGGGGCACAACAGGTTCACGCCCAAGGGCAGCAGCAGGAAGGAGCTGAGCACAGCAGCCATACCCAAGAAAGACACAGCTGAATAAATCCAAACTTTGTAGATCTGCACCTGAACTTGACTAGGTTCTAAGGTTATAACTACAACAAAGATTTACAAAGGTCAGAAGACAGTGCTACACAAAATGACAAGAAGGAACAGAATGCAATCTCAGAACCCAAGTCCACCCATAACAAGTGCAGAGGACACTAACACAGAACAAATTGGGAATCACACAGCTGAAAGCAATGAATCAATGGCTTCTGAAATAAAGAAACAGGGGCAGAAAGGTATAGAGGAACTTGGACTGGAATTAAAAAAAGAAATCCTTGAATTAATAATATCTACAGCAAAGAATCAAATGAAGAAACATATGGAGGAAACACATGCCCACCCAGAACAAGTGCAGAGGGCACTAGCTCAGCTCAAATGTATGAATTAATAGAGTCAATAGTAAATAAACAACAGCAAAAAGTCATAGAGGATCTCAGAGTGAAATTCTTTTCTACTAGCTCAGCTCAAATATACAAACTGATATCATTAATAGTAAATAAGCAACAGCAGAAAGTTATACAAGAACTCAGAGTGAATTCTTTTTTGAAATAAAAAAAGAATTCTCAGAACTTATAGCATCTGAAGTAAAGAATCAACTACAGAAACATAGGGAGGAAACCCAATCTGAAAAAAACGCTGTAATAAATGAATTTATAACTGCTTCTAAAGAAGACATTGATAAAAAAATAGAGGAGATTAGAAAAATGAGGGATTCCTTGAATGAGCAATACAAGAAAGAAATAGATGGCATGAAGCAGAGTCAAAGAGATATAGAGGAAATTAAAATTTCAATCACAGGCTTGCAAAACCATTTAATTCAAAGTAAAGACAGAGTTTCAGATCTTGAAGATGCTGATGCAGCTACTGAAAAGGTAAGAAAGGATCTCTTAAAAACAACTAGGATGCACGAAAGAATAATCCATCACCTGCAAGATGATGAAAACATGAACAATGTGAAGTATCAATGAGAAAGAAGAAGTCAATACAACTGACATAAAAAAATATGGGCAGAAGTAATAGCAGAACACTATTACTGCTATAAATAGTTGAAATGAGGAAACAATCTGACATTCAGGTAACCAAAGCATACAGGAGGCAAAGTAACCTAAACCCAATGAAAACACACCAAGACATATAATAGTCAGGATCCCTGGAATGCAGCACAAGAACATTCAAAGGAAAACCCATCAGAATTATGACCGACTTCTCTTCAAAAACCATGAAGGCAAGAGGAGCAGGAGCAGAGTACTTCAAGTCCTCTATGAAAACCAATTCCAGCCCAGAATACTATACCCTGCAAAACTCTCTTTAAAGTTTGATGGAGAAGTGAAATACTTTCATAACAGAACAGCTAAAGAATTTCATGAAGACAAAGCCAACCCTACACAGGCTACTGAAAGATGTTCTAGAGAGGGACCAAAATGATCAGAACTCCACGAAAGAGATCAGAAGCAACTAATTAAATAGGGCAAGCAATTAAACACAGGAGAAAAAGGAGTAAGCAACAACAAGTAAATAACATGTGAATAGTAAGTCAATACACCTCAATTCTAACCACCAATGTAAATGGACTCAATTCACCAATTAAGAGAAATAGACTGGCACAGTGGATTAGAAAACAAAATCCAACAATATGCTGTATACAAGAAACACATTTAACTCATAAAGACATTCATAGGCTGAAAGTCAAAGGATGGAACACAATACTATATGCTTCATCACCTCAGAAAAAAGCAGGTATAGCAATCCTATTCTCAGAGAGTCTCAACTTCAAACCAACAATGATCAAGTGAAATAAAGAAGGCCACTATATACTGGTTAGGGGAAAAATACAAGAGGAAGAGGTAACACTCATGAATATGTATGCACCAAACAAGGGAGAGCCAAACTATATAAAGCAAATCTTAATGGACAAGAAAAATCTACAATTCAATACCACAGTTTTAACAGGAGATGTTAACACCGCCTTATCTCCAAAACAGGTCAACCAGACAAAAACTTAGCAAAGAAATAATAGAACTGAACCAGAGTTTGAAACAAATGCACTTGGTGGATGTATACAGAGTGTTCCACACAAACACAGCTGAATACACATTTTTCTCAGCTGCACATGGGTCATTTTCTACAATAGACCACATACTGGTCCATAGGTCATGCTTAAGTACATGTAAGAAAACAGAAATTATCCCATGCACATTATCTCACCAAAGTGCAATGAAATGGGAAATAAATGACAAAAAAAAGAAAAAAACTTTAAACACATGGAAATTAAATGACACCCTATTCAGCAATCAATGGGTCATAGAAGAAATTAAAAAAGAAATTCAACAATATCTACAATTCAATGAAAACACAAGCACAACTTATCGTAATTTAGGGGATACGATGAAAGAAGTTCCAGAGAGAAATTCATAGCTGTGAACTCACACATTAGGAAAACAGAACGGGAAGAAAAAAATACCCTAATGCTGCACCTTCAATAACTAGAAAAGGAAGAGCTAACCAAACCAAGAGCCCAAAGACGGGAAGAAATCATAAAGATTACAGCAGAAATTAATTCAATTGAGACGAAGAAAACAATTCAAAGAATTAACAAAGCAAAAAGCTGGTTCTTTGAAAGATTAAATAAAATTGATAAGCCCCTAGCTAACCTCATCAAAAAGAGGAAAGAAAAAATTCAAATACAAGCAATAAGGAATGAAAAGGGTGTAATTACCACAGACCCAGTGGAAATTCAGAAGATTATCAATAGCTACTTTGAGAACTTTACTCTCACCGAATAGAAGACACAGAAGAAATGGACAGATTCCTAGAAAGGTCCAAATTGTCACAACTGAATTGACAAGATATAACCACCCTCAGTAGCCCAATAACAGCCAATGAAATACGAGATGTAATTAAAAACCTACCGGCAAAGAAAAGTCCAGATCTGGATGGATTCACAGCTGAATTCTACAAGACATTACAGAAGATGTAGTCCCTATACTCCTCAAACTCTTCCATGAAATTGAAAAGGAAGCAATCCTCCCAAAATCATTCCTGGAGGCAAGTATTATACTGATACCAAAACCAGGGAAAGACGCAACTAAAAAAGAGAACTACAGGCCAATCTCCCTCATGAACATAGATGCCAAAATTCTCAATGAAATCCTCCCAAATAGAATACAGCAAATCATCAAGAAGATCATACACCATGACCAGGTAGGATTCATCCCAGGGATGCAAGGATGGTTCAATATTCAAAAATCTATAAATGTAATACACTATATCAATAGAGCAAAAACTAAAAATTGCATGATCATCTACATTGATGCAGAAAAGGCATTTGACAAAGTCAGACACTCATTCATGTTCAAAGTACTACAGAAAATTAGAATAGATGGCCTCTACTTCAATTTGGTAAAAAGCCATTTATGAAAACCCAATGGCTAACATAATCCTTAATGGGCAAAAACTGAAATCTTTTACTCTTCGATCTGGTACAAGACAAGGATGTCCTCTCTCACCACTACTGTTCACTATAGTTCTGGAATCATTAGCCATAACCATTAAACAAGAGAAAGAAATAAAAGGAATAAGAATAGGCAAAGAAGAAGTTAAATTATCTTTATTTGCAGATGACATGATACTTTACTTGGAAGACCCAAAGAACTCCACCAAGAAGCTACTAGAATTAATACAGAAATTCAGTAGCATAGCAGGTTATAAAGTCAATACCCAAAAGTCAGCAGCATGCCTCTACACAGACAACAAACACATTTAGAGGGAAATTATAGAAACAATGCCTTTTACCATAGCACCGAGGAAAATGAAATACCTTGGAATTAATCTAACTAAAGAAGTCAAAGATCATTTCAAGGAAAACTACAGTACTCAAAAAAGAGATCGTACAGGATTTCAGAAAAAGGAAAGATATTGCATGTTCCAGGATAGAAAGAACCAACGTTGTGAAGATGGCCATGCTCCCTAAATTGCTGTACAGATTTAATGTGACCCCTATCAGAATACAACCGACATACCTCACAGACCTAGAGAAATCATTCCTAAAATTGATCTGGAACCAGAAAAGACCAAGAATGGCAAAGGCAATTCTGGGCAATAAAGACAAGGTAGGAGGCATTACAATTCCTGACTGGAAATTATACTACAAGGCTACTGTGATAAAATCAGCATGGTACTGCCAAAAAAACAGAACTGAGGATCAGTGGAATAGATTAGAAGATACTGAAGCCCCTACAAATACACTCAGCCACCTTATCTTTGACAAAGGCCCCAAATATACTCACTGGAAGAAAGATAGCCTCCTTAACAAATGGTGCTGGAAAAACTGGCTCTCTTCATGCCAAAAACTCAAACATGACCATGCACTAAACTAAAGTCAAAATGCATTAAAGATCTAAACATTAAAGCAGAGACACTAAATTTAGACATAGTGGTAGGCAAAAACTTCATGGACAGAAATCAAATCACATGGGAAACAGTTGAAAGAATTAACAACTGGGACCTGCTCTTACCGAGAAGTTTTTTCACATCAAAAAAATTACCAACAAAGTGAAAAGGTAACCCACAAATTTGGAAAAAATCACGACAAATAAGTACTCAGACAAAGGTCTGTTCTCTAGAATTTATAAAGAACTAAAAAACACTAGGGTCCCAAATTTTAAAGACCCAATCCAGAAATGGGCATCGGAGGTAAACACATGTTTCTCAGAGGATGAATTTAAAGAAGCGAATAAATATATGAAAAAATGCTCCACATCACTAGCCATCCGAAAAATGCAAATTAAAACAACATTGAGATACCATCTCACCCCAGAAAAAATGGTTATAACGAAATCACCCAACAACAAATGTTGGAGAGGCTGTGAGGAAAAGGGATCCCTTCTGCACTGCTGGTTGGAATGTAGACTGATAAAACCATTATGGAAATCAGTGTGGAGACTCCTTAGAAAAATTGGACTGAAAATCCCATTTAAACCAGCTATTCTGCTCCTGGGAATTTTCCCAGAGGATCTGAAAATATCATATCATAGTCATATATGTGTGCCTATGTTTATAGCAGCACAATTTGTGATAGCCAAATCTTGGAAGCAACCAAGATGCCCATCACCTGAGGAATGGTTGACAAAGCTGTGGTATTTTTACACAATGGAGTATTATTCAGCTATTAAGAATGATAAACTCAAAGACTTTATACTGAAGTGGATGCCACTTGAACATATACGCATAAGTGACATAAACCAGACACACATGTGTAAATATCGCATAGTCTCCCTAGTTTAAGCACTCAAAAGATGAAATACAGGTAGGATTTTCTGCCGAGTTCCGGGAGACCCCAGACCCAGTCCTAGCCCAGGTCCGGTGAGTGTGCAGAGAGTTTCCTGCTACCCTGCGCCGGCAGGACCAGTCCCAGCCCAGGCTCAGCGTGGGCCGGACCC
>NW_004524616.1:14377131-14425480 GCF_000260255.1 Octodon degus | reverse complement strand
GAATGTCCATTTTGTATCTGTGTATTCAAAGTGGTTAGGATAGATATATAGTTACATTCTCTTAATGAATAAAGGGATTTGTTCTAATGGTGTTTATAATAGCATATCATGTCTACATCTTGTACAGCAATTAACCAATAGGAAAAATTTAAGCAATGTGTGATTTATTGAAACTGTCCTACCAATTTGATTTGAAACTGTCTCATTGCTATTTGTTTATCAATAAAATTATGGAAGAAAGGAATGATGAACTCAAAGCCTTTATATTGAAGTGGATGCCACTTGAACATATACTCATAAGTGAAATAAACTAGACACAGATGTGTAAATATCATCACTTTTCCCTAGTATAAGAACTCAAAAGAAGAAGATACAAATAGAATGGTATAATACAAGTTAAAGGAAATCAGGATCTCGAGAACTAACTAATCAATAGAGGGAAAGGAGAACAGCTAGGAAACATGACAATGTCAAGCCATCCAGTTATATGTAGAAGATGGGCAAGGCAATGATCCTGAGAATCTTCAGAAGATTTTTGAATCTGGAAGTTAATCGGAAAGATTCTCACCCTGACTAACTATATATATATATTCATACCTGTGAACTAAGCAACTGCACTGCAGATGGCAATCTGTAATAGTAGTTTCATGTTTGGATTGCCTGTCATTCTGGTCTTCTGAATATGGGCTGCTTGTCATGACATGCCAGTTGCTGCTACGCTGTCTCTTGGTTAGATGGTTATTCATAACGAAGGGGGTGGTGAATGAAAGCAAGAGACAGGAAAAGGAATATTGTGGGACTGTCCTGCTTCAAGGTTGTATATGATGAGATTTTTGGACTTATGTGTAAACATAAGAAGTATATAATTCTTTATGCCTATTTTTAAAATATATTCTAATTTTTAAAATTTTTTATCATATTCTGTAGGGACTTAATGTTCAACATATCAATACTTGATGAACAATACCTGTTCCATGTTATGCCTAAGATGTTTGATGTTCCGACAGATAGTGAGGTTAAGCTTAACAACGTAAGTTGTATGGTAGTAACAATAAGCTTGTCTTCTGGATCATTAAATAACCTAAGTTTGCAGACCAAATTAGAGAAAATGGAGGGCTGCAAGGAAAACCAACATTTTGGCCCTAATCTTCTAAGGTCACTTAAGACTCAGGACATCTGAGAATTTGTACTGTAACATCATGTAACTCGGTAGTGTCCCAAATTTTCTGATCAAGGAGATTATGGGGCCAAAGAGGAAAGTGATCAATGATGTAGAGTGTGCCTAAGGAGAGTCACATGGAGAGAAAACATTCTCTCAGGCTTTCACAGAGAGGACATTGGCCAAGCAATGGCCGTGACTCATCCACATGGCTGACACTGACAAAGGATCTACAATCTGAGGTACAGGATCTCAGGATAAAACCTGAGGGGATTTCACTGACCTTATCAGACCCAAAAGCTACAATTCTTATTGCATAGGTCTTGCTTTACCTTGGTCTTAACCATCCAGCAGAAAAGTATAAAAAAGAAATATAAGAAGTAAAGCCATGCTGTTATGTTGAGCTGTAGGGGACTCAGGTCAGCAATTTTTAACATTGCCAGTCAAGTGGAAGACCCAATACTACTATGGGTACTGGACTCTTTTAGAATATTTTGCTGAATGTACACACTTATAATATTCAAATAATGGAACTTATCAAAAAAGGGGATACAGATGAATGTTCATATTGTATCTGTGTATTCAAAGCGGCTAGGAGAGCTATATAGTTACATTCTCTTAATGAATAGAGGGATTTGTTCTAATGGTGTTTGTAAATAGAATATCATGTCAGCATCTTGTATAGCAATTAACCACTAGGAAGAATGTATGCAGTGTGTTGGTTATTGAAACTGTCGTACCAATTTGGTTTGAAACTCTCTCATTGCTATTTGTTTCTCAATAAAATTATGAAAAAATAAATCAGACTTGCATTTCTTCCTCACTTTGTTACTCCTTTTTTGCCTCATTTCACAAGGATGCTATGTTCTTCATAAGTTAAAATGTTTCTTTATCTCATAAGGAAATGTCATGCTGTTTTCTTTTCTTCTTCTATTTTATGCAGCCATTCATCTTCCTTACATGCCACAGGCAGATGATAAAATTGACAGATATTTTTGTATAAATGACCCATATAGAAAAATAGTCATAGTAACTTCTAGTAAAATTATTCATTTCTAATTGTTCCATAAATATTTGTTTAAAAAGCTTTATTATCTCCACTTTGTATTGACTTAAATTCAATTGACTTAAAATCAACGTGATTCTATCTCCAGTGTGCTGTGCTGGCCCTGAGTACAAGGTGTGCTAAGACGGTGACTGAGACTGGATGGTGGTGTGCACCTGTAATCCCCGTCCTTGGGAGTCTGAAAACAGGAGGATCATTACGATTCCGATTTGTGTAGTGAGACCCTGGAGACCCTGTAGTAACTAGACACACACACACACACACACACACACACACACACACACACACACTGTGTTTTTCTCTGAGTAATTAAATAAATGGAAAGATACACTATGTTTTTGAATATTACAACCAATCTCTCATTTTTTTCTCTCTCTCCTCCCATACAGTTAGAATGCAAAATCTTAGGTTGATACATCAGTTTTGTTCTTTTCACAAGTCCAGTACATCTTTTTTTGTCTCTGGCTTTCATTATTTCTTGTGAAACTGTCTCAGTTCTTTCCCTTGTTCCCATGTGTATCTGCCCCCTCAGCTACTTTTAAATACTATTCTTTACCTGTTTCTTTTCTTCAACTGACAATAGCATGAGTTTCTTTGCACTTATCATGCGTGCATTTTCAAAATAACTTGGATCTTCCACCGGTTTTACAAATTTCTTAGCTATTATCACTTTCCCATTCTTTCTCCTCCTTTTCTTCTGGGACTATTTGACCTTGTTCCAAGATTACAGATAGTTCTGCTTTGCAGAAGTATTTATTTTTAAATTTAGATATTTTGTTTTGATTGTTTTATGGTTGCTACTAGCTTCTTCTATCATAACAAATCTGTCCTTAGGTCCATCTGATGAGTTTTTAGCTCTGATGTTAAATTTCAAATTTTGTTATTTGTGTTTAGTTTGTTATTTGAATCTTTGTATCTCTCTAATGTATCTCCTTTCTTCACAAATATTGTGTATCATCTGATAGTTCTATTGTTAGTTTCATCTCTTGAGCATGGTTGCCTTTTTCTTGCTTTGTTGTATGTTTTGTAATCTGTAAGTATATTTTGTATATTTAATAAAGGTCATAGTTATTGCTTCTTCACTGCTTCCTATTCAAGCTTGTGAGCTTGATGTGACTTTGTGGCTTCAGGTTTGTCTGTCTGCTCACTGTGCACTCCGAGGAGAAATGCTAGAATAATAAAATGTACACTTCATACATTTAATAAAAAAGTGGTTCAATTACAGGTACTACTTTTTTATTGCTTTGGAAACAGGAGAGGAAAACATGGTGCTAAAATAAATATTTTGTTCATTATTTTTAATGCTATTCATTTTGCTCATCATTTTTAATGCCATTTCCTGGGTGTGGTGACATGCACCTGTAATCCCAGCACTTGGGAGGTTAAAAACGAGGATCACTATGAGTCTTATCTGTGTAGTGAGATCCTATAGACCCTGTACCAAATATAATTTTTAAAAAAGAATTTCATGATATAAAATGCAGAAAAAAATTCTTAACTCTGAAGAAACGTGTGAAGTTAGTAATATTTAGCCTCCAAAAGATACCCTGTTGGTGAGCTCGGGAGATGGTTCAGTAGAACAAGCTCATGTCTGGCAAGTCCAAAGACCTGAGTTCAATCCCCAAACCCGCCAAAACAAAAAAGATACCCTGTTGTTCTACTAGAGGTGCAATGGGTCAATGGATCTAAAGTTTATTGTAACTTCAGTTTAGCTCAGCTAGGCGCCTGGGGAGATAGCTCAGTGGAGTAAGGACTTCTCTGGTCAGTTTAGTTCAGCTCATCACTGCATTAAAATATACAGAGGATGAAAGTCCCACTTCCCCTCCACTGATGTGAAGTATTGACAGCATGCTACAGATTTGTTGATGCTTTACAGGCAAACAATCAACTTTCACAATTACTGGAAATATTACCACGTTTTACTGCCCAGTTAAAATTTTCTTCATCACTAGAGAGCCGCTTTTTAGTCTTACACCAATTATTTCCTGCAGGAGATCTCAGGCGAGACTCCCCCACCCTCTCTTCTATCCATGGGACGCTTGTGGTCCGTACACTGATACGGGGCCTCAGTGACCTGAGCAGGCGCTGTTAGTGTCGTGTCCACTCTCTGGCTCTGGTGGTTAAAGCCTGGAGTGCCATGGAAGGGAGTGAGTACGCTGAACTCTCCTGCCAGATTTACAATGTTATTTGTATTTAAAAGCCTGGATTTCCACAAGGGGTTTATTCTAGCTGTGCAAGATTATCCTAAAATGTTGGTTTCATAATCTCTACTTATTGATAACATCATATTATCACTTCATTAAAAGGTCTTTAAAATTATGCTGCAGTACAAAGTTTGACATAGTTTTATTGATGTTAGAGTTTTACTAGGTAGAATAGAATGTATTACAATATCACATATTTAAACACCTACCTTTATCAGTAGCTTCTTAGCCAAGGGGAACTATGTCACAAGGTGATTCTTGGTCATAGTCATTGGTTCTTTGCTGCTTCCTAATAAAGCTTGTAAGCTTGATGTGACTTCATTGCTTCAGGTTTGTCAGTCTGCTTACTGTGCACTCTGAGGAGAAATGCTAGAATTAGAGCACCTCTAATGCACCATGAAAACTTTCAAACAGGAACAATGTACACCCAAGCAGTTATTATGATGACATTTTCTATTTTAAAAATTATTCCTATAATTCAAAAAATCAAGACAGAGTTGTGACTGCTGAATGTTGTGGCACCTACCAAGAGAGTCCTCACCTGTCTAGTGGGGAGGAGCAGCACTCTGTGTGCGCCACACAATGAATCTGTGACCTTATTGGCCAAGGAAGAGCTGAGGGCAGCACATGAGGAGAACAACCCCCTTCACTTTCATTACAGTCTCATTGCACAATAAAAGCTCTCCAGGACTCACAGTCTAAGCTTCATAATTTCTAAACAGAACACTAATAAAATGCAAGATGGATTCGCTTTAATATTAGCATGTAGTGGAAGTTGGGGAGATGGCTAAGTGGAATAAGTGCTTCCCTGGCAAGTGCAAGGGCCTGAGTTCAATCCCCGGTTCTGAAGAAAAATAAAAGAAAAGAAAATAAATAAATAAATTATATATATATATATATATATATATTAGCATGTAGTGATATCTACACACAAGAGCTTGCATGTAGCTTTTTACATTTTGGAAAGAAAATTACAAGGTTTTAAAAATCAGGCTGGATACAGTAGTTCTTGTGAATCAGTGCTAGCCCATGAGTGTCACTTACAATTGTATTCCCATGCCTCCTGACAGAAAGAAGAGAAAATCTCTCATGTCCTTATGGAACAGGACCTTCAGCTAGTGGTCAAGATGCCCCATAAGGGCTCTGGTCTCTTTGAGAATGAACTTCTGAACATTTTTTCAGCACAGAGAATCATTTAGAATGATTCTTTCCATAGTCCTTGTGATCATTCTAAGGAGAAAAGTCAAGTCCTTGAGGGCACATCCATTATGAGGCACCTTAAAAACCACTTTAGAGTGAAAATCTTGCTATAAGTGAAATCAAATTTCTGGAGAGTTCCTGCTTCCTTCCTATCAAGGCTTCTGATTGTCAGTGGCTACGTATACACTCTGTAACACATTGGGGTAATAGTAACTCAACTCCAGTCAGGGCTCACAGTATGGCAGGCAACAGTGTGTCTAGCTTCACCCTGGAGGCATCTTTGGCAGAAGGGAGCTTCCTTTTGTATTTTGTTCTGTTCCAGCTTAAGGAGAAATAAGTAGTTTTCCAAAGGTCATGATAATATTTGACTTGTCTCAAAGCTACTGTTTACAGTTACGGAGACCTTAGTGCTGTTATTTTATGGGAAAATTATTCATATTGTCCAATAAAAACATACTAGATAAGAGGTCTCTAAGCTATGATTGTACACTCTTACTAGCAATGTAATGTTGGGAAAATAATCTCACACATGAACATTTATCTATTATATGAATGTCCTATAATTATTAACTAATACCTAAAGCCAGAAGATACATCTGGGATTATAAACACCTGTAACAATAATATGTACAAATCTACATTTGAAATAGTACTAGTTAAAAAAATTTACTTATTAATTTATTTATTTGGTACAGGGTCTTGCTATGCAGCTTGGACTCATAGCAATCCTCCTGTCTCAACCTTTCCAGCACTGGGATACAGATTTGTACCACCATGCCTGGTTTTGGTGGCCAGAATGGCGTGCAGTACCAGGGATTGAACCAGGGTCCTTGTGCTTAGCAGGCAGGCACTTAGAATGCTGAGCTGTCTCCCCATCCCCAACAGTATTCTTAATAACTTACATTTTGTTGGCTAATTTCTTGTCAAATCATTTCCCTTTTTTTGTGTAAGTATTAGCTGATGTTGAGCTAACATAAAGAATAGTAGGGACAGCTCCACCAATTTCTAGTTGCTTGCTTGTGCTTGTATTAAAAGTATATCCTTTAGTCTGTAGTATTTCTTCTAGAGTCATTCAAAACCACTTGTACTTTTTAATGAAGAATGGTCTTTAGTTAAGTGCTTGACATAAGGCACAGACTTCTTCAACAGGCACAAATAAATGCCGGTATGCTACAACAGGCTGAATCTCTATAGCACAAGTGACATATGAACTGGGATGTGAACTAAATAAGAAAATCTCATTTAATTCATCTGCCAGATATTAAGAAAAATACTTTATTTCATATTTTTATAAGAAAAGGACAGAAGTTCGACTGCTCTACTTTTGTATTGTCTTTCTTACCCAGTAGGTGATGTACCTTTGTTTCAGAGCCAATGGACTTTAATGACACATCTTTCAAAAGGGAAAAACAAAACATGATTAAAGAAAGGAAAGTGCTATTGTTAATATATCATGTGCATAGTAAAAATCAAAGTGAAAAACCAAAAATGGATGACAACACAGGCAAGGATCAAACTGCATAAATTTCTTGTGATCTTTATCTAAAGAGACAAGACAGGGCTGGTGAGATATCTCAGTGGTCTAAAGTGCCCACACAGGCAAGCTTAGGCAGCCACAGGGGACTGGTTCAATCCCTGTCAATACATGCTGGGCCAGCCCTGCCCTCAGAGCGGGCTGAGCTGACCATACAAAAAGACAAAACCATTCATTTTCTAAAAGAGAAGAACCCAGAGCAATGTATGACAGTGAGAGGTAATTGCAGATGTATACAAGCAACAACAAGATGGAGCTGGCAGGGCAAGCACACAAAAACAGATGAAGAAAAGATTTAAGACTGTGTCAAGGAGTACATTTTGGTAAAAACAGAGTTGGAAAATCTGTAGAAGTTGGAGTAGGGAAAGAGAAAGATATTTTAATTGGAGGTAAGCACGGGTGCTTTACTTGTCAGATAAAGTTAACAAAAGGAAGTTGTTAACCTCCTCTGACTCGGCCTTGGGCACTTCCATCCCCGGTAAGATCAAATCATTACCTGGCAGAACACTCACTTGTAGTGACTCAGCAACACAGGGTTCTGACTTATCCTGTCTCTGTCTCCAGAAACAAGTGTTCCCTGTTGGTGCCTCTTTTCACTGCCATCAAGGGCCAAGTCTCAGCTTCACTCCACCCTCCCAGGCATCTTCAGATCCTCCTTATGGCTTTCACCCCATGCCTTCAAATATGTCTAGTTCTCTGCTGTCTGAAAAAATGTTCTCTTGACCCAGCTGCCCTCTCTAGCTACTGCTGTATTTTTCTCCTTTTACTGTCAAACTTTTTAGAAAGCAACCTCTGTCTGTTGCCTCCATTTTCTCTGACATACCCTAGAAACAGCTTTCTGTACTCACTCTTCACAAAGAATTTCCCATCATTCTCCTCCAATTATTATTATGGTCTATTAAGTTTGGATGCTGTCTTATCTCATCCTTCACTCTTACTTTTCTTTCCTGCTAGCTCTGTAGTTCAGCCCTTCCTATTTCCTGCTTCCAATCCACCCTCTCCTTGCTGCATGGGATCTTCCCTGTACCATATGACACCTCTCTGTTCATAGAACAAATGTTCCTGAATTTAAGACACAGAAATTTTAATTCTTCAACTTTAATTTTATGCTTTTCATGTTTTTCCTGTACCCACTTACCAAATCATTATTATTATCACAATGGAAAATGCCAAATAAATATGTTTGAATAAATGGATGAATATATATCCTGTAGCCTCTACAAAAAGGATCCTCAGTATTCTACCAGGCACATAATTATCTTCTATATTTATGTTGATAAATTATAGTCATTTGTTTTTAGTAGATCATTAAGTCATATATGTAACTGAATATGCCAAATGACCAGAATTCATGCTAATGGCTCAGGAAATTTTTTTTTTTGTATTTTTGCAGAACTGGGGATTGAACTCAGGCCCTTGCACTTGGCAGGCAAGCACTTATTCTACTGAGCCATCTATCTCCCCAGTCCCCAGGAAATCTTAAAGCTGCAACATGCGAGTGTGAGGAGTAAGGCTGAGGTGAGCATTCTCCATGTTCTTCATGTCTGAATTCTAATAAAGACTACAAGGATTGCTGATGTTTAGGCATGTCCTCTTGCTTTATATATTTCTATCACTAAAGCATAGTAAATACAAAAACTATCCATAAATCTATACACTAAAAGTCAAGAATCACAAGAAATATGATGTGTTACTTAAAATAATGATTAGAAGTTATGAACAAAGGCATTTGGAGACCATCTTGACTCCTTTGTCTTTCCATTTATGATAAATTCAGCTGGTTTTGTTCTTAGGTCACTTAAATCCTGATATGTGGTGAAGCCTTTCAATTAACTGGCTAATATATTTAAGCTTCTCTCTGAGAATGACAGTCACTGTTTTGTCTTTGCAACTGCTTGACGATCGACGCCAGTAGAGATGAGCTCAAAGTCAGGAATAAGGTGATTATGTGGTTTCTGTGCTTGCCTGGCTCTGCTGTTTCCCTCCAGGGAAAACTTGACATGCCTGAGGTTCCTACTTTCCTTGCCACTTCATATCTCTGAATTTTGATTTGGCTGCTTTACTCCTGAGTGAAAATCAGAGAGAACGATCTACTTCTTCCGAGTAGACTTTCCTTGTGTAAGTCAGGTTAGCAGAAGGTGAAAGATGCTGCGAAGGCCTTCCTTTCTCTTTAGAGGCCCTGCTCATCCATTCTGGAGTTAGTGTTAATAATTTCATGAAAGTAATTGTTCCATGTAATAATAAAGTAAATAAATACAGCATATGACATAACATCATAAAACATCTATATAATGTTCTATATTATTTGTATTATTTTAAAATTTCTTTTTATTCCTAAAAACCTTCTTTGATTATAATTTCAAAGTTTTCTGACACCCTTGCTTCTTGACCCTTGTATAAAGTAAAAGTTTTCACTGGATTATATTATACACATGCAGCTGGTTTATTTATTGTCAACCACCTGTCAATCTTTGAACTGGAATACATATCATAATTTTACTTTAGGCCTGTACTGTATTGAAAAATGTTTAATAATGAGTTAGTGTCCATATGAATGTTGACAAATTAATGTTGGCATGAGAGGGGAAAGGAACAGGGAATATGAAAAAGAGAACTCAAAATGGAAATGGATGCATTTGCTAGACACTTCCAAATGCAAATGATACATATCCAGCTCAATCTTATTTTATCCTTTCTTTCATTCCACACATATCATTGAGCCTACTACATAAGATGCTGCTCTAGATTGTTGAGATATTATGTACTTGCATAATTCCTTTTCCTGGCAAAATGGCATTGTAGTAGATGAGACAAATATTGTAAAGAAAAAATAACAAGTTAATTCCAAAATGTAGTGGAAGATTATGGTGAAGAAAAGGGAAAGGGTATAGAATAAATGATATAAAAATATAGTGGAGGGTATTTTAGATCAAAGCAAGCCTCATTGGGAAGGTGAGAGTTTGTTAAATACTTGAAATAGGAGGCAGAGGGTCACACTGATAAGTAATTCTTTAAAGATAGCAGTCTGTGCAAGGGCCCTGGGGTATCATCCTGCCTGACATGTCAAGGTCAACTTCCATATGACTGGAGCAGAATGAGCAGGACACAGATTAATAAAGAAGTCAGAGAACTGATAAGAGGTGTGTGTGTGTGTGTGTGTGTGTGTGTGTGTATGTGTGTGTGTAGAGAAGATATTAACATGTTTTTTTTTCTTTTTATAACTGGGAAAAAATGAAATATCATATTGAAATTCTAACCTCCACTGTGGTATTTGGAAGGTGGTTAGATTCAGATGAAATACTGAAGGCAGTAGTCTTGCAATAGGATTAGTGCTCTTGGGACAAGACACTGAAGGGTTTTTTTCTCTTTCTCTCTCCCCACCACTTGGAGGGTACAGCACAGAAGTGGCTTGCTGCAAGTCAGGAAGAGAGCTCTCACTGGATCGTGACCACACTGGCACCATAACGCAGGCCTCCAGTCCGCAGAACTGGGACGGAGTGAACTGCTGTTGATTAAGCCACCCAGTCTATAGTATTTGTTTGTGGCAGCCTGAGCCAGTTAACACAGGGTGCAAGAGGAGAGAAGGCAATGCTTGCTTCAAGGGTTACGCTTGAGTGACTGGAATGGAGCAGCCTTAGTTGGAGCAAACACCAGAGGGAGAATCGGTAGCGCAGTTTGGGACATTGAATTTGAGATTGACCTATAAAGTATCAGACACGCAAAGAGATTTTGAGTAAGTAGCTGCATAGTGTCTGAACTACAAAAAAGTAACTGGAGCTGGGAGGTATTTCCTTTTTGATGGGTTATTTGTTTAAATCACAGTGATCAACAGCAGTGCACTTTCTACCCACAAAGTAGTTGCATGATATTGTGACAGCTCAGTGTCAGGTTGAATTTAAGTGAAGCTATCCAGGTTGTGACTGAGGGAATCATCCTGTAAGACCTCTTCAATTCAGCTTCTACAAGAATTCCAAGTATCTATTAAAAGTCTGCTTCTTCCATTGAATTTCATTCCACAATTTCCTACAAGTTAATAGAATTTAAAAAAAAATTAAGCTCAGGAAAGATATTTGCACAGAAATGAGAGCTTGGGCTCTTATGATACTAACCTGGATTAAAGTTAGAAGTTTAATTTCTCATTGATAGGTGTTTTTGAGTGACAAATTTATATTTAAAATTGTGCTTTAAGTATCTTATTTTTTTGGTGCATAGCAAATATATATTCTTGGAGACAAAACCTTGAGTGCCATTTTATTACAACAGATATCTTAACAAAAGTGAAACACTGCTGTCATTCACAATTATGGGAATAAAACAAAGTGATTCATCTTTCCAGTGATGATTGATCTAAAATTTACTTGCTCATTTTACCTCTTTGAAGATGGTTCTGTGTTTAATTTATTATAGTTGTGCTAAATTTGAAGTACTTTTAGCTTCACAGAGTAGCACAAATCAACAGCATAAAGTTCTCATTGCCAAATAATTTGATTACATCTCTAAGGCATAGAAAGCTGGGAATTAAATGACTCGCTAAGTAGGTATGTAGAAAATGTTCCTAAGTAACACACAGTATGGCAAGACGCTTTCTGGCAAATAAGAGTTGGAAAGATGAAGACAGGGAATCATCATCGTTTGTTCATAACCACACCAAGGAACAAATTCTGGATTTGGTCACAAGCAAAGATTGTTTGTATTCATGCCAACTTGATATTTTAAAAGGTGAATCTTAAAGACTTCTCATGGGCTTAATCAACTTTGGAACTATTATTTTCTCTGCATTTTACTTTTTTTTCTGAAACATAAGAATAATGATAACACTTGCTCAGAAAGGTGTTAATGAAGATAAGATTATGTTAAGAAATCAGTTCAAAAAATATTTCTTTCAATTATAAGAAATTATTTCCTTAATTTTAAAATTTATTTCCTTAATTTTAATATCTTATTTGTAAATATTAATTACAGTGTTCAGCATAAACATTGAATTTCTAGAGCTAAAAATTATGATGAGAATCTTATCAATAACTCTATTAAGTGTGTATAACATTTGTCTTTGTAAGACTTGGCATTTAGACACAGGTATCTCAGCTATTCCCATCAGCAAGGTAAAAGATGTCTTAGGGGCAATTCATTGGTTTGCAAGCCCCTATATTTTCAAAGGACACTTAAAGTAAACCAAGATAAAAATTTAAAAATTTATAACCTTCCTGAGCTAATTGGTGCTAACAGAGAAAACTCTGATTATAGTTACTTTACCAATAGCATCAGGTTGCCTATGCCCCTTGGTGTGGGGTGAAAAGCTTCCCCCAGAATGGCAAAGGTTTCACAGTGAACACTGGGCAACACTGGTCCATCAAATTTTGTATTCCCCTATTTTTCCTGTGATAAGACAAATGTAAGAGGAAAGTTCTTTCTCATAGGTTAGGAAAATGAACTTACAAACTTGCATGCACACACACATACTCTCTCTCTGTCTCTCTCTGTCTCTGTCTCTGTCTCTGTCTCTGTCTCTGTCTCTGTCTCTGTCTCTCAGGCTGGCAGAGTTTGTTGAGTTTGATGAGACAGTTGTAGGTGTGTCATGTCACAGGCCTCAGACCAAAGGTTCCATGCAAGTAACATCATTTCTTAATGCCAAGGCTTACCATCGGCATGTGCAGGAACGCACACTGTGACAGACTTATGGGCAACGTGGTGGGATGTCGGGTGTGCAGAGAATGGGCCTGTAATTATTCACAAAACTTCAGGAAATAAACATTCACTTTCAAGAAATTGTTTTCAGCTGCTTTAAAGGCAACTGACAGCTAAATTACAGTTCAGGGAAGGAAAAGTTTCCATTTTCTAATTTGATGCATTTTGTTGCATGGCACTACATTATCCAGAGTCAGGGCTGCTGCAGCTTGTCATGCATCAAATCCCACACTGAAAGCTCTGCGCAGCTGAAAGAGTCTCTCCCTGTGCACAGTGAGCTCAGTTTCCTGGGAGAAAAGCGAGTGGGCACTTGAGCCATTCTCAGGGCTGACATGCCTGGCATTTCCGCAAGTGCTTTCGGGTGCACATGCTGCGGCTATTCCCTCCGCATCATCTTTATGCCAAGTAATGAGATACTTGTGGAAATGGCACAGCCTGCCTGTGAGCAGCCCCATACTCATTTTCCTATGGCTGTGTTGGGAAGGAGGGTTGGAAGCTCTGACAAAGAAAGGCTGAGTCCAGATGGCTGGTCTTAGGGGCTCACAAGTTGACTAGTGGCTGTCAGGAAAATAAATATGGGCCTGATATCTGACAGTAGAAGGAGTAAGAAAGGAAATTAAGTTTTTATTAAAAGAGATAACAGGAATGCTATCAGTCAGGCAGTTTCCTATTGCCTGCTGAGTCTAGTAATGAGGATTCCCAGTTCTGTAAATGATAAACTGTCAGAAATGGGCTGTGGAGGCACAGTGAGAGTGTGCAGAAGTTTCCCTGTCCTCAGGTCTTACCATCACAAAACAGGTCACAAAGGTACTGTGACCAGCCAGCTCTGAAAACATTTGTAAGTCCGGTACTTCGCTTAAGGGGAGGCCTTGAGATAGAATTTCTATATTTAATCCAAAATCAGGATGAATCAGAAATCTGTACTCACTGGGACAAATATTTAAGATAATGATTAGAAGTGACATATTTCTAAATGTGTCTTCCAATTCATATATTTGGAGCAGTGGTTGCTAATTGTCTGATTTATAGTGGTAGATCCCCTAGTACCAGTGAAGAAAGAAGATTTCCAGGTTTCCAAGCAGTAGGGTTACAAGCATACACACTCCAATTTTCAATTTAATGGGTTCAATCTGGGGTTAGGGAAAGCTGAAGCCTAAGGGAGGAAGCAGGAAAATCACTGTTTGAAGCATGAGAGCTGGGCAGAGTTGCTGTGGATGTCAAGGTTATCTTGGCAGAACCATGAGGAGGAGGAGGAACAGGAGAAAGAGGAAAGAGTCCAACACTGTGATTATCAGGAGTTGTTTCTGACTTCTGGACTCATTTTAAATGTTCTCAGGACAGAATAGAACTTAAATCACATTTGTATTGGATTTAAAATTTTAGGGAGAACAAAGAATGACATAAATGAATAAATTTAGATGATACAAGTATTGTTTTTATTGATATACAGTACTCAAAATAAAAAATTATCCTGCTATATCTGTAGACCATTTTACATACTTAGCAGGAAATCTTTAGCTGTTAATTGTTTTTTGTTTTTTGGTATCAGGAATTGAATTCACAACCTTTCACTTACTAAGCAGGCACTGCACTGCTGAGCTATATCCCTGGCCTCTGAACTATTAAATATAAAAAACATGTTAACTTAAAAATCAAAGATATTTAAATATGTGCCAGGCAGACATCTGTTGAGATAACCGCAAGTTCACCCTTAAATGCATCAAACCCATCACCACTTTCTCCCCCACCCAAAAAATCCAGACCAACAGCAGATAAAAATCATTTAAGAATAATTTAATAAAACAACATAAATATCTATGCATGTTATAAGTAAATGAGAAACAGCACACTCCCATAGTTGAATCTCAGTACCTTCTGATTCTGAGTATGTCCTGGCTACAGCAAGTGAAGAGGGATTAGAAATGACTCACACAGTCAAGGAAGTAAAATCCAGACTTATTCTGAAAGCCCAGGCTCCAAGGTCTCTTTTCAAATCCATCATGAAGTGAGGATGAAGAAAAGAGCAGTCCACAACCAAATAAATCCAATCATTAGAATATCAACTTATTGAAAATTAATTTAATTTGAGGAAATAAAATTAACACATTGACAGTCTTTAAGATGAGGATATTTTGCTGCTTGTTCCATCTTTTTGAAGTAAAAGAAAATATAAGAAGTGAGGAAATAAAGAAAATGTAGACCTATAAAAAGCTAATTAGAAACCTTGGAAATAGAAAGTCAACTTTTTAATTTTTTAAATTTAATTAATTAATTTTTGTACAGGGATCAAATTCATGACCTTGTGCTTGCCAAGCAGGCACCGATGCTACTCAGCTATGCCCCTAGCCCACCAGGAAGTTAACTCTAAAAAAAAAACCACACTCAATA
The DNA here is from genome assembly GCF_000260255.1 of Octodon degus. Lineage (NCBI taxonomy): Eukaryota > Metazoa > Chordata > Mammalia > Rodentia > Octodontidae > Octodon > Octodon degus. The sequence goes on along the minus strand of NW_004524616.1, from coordinate 14,410,244 downwards.
AATTACATACATAGGACCGGGGAGATGGCTCAGTAGGATAAGCACTTGACTGGCAAACACAAGGATCTGAGTTCATTCCCCAGTTCCGCAAAAGAAATAAATAAATAAAAATTTTAAAAAATAAATTACATACATAGACACAGAGAACTAGCAAGTTCTAGGAGCAGGAGAACTCAATCAAAATGTACCACAGAGACAAACAAAATGAAGACCAATTAAGAACCAGAATTGCATCTCTTAGCAGATTATCTGTGCCACAGAGAAGTTGGGGACATTAGTTTCCATAATTTTCTTTCCTCCGTGATTCCAGGTTAAAATCAGCCTATGATTGGTGTTCACACTGGAGCGTGGCATGGAAAGAGGCGCATGTGGGCAGACATGTGGACAGACGTGGGGCTCGCAGCAGCTACCCACAGAGTTCCTGAGGATAACCTATGTCAAAACTTTAGACGGAGGCTGCAAGGCTGTGCTCTTCTCACCACCACGTCCCAGGTCTTCTAAGGTAGGCCCTCAGCTGATAGTACAGGCATTTCTCACTTCTTTGTGCATGAACATTCAAACTCCTCTCCTCTGATTTTCGTATTATCTTTTCCAGTTTCTGGCTTATTTCACTAAAATAATGTCCTCCACTTCCACTTGTGTTGTCACAAATGACAGAAATTCAATCTTTGTATGCTTGCATAGCATTCCACTGTGTATACATGTGAGTTTTTTAGAAAAGGCTGTTTATTGAGTGTATATATATACTTTTCTTTCTGCATCGATCTGTTGATTAACCCCTTGACCACTTTGACTGATTCTGCATTTGGGATACTGTGAATAGCACTGCAGTACACAAGGAAGTGCAGTATATCTTTGTGACAGAGTGATTTCACTTTTGGATGGGTACCCATTAGTGAGAGTGCTGGGTCACACATTGCTTCTATTTCTAGGTTTCAAGGAAGCTATAGACTGTTTCCCACAATGGCTACGCTGAGTTACATTCCTACCAACAACATATTCATTTTCCTTTCTTAACATTCTCATCCATTGTTTTCTTTTCTTTTGCATAATAGACATTCTAACTAGGGATAGGTACAGTATCTCATCGTGGACTCGATTTGCATTTGCCCAGTTTTAACACTGAATATTTTTTCATATATTTTGGCTTTTTGTGTGTCTTCTGAGAACTGTCTGTTCAGGTCATTTGTCCATTTTAAAAGCACATCACTGGATTGTTTCATTGTTGAAGTTTTTTTCTAGTTCCTTATATATTCAGTATTTTAAGCCCTTTTTGGAAGGATAGTTTGCACATATTTTCTTCCATTCTATAGGCTATATCTCCATTCTGTTGATTGTTTCCTTTGCTGCATAGAAACTTCTAAGTTTTATATAATCTTGTCTATTTTTGCTTTTTTGTCTGTGTCCTTAGGGTCTTATCTAAAATATCACCTGTACTTATATATTGAAATGCTTTCTCTAGTAATTTTATAGTTTCAGATCTTATATTTAGGACTTCAGTAAATTTTGAGTTATTTTTATGTGTGCTAAGAGCTAAGCATTTTCATTTTCCTGCATATAGATGTCAGTTTATCTCCGTATCTATAAAAGAGCCTACCTCTTCTCTGATGATGTTTTTGAAATCCTTAAAAGACTAGCTAGCTGTATATATGTGCATTTATTTTTTATTTTTTTATTTTCTATAACATCTGTATGTCTCTTTTTATGTCACTATCATGTATTTTTTTATTGCTATAGCTTTGTAATTTGTTTTAAAGTGAAGTATTGTCATGTCATTGGTTTTATTCTTTTTGCTGTGTCACTTCAGCTTTTGAGATCTTTTGATGTCCTGTAAGAATTTTAGGTAGTTTTTTAAAAATTTCTGTGGATAATACCATCAGTATTTTCATGGTGGTTTCACTACCACCATTGTAAATTATTTTGGGTATGACAGGGAGTTCAATAATATTAACTTATTCAATGAACATAAATATCTTCCTATATTTTGATGTCCCCTTCCATTTCTTTTGTCAATGCTTTATAATTTTCATTGTAGATACCATTCACTTCCTTGTTTAAATTTATTTTCAAGTACTTATTTTCGTATCTATTATGAATGTGATTGATTTTTTGCTTTGTCACTCAGTTAGTTTGTTGGTGAATAAAAAAGCCAATGACTCTTGTATATTGACTTTCTATCTCGAACTTTACTGAATTTGTTTATCATTTCTAGGATTTTTTGATGAGTTCTTTAGGTTTTTGAATGTATAAAATCATGTTATCTGCAAACATATCATTTGACTTCCTCTTTATCTATTTGAAGGTACTTTATTTCTTTTCAGTGATTGATCTGGTCAAGATGTTCAAGAGGTAAGAGTGGACCTGCTGGTCTTGATCCTGAGGGTGTTGTTGTTGTTGTTGTTGTTGTTGTTGTTGTTGTTTTTATGTATTTGGTACAGGGTCTCATTATACAGCTTGGGTTCATAGTGATCCTCCTGTTTGCAGCCTCCCCAGCACTGGGATAACAGGTGTGCACCACCACTCCCAGTCTCAGGTACTGGCTCAGTGCATGGCCTGTGGTGTCAGAAATAGAACCCCAGTTGCTGGCCTCCTGATCCTGATTTTAGGGGAATAAGGATTTAACCTTTTCTCATTTGGTTGATATTGCCTGCGGGTTGGCACTTATTAAGTTCTATTATGTCTATTACTGTTTGTCTGAAGGTTTTATTATGAAGGAATATTGAATTTTATTGTATGTTTTTAATGCATGTATTTAGATGAAGGGTCATATTTTTTTTCCTTTCACTGATGTAGTGTGTTATGATTATCACCTTGACCTTCTTGAATATCCCTCTCATCTTTGGGGTAGGTTTCTTGATCATGTTATATATGCATAACTTTTTGATGTATTATTGGATTCAATTTCTTCATATCTGACTGAGATATTTGTATCGGTCTTCATCGGGGATATTGGCTTAAAGTTTCATTTTCCTTGGGCTATACCCATGTTTGCTTTGGGTGTGAGGGTAATAGCAGTTACTTAGGCTGAATTTGGAAAGGTTCCTTTCTAACAACTTTAAAGATTAGTTTGGAAAAAATATTTGTGCTAGTTCTTCTTTAAAGCCTTGGCAAAATTTAGCCACAAAGCCATCTGTTCCTGGGCTTTTCTGTTTTCAGAGACTTTATCAATCCATCTCATTACTCATTAGTAGTCTCTTTGGTTTTCCTATGTCTTTCTGATTCAATTTTTTAAGTTACATATGTCCAGAAATTTATGAACATTTTTAGATAACCTGATTTGTTGGCACATGTTTCTTTTAGTACGTAGTGATCCTTTGTATTCATGTGGTATCAATTATAATATGTCTTTTTGTTATTCAATTTTTTAAAAGAATTTTTTTGGGCTGGCTCATCCTGCTCTGAGGGCAGGGTTTGTGGAGCACGTGGTGCCAGGGATCAAACCATGGTCCACGGTGCCTACCTAAGCTTGCCTAAGGAGGTGTTTTAGACAGCTGAGCTATCTCACCAGCCCTCAATTATTATTATTATTATTTTTAAATTTGGATCTTTGAGCCAGACAAATAGCTCAGTGGATTGAAGTGATTGCAAGCAAGCACAGGGGCCAGGGGTTTGATCCTGGGGCCTGCTGTGCAGGCTCCACCCCCCAGGGCACACTGACACAGCAATTAAGACTGGGTGTGGTGGTGCACACCTGTAATCCCAGCACTTGGGAGGTTGTAAACAGGAGAATCACTACAAGTCCAATCTAGTAATAAGACCCTGAACACCCTGTAAACCCTTATCTAAAATACAGAAAATAAATAAATAAATAAATTTGCATCTTCACTTTTTTCTTAGTTGATCTTAAGTTTTGTCAATTTATAAATCATTTTGAAAACTAACTTGATGTGTTGTTGATTATTTTGTATTTTCTCTGATTTCCTTTATTTCTTATATGATTCTTGTTACTTCCTTTTCCTCCTAAGTTTGTTTTAGCTTTTCTGGTTCCTTAAGTTTCAGTGTTAGATTCTCTCTCTCTCTCTCTCTCTCTGTCTCTCTCTCTCTCTCTCTCTCTCTCTCTCTCTCTCTCTCTCTCTCTCTCGTTGCTACATACTTTCTTTTTAGAGTGACTTTTGTTGTGTTTTATAGACTTTGATACATAGCACTTCAACTTTCCTTGGTTTAAAAAAAAGTTTTCATTTTTAAATTTCTTCTTGAAACTATTCAGTGTGCTTATGAAAAGAATTTGTATTTCAGAAATGTTGGATGAATGTTTTGCAAATGTCTGTTCCATACAGTCTGCAAAATAGTTTAACTCTGGTGTTTCTTTTTCTTTGTGGTTTTATCGCATGTGTTTGTGGCATGTTATTAGTGCACTCGTCTTAGGCAGGTGGTACATGCATGTGATGCATCTTAATACCAACTCTGATGTTTCATTGCTAACGTGTTTTGGTCTGGATAATCTGGTCACTGGTGAAAGCAGGCTGTTGAAGTCTCCAACTATTACTGTAATGGATCTCTCACTTTTGATCTGATAACGCGCCCAGGGAGCCGGGGCTGCCACCTTTTGCTTTACATAAGTGGGTGATCCAACATTGAGTGTCCATATATTTAACATTTTTCCTCTTCTTCTATTGTCCTGCTATCATTATATACTAACTTTTTTGTCTCTATAATTTTTTATTTACACGCTAGTCTTAAGCAGGTTATTTATACTTGCATTTGGTTTTCATTTGCATGAAATAACTTCAAATGTTTCACCTTCAATCTCTGTGTGCCTCAGCCAGTGTGAATCTTATATGCAGCATATTGTTGAATTTTATAGTCTATTCATCTAATCAAAATGTTTTAATTTGTGTAGTTAATCCATTTGTACTCAAAGTTATTGCTGATAAAGACACACTCTTGCCACTTTGCTATTTTTTCACTATATTTTGTTTTGTTCTTTTTCTCTTGTTCATTTGCGTGATTTCATGGTTTTCTGTACTGATAAGATTTGATTCTTAGGGGCCGGGGAGATGGCTCAGTGGAATAAGCGCTTCCCTGGCAAGCACAAGGGCCTGAGTTCAATCCCCAGTTCCGGAAAAAAAAAAAAAAAGAAAGAAAAGAAAAAAGATTGTACTTGTGACTTTTTTCTTACATGTAATGGTGATGGCTATCATCCTGTGTATCCTGTGTCTTGCACTGTAGCAGTCCAACAGCTATTTCTTGCAAGACTGGCCTGGTAACAATGAATTTGCTTAGTTTTTATCTGGGAAAGACTTTATTTTTCCTTCACTGTAATATTTTCATTGGAGGATTTTTTGGGTGGGGGTGGCTCAGCCCACCCTGGTGGCAGGGCTGGCATGGCATGTGGTGCTGGGGATCAAACCGTGGTCCCTGCATACCTGCCTGCGCTTGCCTAAGCAGGGGCTTTATTTTTACTTTTATTTATTGTTTTGTATTTAGAGAAGGGTCTACAGGGTGTTCAGGGTCTCACTACTAGATCGGACTCGTAGTGATCCGCCTGTTTCAGCCTCCCAGGAGCTGGGATTAGAGGCACACGCCACCACAACCAGTCTCAATTGCAGTCTCAGCATGCCCCGGGAGCAGAGGCAGCACGGAAGGCCTAGGGAATCGAACCCCAGGACCCCGAACCTGCTAGCAGGTGCTTTAATCCGCTGAGCGATTTGGCCAGTCCTGAAGCAGACACTTTAGACTGCTGAGCTATCTCACCAGCCCAGAGTTGGTTTTTGTTTTTTGGGGTTTTTTTTTGGCTTTGAGTATGATATCAGCATTCTTTCTGGCCTATATGTTTTCTCATGAGAAATCTGCTATCTGTTCAACGTAGATTGTATTATAAAGAACGATACTTTTCTCTTGCTATTTTTTGGAGGGAATGTCTTTTACTTTTGACAGTTTGACTATAATATTGTTTGGGGAAAGATCTTTTCTGATAATTCTATTGAAAGTCTTTTGAACTTCCTGCACCTGGATTCTCATATCTTTCTCATGACTTAAAAAGTTTTTGTCTACTATTTCATTAAATAGATTTTTTTTAGTGTCTTTTCTCTTCTTCAGAAATATATGTAGGGGGCCTGCCCCTTAGCTCAGTTCTTTAAGTGACTGCTTCAACAAAGCAGTCAGGCTCAGGTTGCTGTAGTTCGATCCCCACAACACAAGCCAGCCAGTCATGCCTTGAAGGAATTGGGAGAAAAAAAAAAAAAAAAAAAAAAAGAAAGAAAGAAAGAAAGAAAGAAAGAAAGAAAGAAAGAAAGAAAGAAAGAAAGAAAGAAAAAGAAAGAAAGAAAGAAAGGTCTGTAACATTCATATGTTCTGCTTACTTATGCCCATACATCTCACAGGCTTTCTTCCCTTTTCCTTTTCCTTCTCCTTCCCCTTGGATTCCTTTTCTTTTCCTTTCTTGAACTTGCTTATTTAAAGAAAGCTACATTAAAGCTCACAAACTTCCTTCTGTTTGCTTTTCTCCTGAGTCTGTCAACTGAACTTTTCCCCACGAACTGAATTCCTTAAGTCAACATTCTTTTGGTTCTTTTTTGAGGTCACTATGTCTCAGCTGAGTTTTTATTATGATCATAGACTGTTTTCCAAATTTTGTTGCCTTTTCTGTCTGCATTCACTTATATTTCACTGAATTTTCTTAAATCATTCATTTTCATTCTTTTTCCAAAGATGTACTAGTTTTGTTTTCTTTGGGGTCTGCTGCCAGACTGTGTTGCTTTAGAAATGTGGTGGGAGCTGCAGTGCCATTTTCTGTGAGTGCGTGCTACTTATAAAACACAGAGCATGTCGTTACCTTGTTTGTTCTTGCTGTTTATGCCACTGTATTGTCATTTATGCACCTGCTGGATCATTTGCCTTTACTGATTTTGTAGGGTGGCTTTGGTAACAAAAAATTTCCTCTGAAATGTGTCCCGAAGGTGTCAGTCCAGTAGTTTATGCTGACTTTTTTTTCCAAGTGGATATGTTAGTGTCACATAACATACAGCTTCCTCTGGTGTAGGCAATGCCCATGATGCCTGTGGATGGCTTAATAGCCCGGAATCAGAGGTGTACCCTGTTGTTGCATAGCAGGACACAGCTTCGTGCTGTGAGGCAGTTTCAGCTACCTGTAGGTGCGGTGTTCCTGGTTGCAGTTGTGGAGTACCCATTAATTTCACACAGAACAAAGATTCCCTAGTAGGCCTGTACAGCACAAGCACATTTGGTGTGACATCAGTGATCAGGTGCTCATCCCAGCCAGGTGTCATGCAGCAGTGGGACGGTTCCAGCAACCTGCCTACCATGAGGACGGTGCCTGTCCTCAGTGTTCACAGTGGCGAGGCTTCACTGGTTCATCCTGTTAGTGCACTCATCAGGGTCAGAGGGCTAAAAAGCTGCCTCCATAGTATTGCAGGAGTCAGCCTGCTCACAGTGGGTGCTGAGCTGGCTCATGGTGGTGTAAGATGGTGCGTAGGACTACCTGGCTGGCCTGCTTGAGCTTCCTGGGGAGCCCCTCCTCAGTATTTCACAGGATCTTAGTTGGGCTGGTTCTCAACATGTTTCTGAACATCAGAAGCTAGTTTGGGGGCATAGTGTGATGAGGCTCTTTCTGTGGCACGTGTGACACAGGGAGCCTCTGTGTCAGCACATGAACCAAGTGTATGAAATGTGATTTTTCTAAACTAAAACCTCAGAATTCAGGTTTAATTGTTGTATTACCACTTGGAAATAACTCAAGTGGGTTTGGGGCTTCAGTTTTGGTACTTGGTCCCTAAAAGTTTCACCATTGCTGCCCTAGGTCTGTACACTTTTAGGGATTCCTCACCGGCATCCCAAGCAGAGATCCAGGCCTGAAATAGTGGCAGGCTTCCCCAGTAGCCTGGAATAACAGGATAGAGTGTGCTGTGTACTTAGATTCCATTATAACTTAATTTTAAATGTCCCCTAAGTTTTTGTGTGTAGAGATGTGGCCTGGTTAGAGGATGTGGGCCACTGGTGAGAAGCCTGGAACAGTGAATTCTTGTCCACGTCTCCTGCTTCTCTCTCTGATTCCTGCTATCATAGAGTGAACAACACTGTTCTAACATTCCATCTAAGGCCAGTCTGCCTGATGATCCACAGAATGAAACCTGAAAATCTTGAAGCAAATAAATCTCACCTCCTTTGAGTTGTGGGTGGTGGATATTTTGTCTCATTGATGAAAAAGTGGCTAAGAGAAAATTTGTACTCAAGAAAGGGAAGTTGCTCTGACTATACTTGATTTAGAAAATTCTGCTGCAACTGGTTTTTTGATGAAGTTTGAAAGATTTGGAGATGTTAGATATAGAAACCATGAAGTCCTGTAAGCAGGAATCGGTGGGAGATTCTGATTGGGGCTCAGAGGACAAGAAAGCTGATAGGAATGTGAACAATAACTGCCAGGCTCATGAGATTTCAGTTGGGAATAAATATTCTATTGGCAAGTGGCATGGAGACATTCTGGTAAAGAACTTCTCTATGTTTTGCTTAGGTTCTAAGACTTTGCGTGAGGCTAATTTTAAAAATCATAGACTAATCTAGCAGCGGAAATACAAAGTAGTCCAATGTTTAAGCTGTGGCAAGAATATTACTCGTGGCCATTTTTAGCAGTGTCTACACTCAGGAGAAAAAAAGAATGACATGTTTTGAAAAAACTTGCAGCTGGCTATAAAGAAAGTGCTTGCTAAGTGGAGACTGTGGAGAGTAAGTTTGTTGAAAACAAAACATTAACAGAAGTAAAGAAGTTTGCATCTTGACAAAAGTAAAAAGTGGCTTCAAGTATCTCAGGGATCAGCAAAACTCCACGCACTACAGGATCAAAGGCACAAAAATGTGAGCCTTTGCTCTGAGAAGAAGCCCAGAATCTCAGCTCATTCAGGGTAACCTGGGAAAGTGTTTCCCAGAGGATAGCCACATAAACCCTCAGAAACTGCTGTGGCCATAGCCCAAGGGCGCCAAGTTACTGTTTGAGCTGGTAGCAGACCTTGATGTCATCTATGTGGTGCTGGTTTCTCAGGCATGCAGAGTGCAAGACTGTGGAGTCATGAAGGATTCCACCCAGATCTCAGCAGGAAGCCTGAAAGGCCAAGAAGCGCAACCCTTGAGAAAGTAGTACATGAAGTGGTGAGTGAAACCCAAAAATACAGTGGAGAACCTAGAAATTGGGAAATGACAGAAATATGCAGAATCTACTGAGGAAATCGCAGCAAGCAAATGGAGTCCACCCAAAGCAGTTGTATGGATGGAAACTGGCAAACTCATAGGTATAGATGGAGACTGGCAAAGTTGTAGGGATTTGGCTGCTTAAGGTGCCATAATCTGTCCTGTGTTTGCCCTACTCCACAGTTGTGGTCTTGCTTTGGTCTCACTCCTATCTACACTATACCACTGTATGTTAGAAGTATTTAATTAATTTTCTTTTTGGTTTTTACCTGGGCTCATAGCTAAGGACTTATTTTGAGCCTGAGAGATTTCAGACTTGGCCTTCTTGGCAATGATAAACCTTTTAAGATTCTGATGATTATTGAGATGAAATAAATGCATTTTTATAACTAGATGGACACAAACCTTTTGGAGTCTAGTGGAAGAATTCTATGTTTTAGCTCTAGAATGTCCCCCAAAGTCTCATGCTCAGAAGTTGTGGGTAGCCATTAGGTTTGGAATAGGTGGGCCACTGGGACATGACCTTGTCCTTGGCTCCTCCTTTCTCTCCCTTTTCCCTGGCTGACAGACCATGAGAGGTTGTCTCCTGCCAGGCCCTTATACTCTGTTGTTTCTGCCTTATAGCCAGAACTTTGGATTGAAACAACTAGAAACTGTGAGTTAAATCATCTTCACCTCCTTTACATTGTGGGTGTTGACTATTGTGTCCCAGAGGACTGACGAAGTGACTAGTACAGTTCCCTTCTTTGTAAGACCATTGTGAGTCTCTGTGCCACTTGACATTTTTACCTGTCTTTGTTCATGAGTGTGCTCTGCTTCAAACACTCTAGTAGAGAAACCCTTGTTTTCCTTTGTTTTGGGGTGTGTGTGTGTGTGTGTGTGGAGAGAGAGAGAGAGAGAGAGAGAGAGAGAGAGAGAGAGAGAGAGAGAGAAGTATACCTGAAAGATTTAATTGGGCACTGTCCATACAATATTTCACTATTTTTTGATATTTTGCTTCTTAGCTTTTTAAAAATATTTATTTATCTATCTTTTATTTATTTTTAATTTATTTGGTTGTTATAGGGTCTCACTACACAGTTCGGACTCATAGTGATCCACCTGTTTTCAGCCTCCCTCGCACTGGGATTACAGAAGTGTGCCACCACACCCAGATTCATTCTTAACTCTTCAACAGATGGAAAAAAAAAAAACGAACTGCAGAATAAAGGGTTAGAAAAAGGAGGGAGAGAAAGGCAAGCAGGATGGAGATGATAAAAAGAATTAATATGAATTATGTTCATGTATTAACTCCTCACAAGGAATGCAATCATTATGACCATAAAAATGTACTAATAAAAAAACTGAAAAAAGAAGCTTTAAATGATAAATTTAAGATTACTAAGAGTCACATTTGATCATAATGTTAAAATGTTCAAGTCCACAATTTTTATAAGGGAGATATCTAATATTTTAGTCACAGTCTGGCTTAGGAGAGCATCAGTTAATTGCTTCATATCTTACTAAATGATCAGCGGATGATCTGTCAAGCCTATCAAATAGGAAGAAAGTTTTGGGAAGCGTACTGAGGGTGTTTGTGCACAATAGTATCCAAAGGAATAATCTCCTAGCAGTAGCCATAAGAAGGCAGCGAGTGATGCTAAATGCGTTTTCTATTTACATAGCAAAATGTCAAGGAAAGGAGACAACAGCTCTGGATTAACCCTCAGAGATCCAGGCGGCATGCTAGAAGGCTACATCTCCATTTCAAACCGAAAGATACAGTTCGTTATGATAAACATAGTAAATTACTTATATCATTAGGTCTTTTTCATATTTTTAAATATCACTCAATTATTTTATTACCTATTCGGTTGCTATATAATTTTTTTGGACCAAGACTCTAACTCAGGACCTGGCGCTTGGATGCTATGCTATAGTGTTACATCCATGGCTGTGAACTCTGAAGAAGTAAGTAGTCCTTCTAATGTAGCAGATATTTATAGTAATATGCTCTTTTCTGGGTTTCTTCAGACAAATGTAGTCTTTACTGTAAGTACTTTGTCTCTCAGAAAAACAAACCATTCATCGTGTGCTGCCGTGTAGCCTTGCAGAGAAGCCTGCTGCATCACAAGATCAATAATAATGTGTTCTCCTTCTTTAGGCATGATTTGAGACTTCTTTCATGAATAACTGAAAGCCTGTAGAAAAGATAGTGCTGCTGCTACTCAGCACATTTAGTCTTCTTTTAGATGCAATATGCAATTTAATTTGGATTTAACTTCCCTCCTCTGTAATCTGTACTTCTTTCAGAACGCCTTTATAAAGGCAATGGCAAATCAGAGGGATGTAGAAAGTGTGCATTTTAAACATAAGGCAAGAGTTATTGGATCTACCATGTGTCATATCTTTGTTCTTGGTTCATCAGGCTACAATTCATGCCAGATCATTTATCTTATTTTTATTTCAAGACTCCAATTGATACACTATGTGGCATAGCAGTTAGGGGAAATGATTAATAGGTCTTTTTAGCTTCTGATAAATGGTTGAGAATATAAAAATGGAACAAAAGAAACAACAACTATAGAAGATATCACCGGTGACCCAGAAGTGGAATTGCAATTTTGCAACTATTTCTTGGATACAGCTATATCTGTAATCTTGAATTAATTCTGTGTTTTCCCACTCAGAGTTTCTTGATTATAAGTCGATTTTTATTCTTAATTTACTTCTGCTAATGTGATAAATCAGTACTGCATTTAAAACAGAGTATACATGAAAGATTTTTAAAACTGCTTTTAGGTCTGTATAGTTTGAAATTAAAAGGTGCTTTGGTTCAGGTGGGGTACAAGCTGCATGTGTGGAACCTTGAGGCCCTAGTTTGTCTGGGGCTATGACTCGATTCTGTCAATTCAGGAGGCCACTGAACTGCATGCCACCGTTAATCAAGTGGCCTACTTGGTGGTTCAGAGAGCTGAAAACACCAGGTCAGGTACTTTTTTCAATTTGATGTTTTCATGTTTTCACCATTTTGTCATGCTAGTTACTTAATTTTCTCATTGTATATTTATTTTTTCATGCACATGAGAAAAATAAATCGGCATGCAGGTGTTACCATGATTTTTAACCTGAATAATTTTCTGGCAATGCATTTTATCCCAAACCTCACAAAAGAAATACTAAAAGTTCACAGCAAGAGATGTAGGGTGTCTCCAAAAATAGATATTCTTCAGCAGCATGAAAAATGATGAGAATTTATTTTTAAATTTACCAATCAAATTTATACCAAAGTATTATCATTACCATCATCTACTTCATACTTACTAGAAATACTTAAGCAAATATCAGTAATCACTATAATAGATTCATGAAGATATTTACTTAGTCTTCCGAAATAAAATGAAGGAGAGAGCTGAACAATTACCAAATACATTTTATCTACAAAGACAAAACCTGAGAGCAGGAGGATAACTGAATTTGAGGCCAGCTTAGGCTACATGAATGCGTTCAAAGCCAGCCTGATCACATAGAGAGACCCTGTCTTAAAAAAAAAAAAAAGAACCTGGACAAATATCTGCTGGAGAGGCTGAAAACAGGAGGATCATTACAAGTCTGAGCTGTGTAGTGAGACCCTATACCAAATACGTAAATGAAAAAAAAGAAAAAGAAATTTCCATTCTTAACAAATATCTGTCTAAGCAAAATATTATTCTCAATTAAAAGGCCCTTTAATTCATTTACTATTTTTAAAAATATTAATGACTAGCTCAACAAATATTTAATGGATTTTTATCAGAAACTTTTGGTCATGCAAAGCCTAAGAGCAATTTGAAGAAGTTGTAGAAATGGAGATTTACATGAAGCTAACCCCCTTTCTCCAACATTATCCGCTCACCAAAATGTCAGTGTGATCTCCTGTTATGTCATATGAAAAACAAATTGTAAAATTGAAAATATGATATGATCTATGAAAAGCACATGAAACAAACCACAGCATAACTTCTGACTCACACATATTGTACCTTCAGCTAAGTGTAAACATGTAGACAATTTTCAAGGTAGAAAAACAACTTCAGAATTTATGTCTTCAGCCTTGGCAGAGAGAGGTCCCTACAACATCCAAGTTATATGTATTGTGCCATAGTCCACGTTATTCCCCCTAATATTCTAGCAAAATAGAGGAGCTAACTGCCACATAAGGCAAAATAAGTTGTCACAGAAGATGCAGAGGAAGCAACTCATCAGCAGTATATTCATTGGAGGACACTTACTTGGTAGTGATGCTCTCCACACTGCCATCTGTGCTTCTCTTTTCTATTGTGTAATAAAACAACTTAAGTTCTCAGAAGAAGAAAGAAGTAAAAATAAATATAGGCATTCATTTGCTAATTTTTTTTTATTTCTTGAGCACTTAGCAAGCATGCAACGCCATCAATCATAATGTTGTGTCCTCCAAAACAAAGGTAAAACAAAACGTGGGTTTTCCAACTTCCAAGTAGAAAATATTTCCATTATGAAAATTAGTTTTGAAAAAATGAAGCTATATCTTTTTGTCTTGTAAGATATTGTTAAAGAAATAAAAAAAACTACAAACCTAAGCCTAAGCCTAGAAATATAGATCTTTTCCCAAAAAGTATAGAGGAAATCACAGAAGAAGCCTCTCTGATCACTTTTCTTTCTTTCTATATTTTCCTGCACACTGGTGGAAACAAAGACCTATCTGAAAATAAAATGGTAATAAGTTATTTTACCTAAATGAAATGGAATTTTACCTGAAAGGGCCACCTTTTGTCTTGCATTGTGAAACAGCAGTAATTTAATTTAGCAGCCCATTAACCTCCCATGGAACAGATATAGAAATCATGGTAAAACTGCCTTGGTATTTGTCTTGAGCCATGAAATAGATCCCAAGACCAATAAAAGAACTCAGCTAAGTGACTTATCTAAAATGTACACCAGTGGCAAAGAAGAGGATTCAAGCTTAATTAAAAGCAAATACTATACAGTTCCCTCTTTCTACATTTCAATAGTTGTTACTTCACTCAGGTATAGTTTCAAAGTAATTTTCTCATTTTTACCTAATAAGGTTTCTTTTCTTTTTTCTCTCTCTCTTTACTTTTTAAGGCAGAATTTGCATGAATCTAGAAACCTCCCAAAAGAACCTAATTCCATTTAAAAATTAAAACTAACTCTGCTTCTCAAATATTTGGTTAGAAATTTTGCCTATTTAAATTCATAAAATACCATATCTATATAAGTATATTATATTAATTATATCATCTGAAATTAAAATTTTAAAAGGCTGTAGAGAAACTATTTTCACATTTTATATAAAAAGGAAATAGATTTACATGCAGGAACTTGGCAAATAGTTGCAAGAATACATATAGTGAAGAAGCAGTCTCAGGAGTCAAGGTGATAGTCTATTAAGAAAACTCAAAATAATTCATTTGAAAATAATGTGAAAGAAAGTATTTAATGCTATGTAGAATAATAAAATATTACATAACCCTGCAGGTTATTAAATCTTTTCATTAGTAATAAAATGCGCCAAGGGTTTAAAAACCAAACAGATTTTTAAATGGAATCACTAAATTAACACAGCAACTGAAAGTGTACTTTTCACAATATTGGAAGCCTATGTTATAAAAACACCAACCTCTGGACTACATTTTAGCCAGTGCTATTGCTGTTGTAAATATGAATGTGGTACCAGAAAGGGGAGTATCAAGCTATTCCAATAGCTTAATGCATTATTTTCTTTCAGATCTGAAAATCCTTCAGTCTAGCATTTTTTGAACCAGTGATACATTTCCCAGTGCTGGTATCTTTTCTCTTTGCAAAACTTAGGTTGTAGAAAAATTTCAGATTTCCTTACATCTTTGTCTGTAAGATACTTCTTTGTCCAGTCTTGAGGACTCTACGAAAGAAATTTCAAATTTGGAGCCTATAAGCAGTGCCCAACAGGGCCAATGAGATAGCTCAGTGGACTAAACACCTGCTTAAGCAAGTGCAGGTACCAAGGTTTGATGCCCAGCACCACATGCCGTGCCGGCTCTGCCTTGGGCATGCTGAGCCAGTCACTGAGACCAGTTGTGGTGGCACAAGCCTGTAAGCCCAGCACTATGGAGGCTGAAACAGGAGGATCACTACAAGTCCAAGCTCTGTAGTGAGACCCTGTACCAAATACATTAAAAAACATAGTAATCAATTAAAAAAAGAAGAACTCAACATCTGTCAAATCCCAGAAAATCTTTGCATCAAGTAATTTTACTAGTTGTAAAGTGCCACCTTGTAGAAATAAGTAGGTGATAGAGAGCAAAGCAAAATTACAATATTTAATTTAGGTCAGAATGTAAAGGATAACATACTGAAGGATATTTAGATTCAGTGCAATTCCAGAGGAAAGGAGAGAAGAAAAGAGCAAATGCGGCAGGAAAGGAGAAAAGGTAACAAGTAATAAAGCCATTGTCTATGTAGCCACCACTGATAAAAGGAGCAGCTAAGCCCTGGAACATGACAGAGGCACTCTGTAGGGCCACAGAGAAGGCTGGGTCTCAAGACAGTGTCTCTGTAAACAAACAGGAACCTTTTCCTCCACTATTTCCGACTGGTCCATGTCTGCCCCGTGGAGTGGCAACAGCCGTACAATTTTGCTTTGGAGAGTGCGTGAATGGGGGAACAGACTTGGGACCCGTTAGGTACGAGGTAAAAGAATTTTCTGAAATGAAAATAAGAAAGAAGAGTAGGTTTAGAGCAACATATGCAGACAAGATATAAAGTGAGTCTCCTAGATAGGAATCAACACAGTCAGGGAAACGGACCAGGACTTTCATAGGGTTTGAGGACCTGGGAGAATTATCTAGGCAAATTTAGATATTTTAAGAATGATTTTATTTTTATGGTTCCTGTTGGCATTTCAGGAATAACAGTATCTTATCTAATGCTATGCTTTAAAATTGCAAATCAACAAGGCCATTCACACTGGTCTCACAAGAACTCCTCTGGTTTTTATATAATGATATCAGCACTTATTGGGAAGAAGGAATAGATCTTAGATCTACTTTGGTCTTGAGCTGTTGACTGTTCGGTGAGTCCTGGGCAGGACTGCGTCAGCAGAGAAATGTGGCTGAAAGTTTTAACCCTTTTGTCACATCTTCTTGATTTGCCACGGGTCTGCCCTGAGTGACAGCTGGAGATGGTAAACCCTTCAGGGCTCCAGGGCTGCCAACATGCAGGCAATGCAGGCAATGCATTCAACTGATGTATATGGAAGCTCCATATGGAAGCTCCATAACTGCAAAAGCAGTACAAGCTATTCCTTGGGATACTCTGGCCAGGCAAATAAATGTACACACCCAAGGTTGTGCAGAAATTGATCCTGTATGAAGAATAAACCTACATTGCAAAATCAGAAGGAAATCTCTTCCATCTTGGTGTTTCTGTAATAACATATGCCGGTAATTTAATTTTGACCCATTTTATCATTATTACTTATGTGTATATCTGCTTAAGGTTGTGAATTCTCTAGGTAGGGTCACTTTACTTCTGGATTAGCTCAAAATTCAGTTTAAGTTTAGATTTAATTTTAATTTTGGTTTAACATTAAATAATATCGTAATTCTCTTCTCTTGCAGCAGTCTGATTTGGATGTTCAGTTATAGGATTGCTGTCCTCCAATGTTGTGGGCTATGACCCATTTAATCCTAAAAGTATGTTAGTGCCTAGTATAACACCCAGGCCATAATTTGTGCTCAGCCAGTTGGAGACCTTTTTAAAAAGGAAAGAGAAAGAGGGTCATATTGAAGAATACTTTGGAAAATTAAAAAGAAAACAAGAATACTGGCAACACTAAGTGAAAAATATAATTTCTTTCACAGAATTTCATAGACAGTGAAATACTAAAATTCAAACACATCGAGTATACAAATCAGGACAGGCCAGATAGCTCAGCAAACTAAAGCTGCTGTTTAGGCAGATGCATGAACTGGGGTTAGATTCCCAGGGTGCTGTGCCGGCCCCGCCCCCAGGGCACACTGAGATCGTGGTTGAGACTGGGCGTGGTGGCGCACGCCTGTAATCCCAGCATTTGGGAGGATGAAAACAGGAGGATCACTCTTAGTCCGATCTGTGTAGTGAGACCCTGTAGACCCTGCACTAAATACTATATATATATATATATATATATATATATATATATAGTACTATATATATATATATATATGCCAATTTTTGTTGCTGAGACAACTGTAAGAGGGGTATTAGTAGATAAGTGAACAATAATAGCTATAATTCACACAGTGGTTATTTTGTGCGGACACTGCGCCGTTTTCCTGGATTGCTGTGTTGCTGGCAGCCCCTGCCAGTCCCTGCCCAGTGAGATACTGCACTTTCCCGGCACATCACGGACTTACTTGAGGTGCCAGCGCGTCCGATCAAAACGCCCTTTCATCCTCCCCTCCGCTGAAGCAAGGGGCTGCAGTGAGATAGAGTGATGGAGCCTGAGACGTGCAGCAGTAGTTCCTCAGGGTTTTGGAAATGCTCTGTTTCCTTGGTACAGGCGGACGCTGCCGTCTCTTTATCCTCCCTTTCTTGGAATGTTGATGCTAGACTCTCAGGAGCTACAAAACCTTCACAAGCGCGAGTATAAAAATTGCACACATCACTCCAGAGCTGCCAAATTCCAGGCTCCTTATTATATGTGAGAAATAAATCTCTAAGTCTTTTTTAAAAATCCTTAATTCTTTACACCAGTATTAATTGAATTTTAATTGCTTATGCAATTTCAGATACATTTTGGCTTCATACAATATTCCTATGGAGTTTTATGTTAAATAATACAAAATTTGGATCCGTTGAATGAAAGTATAATTCATTAATTCATTTTTCATCATTAATTTCAAATATTTATCTCAAATCTATAATATACCATAAGATAGCAGTATGCTAGGAAGCTAAAGAATAATGTCCCTTATTTTTATCACATCACCAAAATATTACTGTTTAATCCCTAAATTTATAAAACTATGGTACTCTAGTTAACCAAACTAAAAAGAGTAATCACTTGAATATGTTAGGCACGAAATTTTAAGATTATTGAGAAAAAACAGAAAATTTGCCTTGGACTTCAATGTTGGCGAAGTAGAAGTTGTAAAAAAGTTGAAAAAAATGGGAAAAATAGAGTTGGGTGGTGACTCCAGCAGACTGTGGCTGACAAGCAGAGGCCGAGACTCGGGGCCTGTTGGTCAGGTGCGCTAGTTCTTCTACATTCTGCTACAAGTTCCCTAAAATACAGGGCCGGGACTTCGGGAGGCAGCTTCAGTCGGAGGTCGCAATCAAGTGATTCTTTTTTTCTTGCGAGAACAACCAGACTTGACAGAAAGCACTGTTACCTGAGCATCGCTTCCCTGGCACACCAAATGCATCTTCTAAGAACTGTGCTCAGATACTCATACTAGGCTCTTACACAGGAAAAAATGATTCTTGATCTGAGATCTGAAAAGCGAAGCAAAAGTGAGAAACACAATTACTTTTGCTCAGTTTTAAAGTTGTTTTTGGTTAGAGAACTTTTTCTGTTTATTCTCTGTCTCTGTCTCTGTCTGTCTCTCTCTCTCTCTCTCTCTCTCTCTCTCTCTCTCTCTCTCTCTCTCTCTCTCTCTCTCTGACTGTATCTCTGCTTTTAATATTCCCTGTTATGGTTTGTGTCTAGGTGGCACCCCCAAAGCCTCATGCAGTCCCTGGGGTGGGCTTATAGAGTTTTTGATTAATTCATGATTCAATGCTGGGATTATGGATGTGAGTGCTACACCTGCCCTGGGGCAGATAGCCTGCATACAATAGAGGGACGGGAGACAGACTTGCTGGCCACCACAGCCACTGCTCCTCCCTTTGCTCTTTGCTGTCTTCTGCTGCCATGATCTGCTGCCCTCTGCCATGTGCCATCCTACCTTGGAGCCAGCCAAGTGCGGACTGAAACCTCCACTAACTGCGAGCTAAATAAACCTTTCCTTCCTTAATTTTGGGTGTTGGGCATTCTGTCACAGCAACCTAGCCCAACACACAAAATATGGATATTCCATTGCCATTTAAATATTGTAGGTGCATGGATTCAGTAAAATATTCCAGTACAGTCCAGTAGTCCGTAATAGTAGTGGGTTATCCTTAGGACTCCCAATGTCAGAAGTTGTTGACTTTACAACTCAGCATATTAATATGGCTTTACTTTTCATACCTCATTATTATACTTTTCTGCTAGAAGTATACTATCTTATTAAGAAGTCCTCATAAAAATCTTGCTAAGGAAAATAGAACTTTCTCTCCACTTTTAAAGTTAAATATTAGGGTTTCTAAATCTCAAAACTATAGTTTGATTCCATGAACATTAAAGTGTCCCATTTGTGTAGATGTTTAGAATGTATACCTTCTTTCCCAAATCAAGATTTTCTAGAGGGGAAGTGTCTTGGTTGTGGTGGTTGTTACCTCATCAGAAAGGATCCAGTCTTTTCTGACAGGAGCTGAAGGTGATTTGTGGTCCTGATTTGATTCCATCTTTTCAAAAGCAGAGCAATGTCCTGCATGGGGAACTGGGAGGGAGGGACTCATGACCCTGTCCTTGTCAGATCCATGCAAAAAAGAGGATGGCAGCCACAAATAATCATGTACCAAGTAAAGATAATTTCTTAAAACCATTCTTAGGAAGCCCAAAATATACATAAAGAGCAAAATAAATAACAATGAGCAATAGAGCAATAGGTCTTTTGCAAATGGGAAGGGGACTATGAGATGGAGAAAGGAGAGGGGGGAGAGGGGAAGAGGCTGAAGAAAGAATCTCATTCAATCACTGTGCCTGGCAGCCAGCCAAGCGCTCCACTGAGATTTTACCACAACTAATGGGTGAAAAACTCCTAACAGCAAATAAATCGGGATTTATTTTCAATTCTCAAAAGCATGAGTATTCTAAAGTAGCATGTTAATTTCTAGTTTTAAGAACAATATATGTTGACTATAGAAAAGTTCAAATACATTGGAACACAAAGCAGTAAAAGATAAACCAGTAATCAATAATAGCTATTGTTAAGAGCTTTCTCTACATATATATATTTACGTGTGTGTATTTTCTGTTTCTTATATGCTTGTGCTTATGTTGTTTTGTAAATAGGTTGCAAGCTAAATAAATGTCTATACATGTTGAATTCAGCCAAAGGGGTATGAGTTTGTGACCTGTTTTTTAGCATTTACTTTCTACATATGACAACAATTGGATGCTTATTTAGAAGCCAAAAAGAAAAGGTAGAACCGGGAATTAATAGAAAAAAATTTGGAAAAAAGGGGTTGCCATTCAGATATAAAACCAATAAAGAGCTAATCAGGCTAAAGTATTTTCCGCAGGAAATTAGAATAGCTGAAATTCCCAGTTATTGGAAGTATTAGTATATGCATCTATGAAGTATATATCAGTACATTTTTGATGAGATAAAGCTTACTAGTAAATTTATAAAGAATTAAATATTCACAAAGAAGAATTACAAACAGCAAATCACACAAAATGGTACCAGTGATACCAGATCTTGTTGTCTTGAATGTAGGCAAACAATCAGCAAATTTCAGCTCTGCTTTCCAAATACACAGTGTTTGATCGCTGGACTGGAGGGTGCTGTATTGGCAAAGTTTGCCCCTGCATCTTGAGTTTCAAGAGCATTGAAGTCAACTTGTGATATAACTCTCTTGAAAGAGTGCTCCCATAGTAGACATTAAAAAATGCAGAGTTTTACAAAAATATACCCCTACAACCACAGGATACCACTCCAGCTGAACTAAAACTCTTCCATTATGGGCAAGGTTAGGTTGTAATTTTTTTTTTTAATTTTAGCAGAATTTGCTTTTACATAACTTTCTCTGTCAACAACTTTTTAAGTTTATATGATCATTTTAGATGATCTGGCATACTGAGGCAATTGCTAGTGTAGTTATAAATATAAAATCCAAAGTTTATAGGAGATATTTTCCCCCATATTGTGTTTCACCTAAATAGGTCAAACACTCTCCATCTTATTGAAAGGTCAGAGGAGTTTTTGTAAGGTCTTTCAAACAAGAATCAAACACTGCCTAGGACTTGAAGTGGGAAAACGTATTGCTTTCCAAAGAAGAGGGGCTGGGCTTGACCCAAAGCACAAAAGCTAAGTAGGGTAGAGAGAATGAGAGCAGGGCATGAAACCAAACTGGCTCAAAAAAATGCCTAGAGCAAAGCAAAGAAATATAGGAGCCTCCTGAAGTGCTGGCTTCAGGGATGCAGGCCAATGATTCGGATAATTAATTGTGTACCAAACTCCCCTTACTGTTCTAGATCCTTTAGTCACAGAATTTTTTTTTTTTAGAAAATTTTAAGGGGATAGAAAATTCAACTGAATTGCATCGAATATTTAAAAGCACACAATTTAGACTGCTATTTTGGAAGTGAAGCAGAAGGCAAAAATTTCTGAACTGATTGTTTTCCTGTGTATGACACATATATGTGCTGCATTTCTAGAATTCCATGCTAAATATACAATGCTTAGTACAAAACTTAAGATAACCGATACTGAAATAAAATATTTTCCAGTGATTAAGATGGTTGCCTGCCAAAAATAAGGCGCTTTTCCTTTTGGTTTTTGTTCAAAAGTTAATGCATTTCCACATATTCAGCTGAATTCTATAGATTTGAGCTTAGTGGTATTCACTGCTTGACATGTGTGTTAGTTCATTGTGTCAACTTGGCTGAATCAGCTCGGGCAGTTCTCAGCATGGGGGCCTAGCCCTGCAGGTGGGCAGGGCCCAGGAATTGAGAAAGGCAGGAAGCTGCCTTGCCTGGTTTCCTTCTGCCCCACCCTGCTTCTGGGGAGAAGTCTGTCTTAGCCATGCCACTTTGGAGGAGCTCCGATCTTCACTGTGGAGCGCTGGTCTTCGCAGTCAGCGTCGAAGGAAGAGAGAGGCTGGATGGACGCCGCTGCAGCTGCTGCTCCTCCTCTGCTCTTCATTGTTTTCTGCCGCATGAACTGCTGTCGTTTGCCTTGCAGCCAGCGGAATATGGACTGAACCCTCCAGTAACTGTGAGCTAATAAACCTTTCCTTCCTTCATTTTGAGTGTGGGGTAGTTGTCCCAGCAAGGAGTAAAAAGTAACTAAGACAATATTTATCTTCTTCAAACGCATTATTTATCTTTGGAATTAAAGTTAGACTCATCAAGCAAGAATACATCTGAATTCACACAGGTAAAGGTCCTTTTCTGTCATAGACATTATAAGACTTCTTTGAACCTCCTTTGAGGTTCCTCAACTATTCGATTTAATGTCTTTTTTAGTTATTAGTAGCAATGCCTTCATCTCTTACTTGCTTTAATATATCAGATATATTACCTTTGTATACGGTTTTCTGAAAATTCACAAAATTTACTTGGCAGAGTTTTTTACTGACTGCTCATTTACTCTACAGTAACAAATCTATAAGTTTATAAAATTTGTAATCTTCAGTGTTTTAGCTATATTTTAATATTTGATTAGTCTTTTGCCCTATTTCTCTTATTTTTACTATAGTCTACATGCAACTTTACTCAAATTAAATAAAAATTAATAGCTCTTTTTTCCAGTAATTTTTTTTACTTGATATTACATATTCACTTTATTTCTTTTTCCACCTTTCAACCAGTCTGTAATTTTGTTTACTTTTTGCTACAAGAATTAAAAACTCTGGCTATTTGTTTTGCACCCCATTACCCTTTTCTTCCAAGGAGAACATTTTAAAAAACTATCACCAAGACAAAAGTGTCATGCAGGTATGCACAGACTCCTCTGTCTTTCTAAAGTATTATAATTACTTCTCCAACTCTTCCCACAGGTGTTTTATACTTGGCTTCTATTCAAATGTCACTAATCTTTTTGCACAGGTGGATCTCGTTTTCCATGTAATGGAGGTGGTGACCTTTGATCTATGTGTTCACATAAAGCAAGAACTGAAGAGGCAGGGCCTGGATGAAAGTTCATTCAGTGTCTGTGGAGAAACAGCACAGTTCAAAACAGTGGATTTGGTTAATGGAAATGATATTTGATATTTATGGTGGAAAACACTCTTGCTGTATCCTAAATTTCAAGGTAGTTTTTAAAAATATTTAGCTGATACACGAAAAGTATACACATTACTGGAGTACTGTGTAATGTTTCATTATATTTATAAATTAAAAGTAGATAATTGGGTGTTGGTAGTATAGAAAATCCAGTGAAGAAGCCTTTGAACTTAGAAGGCTCTCAATTTCAGTGTGAATTCTTGGGTGACAGTAACTAAAACGAGTTGAACATACTGAGGAACAGGGGCCAAGTTTAGATGCACATTTGACTGCACTTACAGATTATATTTGTATATGTCATGAAAAATAGCTCTAGTAAATAGGACTAAAATCTATGTGAGTGAGAATTTTCCTTTAAGATCTTCTTTTGTGAAGAAAAATAATGTGAAAGTACTTCTCCTTGTTGTTCTTCTGTTTAGGATCCCTCACTAGATTGTCAGTGATTATAAAAAATTGACATGAAAACACAGTAAAATTTAGACTCATAGTTTTTTTTTTATCTTCCTAAAGCATTGGCTCTTCCAGGAGTTCACATCCCTAAACAAATGGTTGAGAAATATAGGCAAATCTTCCAGCATATACAGTAAGAAGTGTTTTATATGTAACAAGATGTCATACTGGGATTGAAAAAATTCTGTCTTTTCATTGGAAATAGAGCCCAAAGGTGAGGCCAAGGTGGTAGTAATCCTGCATTTGTATTGCAAAGATATCAGTGAGTCCCCATCAGTTAGGACAACTGTCCACCTGGGGCCCTCACTAAGAGAAGGAACATATGATCCTATTATCAAAATGACTTCTTCATCCTCACTTTGGTTAATTTAAGAAAGGGAAGATTATGCTTAGATTGGAGTATAATGTTTGTGGAAATAGTGCTGCCTTCTTTTGTGACATTCAGTGTGTGAGGAAGGGCCAAGGGAAAATTCCAGGGTCTCCTATGGAGAGAGGAGCATGCTGAAGAAGAGCCTGGTATCTGCTTCCTGAGTGAGTGACCACCGAGCTCCTAGATCACAGATCTATCCAGGTGCCACCACCAGCACGGAATGTGGTGACAAAAGTCTGGAGCAAACTGCCTGAAATCCACAGTTTCTAGGATGCTATCATTTTTAGGAATTGCTACGCTCTCTGCATATGATGAAGGAAAGGGAGGTGGGGCTTGAAATGTGTGCCAGCATGTTGTGGACAGTTACGGAAAACATAGCCTGTCCAGGGGTTTCTTAAAGCATTGGAGTAACATCGCATCAGGATTGGAAAGAACTGGGTCAGCAACCTAGGAAGAAGAATGCTCCTTCCCAATTTTGCTGCCCCCAACAAATTAAGAAGGATACTGTTGTAGGTCCCTGTCGGAGTATATAGAGAGATAAAGCATGGAAACAAAAAGTAGGAAACCATGTGACTACTGAGCCAAGAAGGGTGCAGAACCCCAAAGAGAGACTGTGGCATACCCTGATTGACACTGGCAGTGCACTGTCCCTCTGAGGAGAGGATAGTTCAGTGGATGAGGCTGACAGGACAAATGCTATGCCAAGACTCAGGAGGAGCCCTGAAGCCATCACGGCCTCTAGGGGAGGAACTAGGCTGGACTAGAGCAAGCCCGAGACCCTGACTCCTTGTTATTTTCCTGCGTGGAACTTCCTTCCTTCCAATTTCAAATAAAAATTATTCTTTTTAGTCTCTCTAAATTATTGACATTTCATTTCCAATCAGTTCTATTCAATTCTCTTTGGGACAGATTGATTACACAAAATTGATATTACTAAAATGGTATTGACCATCTTTAATAAGACTAAGACAAATTCCCTAATAGTGCTTGATACATTTTTCTCAATTATATATGCCTGTTCTTGTCCCTAACATGTTCTAATAACTGACCATATATAGCCAGGTAGGAACCTAGACATATCAGAACACATTGCATAAAATAGACTGGACTATATTGGATTACTCTGCTGAATTCATACACCTACAATATATGAACAGCAATGGAATACACATCTCTGACAAAAGTAAACAAAAAAAAGGATATAAATGGACCATTTTATAGTGGAAAATATATAGATATATATGAATGTATATACAAAATAGCATAAATATATAGCTAGTTTCTCTTAGTTCAATGAGAATAAGGTTTTGAACTAATAGTGTTTAGACAGGATATCATGTCTTCATCTTGTACTAGGAACAACTACTACAAGGACAACAGTATGCAATGTATTAATTATTGTAACTGTACTACTAACCTGTTTTGAAACTATCTCATTGCTACTTCTTTCTCAATAAAATTATTTTTTAAAAAAAGACTGAACTTCAATGAACCAGCTTTGTGAGTTAAATACTAAAATCATCATGTAGTTATCATTTGTCACCCCTTTGGCAATTTTTCTGCTTTCCATATAGGTAAGTCCTCAATCACTTTGTGATTGAGGACTGATCCATTTTTACTCTGCACATCCAGATCACTGCATGCACCTTAAGGCCCAGTATGTACAGCAGGTGCATGCGCAAGCTCAGCTGAGTGAGACTCTTTTTGTCCTGGACACACAGAGTAACTGGTAACTAAGCCTGCAGAACTGAAAAGTAATCTTTAATCAAAAAGCTGTAGACTGAAACTGCTAGAAGGGGCCTGCCACCATCAGAAGAAGGCTGGAATACAGGGCAGCCAGCACAGCGCATCAAGAACCAGCAGGTGAGAGGAGCAAGGTCCTACCTGAGTCTCACAATGTCACACTGAACCCTGAATTCAGTCCAGTGCCAAATCCAGTCCAGTTTGATTTCTGAGCTGGACTGGGTTAAGTTTTCTGTGCTTTGGAATGAAAAGAATATTAAGTGACTTACATGATTTTATGAATAAAGAAACTGAGATTGAGGAAGCTTTAATCTGGCCAAGAGCACTCAGTGAAGTAGCAGACATGGATTTTGAATCCAAGGTTAGTCTGTCTGTCTGTCTGTCTGTCTGTCTGTCTGTGTCTGTCTGTCTCTCTCTCTCTCTCTCTCTCTCTCTCTCTCTCTCTCTCTCTCTCTCAATACCATGCCTTTGCTAATACATTATAAGGCTGAAGGGTGGCACTTTCCTGTTGAGGGCTGTCAGGGTAGATTTTATATGTCAACTTGAGTAGCCTGTGGTTGCTTGATATTGTATGATCCTAGATCTAGCTGTGAGGACATTTCTGGATGCAATTAATAAAAATATTTACAATCAGCTGACTTTCAAATAAATCAGATTATCGACTCTAATGCATGTGATCCTCATCTAATCAATTGAAGATCTTGAGAATGAAGACTGAGGGTTCTGAGAAAATAAGAAATTTTTCCTCAAGAATGTAACACAGAAAGCTTTTGTCAGCTTCCAGCCTGTCAACACTTCCCACAGTTTTCTGTCTTGCCAGTCCCTCAGTCACACAATTGCTTAAAATCTGTCTCCCAGTGATGAATATATATATATATATATATATATATATATATATATATATGGCATATATTATCCTATATCTATTAATATATTATATATAATTAAACAGATAATTATAAGCATGCTGATCTCTTTCTCCACTTGTGTTTGTACAATTGCCTCTGTTTCCCTGTAGGACTTTGATTGATTTAAAAAAAAAAAAAAAAGAAAGAAAGAAAAAGCAGCTGAAAATTCTCCAGGAGAATGTGGTAAAGGGCCAAAGGAAAGGGATTTTTATCTCAATTGGTCATATCCTAGACAAGAAATACAAAATTTCACAATGAAGCCCAGAAAGATGCTTTTATAAGAGTATTTGTCACATGTTTTTATTAAAAATATTTATTTTTCCAGTGAAAAGAGTTTTGAAGGTTTGAAAATAATTTGTCAAATGGTTCTTGTGCAAAAAATTTTTGAAACATAAAATTGTATAATAAAATTTAACTAAACTATTTTGTTAGGATAGATATGAGAGATTTTTATATTCTTTTAAAGAGTTTGTGGGGAGACTATGAAAAGGAAACTGGTCGGTTCTCCTGTGAGTCACACAGATTTCTCCTGTCATTTTCTCCTGAATTCACTGTGTCTCCTTGGAAGATGTAGCGTTGTTCAATGCAGTGCAGAGGGGTGCTGAGCACTCAGCTTGGCTTCACACTGCGATCATGCTGACGTTTGCTAAAATGCCCAAGCCCAACGGGATAAATAATTCACAGTTTCCCTGAAAGATATGAGGGAAGGGGGTTGAGGGACTGATAAAGAACGCTGCTGTCCTCATCTGCTTTCAAGGGCTGCAAGGGCTGTCAGTTCTGTCCAATGCACAAATACACCATGAAATCCCCAGCCCCAAATTGAGCTTCTCACTACACAGCCTCAGCCACTCTTAAGTTCTGTTCTACAAATACTACAGGCGTGGACAGATGAGTCACAATTTGCAGCTCAAACCATAAAGAATTTGCAGAGAGATAATAAGAGAAAAGAGAAGGTTTAGTGGGTTTGGAAAATTCTTTTCCTTTTAAGACACTATAAAACGTGAGGCAGGAGCACAATGGCTTAATGAGTTTCTGTCTCTGTACTGTGACAAATCTACAATTTGGCCATTGTGAAAGTAATGATATGTTTCATTAATTTCATATGTTCTTTTAATAGAGTATTTGGAGGGAAGGCATTTTTGCTTTAGAAATGGGAGCAAAAGAAAGCTGATAAAAGCTTCAAGTTGGTGTTCAGTATTTCCTGGAATGCATTAATAACATTCAACTAACTGCCTTTTCAAACACACAGACAAATCTCAAAGGGAGGCTTTGTCTTTACAGTCATAACCCTAATAATAGAAGATTAGAAATCTTTATGTCCTAGTCTCCCCCCAGAGCCCACAGTCCCTACCCTCCTGTTTGTGCAGGCGTGCTTGCAAACACACCAGAAAAGCACTTTTACTCACACATTTGCATCTGGAATGTAGTGCACTGCAGCTCCACCTCCTTGGGCACCGTGGGTCACTCTCCTCTGGGTGATTTCCAAGTAGCTTATGGGGACTGCTCTTCAGAATCAAGTCATGGGATCCCTAAGGTCTCGTCTGACTTTTCACTACTACCATCACCATGGAATTCTTTAAGTTAGGGTTCTCTAGAGATGGGTTCAAGTGCCAATTTGTGAGGACATCCAGAAAACACTTTCAGGAATGGAGATATAAGAGAGAAAAAGCAAAGGTGCCACCAAAGGCTGCTTTATTGAGCAAGTTACCATTGTAGGCAGTGTGGCTGCCATCCTGCCAAGGACAGTTTGAAGCCAGCGTAATACACATTTTAGTCATCCCTAATGGGGACTTATCCACCCATGCCATGTGCTGCCAAGGGCTTCTCTGGGAGAATGAAATCATCCCTTCAGCCTTCACCACTTGTGAATCAGTGGAAGCTGCTGGGAGGACAGCCAAAGGGCTTGCAGTGGGCCATCAGCATGTCTGGGCAGTGCCAGGTGAGAGAATGTAGGTGGAGAAAGCAAGCAAGCTAACAGTGCCACAGGATGTGTCTGTCCTCTTAGTCACTTATCCAAGTAGTTCCTTTACCACAGTTGTCAGGAACTACTGTCCATTAGCCATAACAGTAGATTTATCAAATCAGGTACTAGAACACTCAGCTGCTACACTTTACATTCAGACACTTGAAAGTCATAAGCCCTACTTGATCTGGACTTTGGAAAAAATCGTGTCCTGTAGATGTGTCATGAAGGCAGCTGCAGTCTGAGAGTCTATTTTGAAAGCTGGTAAGATCAGTGTGTTTACTCTTTAGAAATACCTTAGCTTCATTAGTGAAATTTCTGTCTCTTCAATTGTGATCTTGTGCGTAGAAAAGTAAAGAAGATGGGAAAGAACAAGCAGAAGAAAATTTGCACCGTGAAGTTTTCATAAAGAAAAAAATCCACAGTGGCAAGGTCAATATCAAGGTCTGGTGTGAGCAATCCAAAGCAGGCAAATTAGACTTTGGCTATTGTCCCTTGTTTTCCATCGACTCCCTTTTGCCACAAGCCTGGAGAAGGAAGTGCTCTGCTGGTAACCCTGCCACACCTAACGTCTTCGCTCTGCACGACTTCAGGATGCTGGGGCGTCTGCAGAGGCATTACAGCTGGTGGTGCTCTCGACTAGTGCAAAGTGCTTGAAGAGCCCCACTTCCTGCTGGTTGCTCTATTTATTTACTTTCATAAAATCATTAGCCCTGCTCAGAGAAAACATTAATTCTATACGGTTAGCTATATAATTATATTTTCCATTTATTTTATTATCTGACAGTAGGGTAGTTGAGAAGGAGGGAAAGGTAGAGAGACTAAAGAGGCATATATGTGGGTGAAAATGGTGGCCTGAAGCTATACACATACTCGGGAACAAAGACAAACAACAGAAAATAATTTGTAAACTAGGTATCGACAGAGGCCTCCAGAACGCCTTCATTCTGCAGCTTACTGTAGGAAACATTTTTGAGGTTACCTACTTGGCCTTCTCTCTGATAGATATGAAACATTAGCAGTTATCTCTAGCCAAGTACCTGCTTTTCCAGGTCTGTTTCTTGTTCAGAGTGTGAGATTGCTTACTTGCAGTCATTGTACTCCTGGGCCTGACAAGACAATGGGTGGTACTTCAGGACCACCAAGCACTCTCCCAGATAAGGGTTTTCACACTATAGACTGGTTAGTCTTCCAGTAACTCAGGTCGTTGAAGACGCAAGAACAGACACTTATGTGAGGACTGCATGACTTAGCCTCATGCATTGCATACATGTGTGTACCTTCTGTGTAAGCTAATGCATACATGCTTAAGGAACCATGCCATGAATAGGAGAACAGCTGTTTGTTTCAGACATTAAAAGAATGCAAATTGAGTTGAGTTTGCTTTTGGCACAAGAACAAAGAATATTTAAGTTTCCTGCTTGCACTTAATTTATTTTTAGGTTTGTTACCACCATTTGTCAGGTTTCTTGAGCTTGACCTGAAACTGACCTTTAGATAAACTCAAAGGCAAACAGAGCCCTGAAACTCTATCTGTATGTTCTTTTGTCCTGGGAACTGTAAATCGGGGCATTAGGTGAATAACACAGCTTGGCTTTGTGTCATGAAAAGTAATTTGGGCTGCGGTAAGGGCAGGATTTATGAAGCTGTCTGGCCAGGCTTGGGCAGAATGCCAGCCTACACCTGCTTTGCAGACATGGATATGTGCAGTTGTCATGGTGCTAAAGAAGCCAAATTCCTTCCACTGGAGAGAGGCACTGCGGGAACAGCCAATTCAAAAGACAAGGAGGGAAGAATAGGGTAAGAGTAAGGAGAGCTCAGTTTAGGGCTACCCAACCAGTCTTTAGTGAATAAATACATCACAAACTTCCTTTTTCTAACTCCTGAGCAAAACTCTCTCTGAACAAATGAATCTCTATTTCCTGAACAATGTATCTAAGTAATCTTGAGAACTGGACAAGAAAATAAAAATCTGTACAGTTCTGGATTACAGAGATTGTCATAGGTAGGATGGCTACATGATTCATTTTCCAAACAGGGACACCTTTCAAAGTGAAAGGCAGAGGGCTGTCATAATTAGGCTGGGACATCAGGCATATGCTGGGCTGTCCAAGGCAAACTGGGATAAATGGTGACCCTGGTCATGAAAATTTACACTACCGCACAGTGAACCTGCTAAATGACTATTGTGTTATAAGGATGTTTTTCTAAGAAATGACAGAAATTATACTCTCTTTGATGGTGCTGGACTCCCTCCATGGAGCAGATGGCCCAACTGTCATGATGCCAGAGCACACTGAAGAATTTATGTAGCAAAATCAGCGTGTCCCTTTTGCTCAGTTCCTTCTTATCAGAAAGTCCTTGCTTTTCCTGAGGATGGCTATCAAATGTGATATAAGCTCTGGTCCAAATCTGGTTAATTAGGATTAATAGCACAAGTTAGGCTGCACACGGGGAATGGCAGTTTTGATCTCAATGCTAATGAACTTTGACATAACTCCCCCTTTTTTAAGCAAAGTCATCTCTTAGAGTTTTCATTTTTCTTGCCACTTTTCCATACTTTACAGCTATGCTAGTATGTTAATGTCCTATGGATGCCATAACAAATTATCAAGAATTTATTGTCTAAAATACACAGGAATTAACTTTTTATAGTACTGCAGGCCAGCAGAATCCTTTCTTGCTTCTCCTATCTTATGATAACTTGGCTTATGGCAGTGTAATTCTTTCTCCACGTATCTACTTAGATCTTGGCTCCGTTTTTAAACTATAAGACCACAGTCCCTTGAGTATACAACTAAATCCATGGTGGTCTCACCTTTCTAAAATTGCAATACAAATGCTAAGACCCTGTTTCCAAATAAAGTCTTCCTAAGAATGATTTCTGCAGAAGCACTCCTCATGCCACAGCAATTAGTAAACTACAAACAAGGGCGTTTCTAAAAGTAGCCCTTTTACTCCCACTGTTGCTAGCCACATCCAGAGACTTATATGTGGATTCCATGCTCAGCCTCACTCTATTTGCTGCAGAGCTTGGGAATGTCTGTGTCTACATCTTTGCCTCCATAGCTATTCTCCTCACAGAGGCCCTGAAGATCAGTTGCTAGCCTTGTGGATCTTCCCTGTTCATCTTATCAACAGATTGGCCCGTTAAACTTTGGGAAATAGTCTCATAGGTAATTTTCCAGGCTTTTGATTTTTGTACACCTTTCAGGATTTTTAAGTTGTTAATTACAGAAAATTCAAGCAAAGACAAAATAATAGGTCAAGATTGCATATACTTGGCACCTTGATGTTTACATCAAGAGATAAGAGCCCAGAGAAGGAGACAAGTTATAGAGAATACAGAATTTGGACTCAGCCTTAACAGAATCTTAATAAAAATTTAGATGGATTAGGAAGGAGAGGAGATTTAAGTTGGAGTTTTTAATCTCTTTTTTAATTTTAGGTACAGTGATGATGAACCATGTCTCTGGCCTGTGAGAAACAGGAACACAACTCAAGAAGCTCATGATAAAAATAGGCTGAATTTTCTGCGATATTAATGAAAAAGTCTAAAATTAGGCCCAAGAATAGATGGATGTTGCTTCCTTAAAAGTGTTATCAAAGTATAACCTCTCTTCTCTCTGGATGTCCTCCATTTTGAGTTAATGTCCTTAGAAATGACAACCAGAAGTGCCAGCTCTTACAGGCTAGAGACACATTTTCGTCATCACTGTACCTAGAAATTAAAAAAGAGATTAAAAACCCCAACTTAAATCTCCTCTCCTTCCTAATCCATCTAAATTTTTATTAGATGCATTAGATGCATACTTTCATAGTATTAACTCCACCAGAAAGTATGTGGGCTTTCCCAGTAGTCACAGTGGTGTGGGAGGTAGTGTTACATGGCTGAGGCTGTCATATGCTGACCATAAACAAAATCATCCTGTCAGGGGTTACAGTGCTCTCACAGTCCAGATCCGAGCCGTCTACTCAACATGAAGCCCAACATGTAAGGTTTTAACTGCACTTAGTTCATCAAGTTCCCTTCTCATGGAAAAGCCAGTGATGTTGGAGGGAAAGGAAGAGTTAATATGGCCAGCTCATAACAGCAGATATCTACTCTACTCATTCTGATGACCTTTATGATCACATTGGGTACTGCTAGAAAATTCCTAGCCAGTTATTGGAGATGTGCATATGCCCAGGTAATCTACGGAAACTCAACATATCTGCTCTGGCACCACAGATACCCCTATATATTTTACTTACTCATAGTGTCTTATAAAAATACCAAAGACTAAGTGACTTCAACAGCAGAAATTTATTCTGTCACTGTTTCGGAGGCTCTAGGTCTGAGGTCAACATGCTGCCCAGTTACATTTTTGTAGTGCTCTCACTCTGGCTTATAAAAAGTTGAATTTTCCTTGTGTCCTCACAAGACCTTTGTTCTATGTTCCTGGAGAGAGGGAAAGGAGAGAG